>NC_092134.1:64729175-65032205 GCF_043159975.1 Macaca nemestrina
GTGGATGCTTTGAATATTTAAAATCAAATTTTATTCCAGAAACAACCTATATATTATTTTCTCCTAGAATGTTTCTCAATACCTGATACTCTCTGATATTGACCTGATACTCCCTGATACTGACCTATGTACAACATCAAAACAAGGCATGCATTAGTTTGCATCTAATTTCTATGTAGAACTAATTCCCCATTTTACTTTTGGTATTTCCAGTTTTCTTATCATCCAAACAAGAGACTTCAGAGACTCTTACTGCATAACTGAGTCCACCTCTGCCTTCTGTTTCTAATCACTGCTCCTAACCAGTGTCTCTTCCTTCCTTTCCATTCCCATCAATACTATCCTAGGTCAGACCCTTATGACTTAGTGTCCAAATAATTCTGACAGGCTCCTAACTACTTTCTCAGCCTTTTGTCCATCTAATTTTAAGTATATTTTTCCATTGCCAGGCTGATCTTCTCAAAAACACTTCTGCTATCTGCGCTAAAGCTTCTACCACCCTGACAGCCAATTCTACAAGCAAACTTTGGGCCTTTTTCAAGGTAAAGTGCCATATTTATTGTAGTATTTATGTATTTTTTAAACTGTTTGACAGATGTAAAACTGTGCTACCATTTTTATTAACTTTTTATTATTTTACGTATCACTAATGAAGTTTTTGAGTATTTTTCTCTTAACTCCCTTTTCCTGTTAAGTCCTATGGGGTTTTCGTACAATGCTGCACATTGTGGTGACTTTGAATACCTATGTCATGTTACAACAGAACTGACAGTATTTCCTTTATGAGCATTCTACTCCAACCTGGTAGACCTACCTTACTTTGAGTTTCCCAATCTATGTATCCTACCTAGAATTCCTTCCTCTTGTTTTTCATTCCCCAAAACGCAAATCCTACTAAGTTTTAAAAGTTCAATTCAATTCTTTCCTTAGGGAAGCCAGCTTTAAGCTTTAGTCCAATACTTTTTCTCTAAATTCATTTGGTACCTCCTTTACATTTCTGCCTTATATCAATGCTTAATTCTTAGTACATAGTGTTTTAATAATTCTGATAAGTTGTTAAGCCTATTCCTCAATTTAATTGGAAGTTCTTTGAAAACCAGTTTTACACTACTTTCAACGTTTCATAGCCCCTGAATAGGCTTTCAATTAATTGGAGTTAAAAACAGTATCACTGAATATTTTATTTATCTTACATCTTCTGCCATTCTCCAGCAACTTATTTTCCAAATGCGTCTATATGGATTCCCTTCAACAGGTTCTAATTCTGTTCCTATAAAACAGTAAAAGAAAATTTCTGGTTTAAAATGAAACCTTATTACAATCCTTTCTAAAAAGAGAAGCTATAGTTCACAAAGATTGGCATTTAGAGCGAAATGCCTTTGTCCTCAACTGTCAATATAAAATCTACTAAAATACCTCCATTAACATTAGGGTCATGGTACAGTTTCCAGCCTTCAAGTGTTGCAGCTCTCCATGCTTGACCACAGCGTTTACAGAGTCGTTGTGCCTTAAGAAACAAGAAAAAGCAGTCAGTACAATAACCAGGGTACTTTATAGTAAAGTATAACCAATATATGACAAGTTTAGATAACTTATGGAACAAATGTTACAAGGGATGGATGTAGGCAGTTAATAATGGCATTCTGGCTGGGTGCGGTGGCTCACGCCTGTAATCCCAACACTTTGGGAGGCCAAGGCAAGTGCATCACCTGAGGTCAGGAGTTCCAGGTCAGCCTGGCCAACATGGTGAAACCCCGTCTCTACTGAAAATAGAAAAACTAGCCCGGCGTAGTGGCAGGCACCTGTAATCCCAGCTACTTGGGAGGCTGAGGCAGGAGCATCACTTGAACCCAGGAGGCAGAGGTTGCAGTGAGCCAAGATTGCGCCACTGCACTCCAGCCTGGGTGACAGAGTGAGACCCTGTCTCAAAAAAAAAAATAAATTAAATAAATAAATAAATAATAAATAATGGTATTCTATTTTTAAAACATATGTATGTCTTTCTGTGGCTTCTGCCTTTATTTTTCTTTCTTTTTAAAAATTTTTTGCAGAGACAGAGTCTCATTATATTGCCCAGGCTGGTCTCGAACTTCTGGACTGAAGGGATCCCCCCCACCTCAACCTCCCAACGTGTTGGGATTACAGGTGTGAGCCACCATACCTGGCCCTGTTTTTATTTCTAAAAAATCCCTTTTCTATTTGACTTTAGGCTTAACAATAGGTTCCCACGGCACCCACTGGCATTTAATTCTGCTAGAAACAAATGGGGTTAAAGAGGTTGATGACCTCTGATTTATGAAAAACTACTACAAAAACAGTCTCTAATGACAAGGCTGTTACTGCTCATTTACTCCCCTGATAATATTGCATGTTCAACTTGACCAGTAAGTCAGTAAGTAAATGTGTTTATATACCAGTAAGGTAAATACAACAACATGTTTGTTGTTCTATCATCCCTTTAGGGAATCACCTTTTCCCCATTCTTAGCTCCTATGTTTTGGATAGGCCTGATCCCATTCCAGAACTCTAAGTTTAGGGATGTGAGCTATAGCAAGATTCACCATCAGGACTCTTGCTGGAGATACTGGGAAAGAAAATATACTCCTTTTACTGAGATTGCTAGCTGGCAGGAGGATGTAAGCTTGGAGCGTCTCATATCCATCTCTGATACAACATGGGGAGTAGCTTCCTGGGAATGAAGGCACAGAGAGTAGGGTAGAGCTATGGGTCTTGGAAACAGATAGTATCCTAGTGATATCTTTGGGGTCCCTGGATCCTGCTGAAAGCCAGCTATACCTTCTATACTTACCACTTCCATGAGCCAATGAATTCTCCTCTTGTAAGCATAAAGTAACTTAGGTTGGCTTTCTATCACTTGAACCCAGAAAGCCTGATTAATACAACCAGTTAAAGAATATCATACCCCTAACATCATTCTAAACTTGCAGCCTTTAAAATCTAAGAGAGCTATGTAGGAATTAACATGGAAAAATGTTTTGATAGGGTATCTTAAAAAGGCAGGATAAAAACTCAATATATAATATTGAAAACATTATGCTAAGTGAAATAAGATAGTCACAAAAGCACATTGTATGATTCCACCTATACATCATAGAGATAGTAAGTAGATTAAAGGTTACAGGGGCTGAGGGAAGAAGAGAATGAGGCGTTACTGCATATAATGGTTACAGTTTGTATTTGGGTTGACGAAAAAGTTTTAGAAACAGACAGTGGTGATGGTTTCCCAATACTGTTAATGTAATGAATGCCACTGAACTGCACACTTAAATGATTAAAATGGCAAATTTTGTTATATAATTCATTATACAATGATACACTTAAATGATTAAAATGGCAAATTTTGTTATATAATTCAATATATATTATACAATTCACAAAATGAATGGTGTCACTTGAAATGGGTGAATTATATGGTATGTAAATTTTATCTCAAATTACTATTAAAAAGAGGGAAAAAACTTGAATGTATACCATGACTGCAACTATCTTAAAAAGGAAGACAAAAGAAAAAGCTCTATAATTAAAAACAAAAAGCTCACTATCTGTGGTTTTTATAAAGCTAGTGAGACCTTGAGAATTTCTGTTTTTTGAGCCTTCAATAATATGACTGTATTTTTGTTTTTTAAAATAAATCCCATGGCCAGGTGCGGTGGCTCACGCCTGTAATCCTAGCACTTTGGGAGGCTGAGGTAGGCGGATTGCCTGAGCTCAGGAGTTCGAGACCAGCCTGGGCAACACATGAAAACCCGTCTTTACTAAAATGCAAAAAATTAGCCGGGTGTGGAGGCGTGTGCCTGTAGTCCAAGTTACTTGGGAGGCTGAGGCAGGAGAATTGCTTGAACCCGGGAGGCGGAGGTTGCAGTGAGCCGAGATCACGCTACTGCACTCCAGCCTGGGCGACAGAGCAAGACTCCGTCTCTACAAAAAAAAAAAAAAATAAATAAATATATAAAATAAATCCCTCGTTTACTATAGCAATTTCTAGCATCTTGCACACTGTCTAGCAGAGTGGCTGGGATTTATATATTTTCTGAATAAACAAATACATGGTATCAACTTTTTAAATTTAAAATATTTTAATAATAGAGACAGGGTCTTGCTATGGTGCCCAGGCTGGTCTCAAACTCCTGGCATCAAGTGATCCTCCTGCCTTGGTCTCCCAAAAATGCTGAAATTACAGGCATGAGTCACTGAGCCTGGCCAACTTCTTTTCTTAATAAAAACAGTAAGAATGATGCTTAATAAACCAATATTTATTACTGTAAGAAATTACTGTAAGAAATTACATAAGAAATTAATATATGCTTATGGTTGATAACATAGAAGAGAATAAACAACACTTTGAACTAACATAGAATCTATCTAAAGACCATTGCAAAAAGTACTGTAAACCAAGTACAACATAATACTGAAGCCTGAAACTCCTACACATCACACTATCTCACCTAAAGAGCCATCTGGTAAACTGTCCAATTAGATACTTATCATTCTACATATAAGATATTAACTATCACACACATTTTTAAAAGGTAAGGTTAAAAGGAAGGAGTTTGAGAGCCACTGTAGCCTTCAAGTGCCTAAATAGTATCACCTAGAATTAGGGTTAGGTTTATTCTAAACTCTGAAAAATCAGCATTAGAAATAATGAAGATTGGGTCAGGTGCAGTGGCTCATGCCTGCAATCCCAGCACTTTGGGAGGCCAACGCAGGAAGATCACTTGAGCCCAGGTGTTCATGATCAGCCTGGACGAACATAGTGAGACTCCATCTCTACAAAAAATAAAAAAGTTAGTTGGGCATAGTGGCATGTACCTGTAGTCCCAGTTACTCAGGAGGCTGAGGCAGGGCTTGAGCCTGGGAGGTAAGGACTGCAGTGGGCCGTGATTATGTCACTGCATTCCAGTCTAGGTGACAGTGAGATCCCATCTCAAAAAAAAAAAAGAAAGAAAGAAAAAAAAAGAAAAAAAATTAATGGAGATTGGGCCAGGTGCAGTGTCTCATGCCTATAATCCCAACACTTTTTAAAGTCAAGGCAGGAGGATCACTTAAGGCCTGAAGTTCGAGATGAGGCTGGGCAACATGGCAATACACAGTCTCAAACAAAACAAAAACAAAAACAAAAATCCCAAACGGAACAAAAAAATACATAATGGGGATATACTTAAGAGTATGCAGTGCAATATGGGGAAGAAAAGTATGACTTGTTATAAATAATTTTCTATTAATTAGAGTTGTACAAACTAGATTACATTGTTTTCACAAGTTACGTGTGCCTTATCACCGGAAATATTCTAACAGGAAGTTAGAACTAGAAATACCACGAATGGAATTACTACATTAAGAAGGCATACTAGGCAGCCACAAAAATCTCTTCCAACTCAGAGTCTATGACTTTTTGAAATTAAACAAGAAGGGTATACATGACTGACCTCTTCTGTCATTCCAGCACGGATTAGAGTGAAGAGATATTTGAGTAATCTAACTTCATCTTCTCTATCCAGATCATCAAGTGGCATTTTCTGTCTTATGGGAGCATCAGGATCCTGTAAGAAAAAAAAAGTCATCATCAACCATAAATCCTTTATACTTACATACATTTTACACATCATCAAGAGATGATAAACCTATCCTGAGTTTATATATAAATAAATTCATTTTTTCTTTTTTCTTTTCTGAGACGGAGTCTTATTCTGTCACCCAGGCTGGAGTGCAGTGGCATGATCTCAGCACACCACAACCTCCACCACCCAGGTTCAAGCAATTCTCCTGCCTCAGCCTCCTGAGTAGCTGGGATTATAGGTGCACGCCACCACGCCCAGCTAATTTTTGTATTTTTTATATAGACGGGGTTTCACCATGTTGGCCAGGTTGGTCTCAAACTCCTGACCTCATGATCTGCCCACCTCGGCCACCCAAAGTGCTGGGACTATAGGTCTGAACCACTGCGCCTGGCTGAAACAAATTCAGTTTCAATTTAGTTAAGTAACAAAGGGAATGAAACTGTCACAAGATTACAAGTGTTCCAAATAGCCACACAGTTGTCTGCTTCCCCACTTAAAACATACTCAGTTGGCCCACAAAGGGCATGCCTCAGTCAGGCAAGGCAGAACTACTACAAGCCTATCCCAGCCCAGGTTACACTAGAAGATGACTTGAGTTTCACTGTCATAGCAGCTACATGGTCAAGTCTAAACAGAATTAGACCTAGATGGAACATGAACGCAAAGCAAAAACCTTCTGTTCTGTGACTATGAAGTGTTTACCTGGTACTTTTTGAGAACGTGTGGGAAGAGGGCCCATTAAGACCTATTTTGGGATTAATGCCATATAAAACACACCAATGCCTAATAAAAAAAATTTAAACAGATTTCTAATAAGTGCAAATCCCCCAAAACAGTTATTTCTACCTACCTTTTTCTCATGTGCCTCTAAGCATTTAGGATAATATGTTGTTCTCACTTTAGCAGCAAAGAGCACACGTGATCTACATGATGGATTTCCAATTGAAAACAATTTCAATGTGACTCAAGAAAGGAAGTAATCCTTACTCTACATGTTACTTAGTGTATGGTAATATGAATATCAATTCAGAAAATGGAATACATAATAGATCAGTTGGCTACTTTCAAAAATATTTTGCAAACATATAATTCAATTTTGGAACATGGTCTCTTTCTGGCAAAAGGAAATCACCACTTTCCAGCTGGTAAGATTAAATGATTTTCAGCTGTTGCCTGCTACAATGTAATTTAGCTACAATCAATTTTAAGCTGTTAAGAGTAGTTTCCAAACAATTTTCTTTTTCTTTTTCCCAATTTTCATCAAAACCATTTTGTTACTAAACAGAATTCTAGAAGTTTTTTTCAATTGTTACTTATTTCTCTCACTTTTCACTATAAACATTTCACATGCCCTACCTGTCATAAAGCTTCATTCCTTTGTTTCTAGAATAATTCAGCTTCAGTTCTTTTCAAATCCACTGTTATTCCTACTACTCATATCCTATAATAACCATTCTAACCTCAAACTAATAAGGCTTTAGTTTTTTTTTCACTGGCTTTCAACATAAAAGAGCTTTCATAGGTCAGTCACTACCTTACATAGGCAGAGTCAAATCTTAAGATAAGAGCAAAATTAATTTGTTTTTAATGCTGGCAAGTTAAGTACACTTTCCACAACTTATTATTTACAATTCAAAGGTCACGGACATGTTTCAATGTATTCCATCAGATTCCAATGCAACTTAGTCGTTTTACAGTAAAATGTTAGTGTGTGCAAACCTTTAGAAAACCAAAACAAAGATCTACGAGAAAAAATTCTCAGTCTGAAAAAAAAATCAGTTAACTCTGAAGGCAACTTTCATTTCAAAGAACATTTACCAATTCAGTGACAAGCGGACGAACACTTCCAACGTAAGAAGTCAGCTGCCGTTGTTTTAAGGTATGCAGAGTATTTTCCCTGAAAGAAATAATAAGTACCAAATTTTTTAAAGGGGTAATTTTAATAGGTCTATTTTTAAAAAACCAAATTAAGTCAAAGGAAGAAAGACTACAATCCCAGAAAAAACATGCAAAAATCCTTAATACAGAAGTACATTTTAGCTCAGATGACTAATGACGTTGAGGGCTTTTTCATGTCCTTACTGGCCATTCATCTATCTGGTTTTGTGAGGTATCAGTTCAAATTTTTGCCCTTTTTACTAGGATTTACTAGGATTATATGAGTTATAGTTCTTTATGAACTACACATCCCAGTCTATGGCTTGCTCCCATTTATTTTCTTAATGGTGGTTTTTTTTTTTTTTTTTTTTTTTTTGAGATAGGGTCTTGCTCTGTCGCCGAGGCTAAAGTGCAGTGGCACAATCACGGCTCACTCCAGCCTCAACCTCTCAGGATCGAGTGATCCTCCCATTTCAGTCTCCTGAGTAGCTGGGACTACAGACAGGCACCACTATGCCCACCTAACATTTTAATTTTTTTGTAGAGATGGGGGTATCACTATGTTCCCCTGGCTGGTCTTGAACTCCTGGCCTCAAGTAATCCTTCTGCCTCGGCCTCCCAAAGTGCTAGGATTACAGGTGTGAGCTACCACGCCTGGCCAATGGTGTTTTTTTAATGATACATTTTTAATTTTGATAAAGTCAAACCAATTTTTTTCCCTGATTATTGCTTTCTATGAGCTAAGAAACATCTATTCTCAAGTTACTAGGATATCTTCCTGTTTTTCTTTAAAAGCCTTATGGTTTTTAGCTTCTACATTTAGGACTACGACACATCTTGAATTAATTGTTGGGTATGGAGTGAGGGAACCATCAAGGTTAATCTTCTTTCTCATAGATAATATTTTTCTGCAGTTTGTAAAAAAGGCATTCCATTTCCTGCTGGATTGCTTTGATGTCTTTGTTGAAAACCAAATGACCATATCAGTGTGAATCTGTTTTGGGGTTCTCTGTTCTGTTCCACTGATCAGCAAAAAAAAAAAAGGAGATTAACTCATTAAAAATTATAAAAACCCAACAGGGCATTTTAAATAAAAAAACAAAAACCAACCAAAAAAAACCAAAAAACTTACTTTCTGAAAATGAAAACTTCCTTTCAGAAATAAATCACATCCACTTAAGATTTAATTTTTAACAAATGCTTAGCAGCAGTAATTTCCTAGTTAAGCAGAGAAAATATATAATTGACTTACAGACTTTGCACACACGTTACTGAATTCAAAGGCAATCTGACCTCTTTTTTTTTTTGAGATGGAGTTTTGCTCTTTTTACCCAGGCTGGAGTGCAATGGTGCGATCTTGGCTCACTGCAACCTCCACCCACCGGGTTCAAACGATTCTCCTACCTCAGCCTCCTGAGTAGCTGGGCTTACAGGTGCCTGCCACCATGCCTAACTAATTTTTGTATTTTTAGTAGAGACGTGGTTTAACATGTTGGCCAGACTGCTCTTGAACTCCTGATCTCAGGTGATCCACCTGCCTCAGCCTCCCAAAGTGCTAGGATTACAGGCATGAGCCATCGTGCCCAGCCGCAATCTGACCTTTTAAAAATCTTTTGCAAGTCTTACAATAAACTGTCCCTTTAACTTAGGGGAGCTTTCTAGCTTCAAGGGTCTAGAATAATTTAGAAGTACTGAAGAGTGTAAGCAAAAGCAAGACAAAACAAAACAAACCCACACAAGTAGCTAAAAACAGGACAGAAGTGATCTTCTTGACAGAAGATCATCTTCTGATATGTTCAATAATCTTACTAAGAAAAAAGCAGGCAGGTGATTGTTTGAAAACATAAATTGGACCATGTCATTCTTCTATTCTCAAGGTTTTCCATCACATTTAGAATAAAGTCCAGAATAGTCACACTGGCCTGCCTGTAAAAGCCCTATATCTGGCTTCCTCCAATTTTGTTTTCTACCATTCTTTTCCTTGCTGTGTTCCCACTGGCTTCTTTTTGCCAACACTTTATGTTCTCTGGGTCATTACAGTTTGTTTTCCTGCTCAGAATAGTTATCCCCCAGATTTTTGCATGGCTTGCCGCCTTTATTTCTTAAAAGTTTCTTACTAACTTAGAAAAGCCTTCTCTGGCCACCTCTTCAATTTAAAGTAGGACTCCCTGTCCTATCTATCCATTAACTCTAATTCTTTTTTTTTTTTTTTTTTGGCTGGAGTGCAGTGGTGCGATCTCGGCTCACTGCAAGCTCCGCCTCCCGGGTTCATGCCATTCTCCTGCCTCAGCCTCCCAAGTAGCTGGGACTACAGGCGCCTGCCACCACGCCCCGGCTAATGTTTTGTATTTTTAGTAGAGACGAGGTTTCACCGCGTTAGCCAGGATGGTCCTGATCTCCTGACCTCATGATCCACCTGCCTCAGCCTCCCAAAGTGCTGGGATTACAGGCGTGAGCCACCACGCCCGGCTTGTTTTATTCCAATTATTTCTGATCTGCGGTTTGTTCAATCCATGGATGTGAAACCCACAAATACAGAGGGCCAACTGTATATTTGCAAATTAGCTATCTAACTCTCTTAAACAATTATAAATTCCATAAAGGTGAAGACTTTATTTGTTTTGCTCACACTGAACAAAGTAAAAACTGAGTAATACTTATTGAAAGATGAATGAACAATATCAACATTGAGTGACCTCAAGAATAAAAGTTTGGTAACTTACCAATATACTGATTTTGCATAAAACTCAATATTATCAGAAAATTCTCCAATTTCATCTTTAGCAATACTCTCTAACCAATCTACCACCAGCTAAGAAAGAAAGAAAAAAATAGTGTTAACTACCAAATCTATTCGTGTTTTATTTGTAGTGGCACTACTACCCTTAATTCAAACAGTGTCAGATTTTTTTTTTTTTTTTGAGACACAGTCTTGCTCTGTTGCCCAGGCTGGAGTGCAGTGGCATGATATAGGCTCACTGCAAGCTCCGCCTTCTGGGTTCACGCCATTCTCCTGCCTCAGCCTCCCGAGCAGCTGGGACTACAGGTGTCCGCCACCAAGCCCGGCTAGTTTTTTTTGTATTTTTAGTAGAGACAGGGTTTCACTATGTTAGCCAGGATGGTCTCGATCTCCTGACCTCGTGATCCATCCACCTTGGCCTCCCAAAGTGCTGGGATTACAGGTGTGAAGTTTCTGATTTTAAAAATTCCAAGTAACAATTTTTCCAAACACTATTTTTACTTTTTTAAGATAAATAAATATTATGGCAAAAGAATAAAATTTTCTACAGGAATAATCGTTTTTAACAGGCTATTCCTGAAAATACTAGGGCTATTACTTAAAAATCAAAGAATAAGGTTTCTAATTCCTTTTAATTGCAAATAAAAAGATCAAGTAGAAAAAAATTCAGAAAAGTTTTAAGTTAAAAAAAAACTTCAGTACTTTGTATGTCATTAACCTTTTCTCCAAGTTTCATAAAAAAAATTTTAACATTCTAGTCATACCTGACTTTGTCGAACAAGTGAATCCCTCTGAAATAACGCTTCCACAACTGTTTTTTCACTGGCATTAAGAGGCTATTATGAAAAATATTTAAAGGATAAACAGAACAAAAAGAAGATGCTGTAAGAAATATTTTTTTAACAGAAAGATAAAAAGCCAGTAAGAAACAAGTACAGTTAATCATTTATACATAAACATTTTACCACATAGTAAATCTGTATATTCATCATTGAAAAGTATCTATTGTATAAATTCCAAACTGCTACATCAATTGTAGCTGCTCTTACCCGGTATTTTGATTCTTTACACTTGAAATTTAAAATTCCATTTTCCCAGAGATGGTGTTTTGGGGAAAAATAAACACAAAATAAAACAAACAAAAAACTTTAACAGGCCAGGCATGGTGGTTCACACCTGTAATCCCAGCACTTTGGGAGGCTGAGGTGGGCAGATCACTTGAGGTCAGGAGTTCGAGACCAGTTTGGCCAAAATGGTGAATCCCCATCTCTACTGAAAATACAAAAATTAGCTGGGCATGGTGATGCAAGCCTGTAATCCCAGCTACTCGGAGGCTAAGGCACGAGAATCACTTGAACCTAGGAGGCGGAGGTTGCAGTGAGCTGAGATCACGCCATTGCACTCCAGCCTGGGTGACAGAGCGAGACTCCATCTCAAAAAAAAACCAAAAAACAAAAAAAAAACTGTAATAAAGGGCTGAATACAGCCATGTCACATGCTAGAAACTAAACATTTAAAAACTTTAACATTCTTTATAGTCTATACAGAAGTTGATAATAAAAGCTAAGAGCAATTCAAGGCTCTTATAACCAACTTTAAAAGACAATTTAATGCAATATTAGCAAGTAATACTAAGCAGTATATTAAAAGGATAATATATTGTGAGCAGTTCAAGAATGGGTCAAATTAATTAATCCATTTTATCCATGGGTTAAAGGAGAAAAGCTACATGGACTTCTTAACAGGTACCAGAATATTTCATAAAAATATCCTCATAAATTTTACCTTGTCATTTTGATGTGAAAAAATATATATATCTTCGTAAGTTAGAAGTAGACTAACTGAAACCTCTAGTAAACATATAGTCATCCCTTGGTATCCATGGGGGATTGGTTCCAGGAGGACCCCTTGTGGATACCAAAATCTGTGGATGTTCAAGTCCCTTATATAAAATATTGTAGTATATTTTATTTAATTATTTATTTTTTGAGACAGTGTCTTACTCTGGCACCCAGGCTGGAGTGCAATGGGCCTGATCTCAACTCATTGCAACCTCTGCCTCCTGGGCTCACGTGATTCTCATATCTCAGCCTCCCAAGAAGATGGGATTACAGGTGCCTGCCACCACATCTGGGTAATTTTTGTATTTTTAGTAGAGATGGGTTTTACCATGTTAGCCAGGCTGATCTCAAACTACTGGCCTCAAGCAATCTACCCGCCTCGGCCTCCAAAAGTGCTGGGACTGCAGGCATGAGCCACCTCATCCAGCCAAAATGCTGTAGTATATTTTAAATCATCTCTATTGGACCTGGCTGTGATAAAAAAAAAATGAACAAAAACAACAACAAAATCATCTCTAGATTATGTATATCTAATATCTAATATAAAGTAAATGCTATATATGTAAATAGTTGTTGTATCACTTATGGAATAAAGATTAAAAACATCTGCACATATTCAGTACAAACCCAATGATCTTTTTTTTGAGACAGGGTCACGCTCTGTCACCCAGGCTGGAGTGCAGTAGCACAATTACAGCTCACTACATTTTTGACCTCTTAGGCACAAGCGATCCTCCCATATCAGCCTCACATGTAGCTGGGACTAGGTGTGCACCACCATGCCCAGCTAAGTTCGTCACTTTTTGCAGAGACAGGGTCTTGCTATCTTGCCCAGGCTCCTCTTGAACTCTAGGCTAAAGTGAGCCTTCTACATTGGCCTCCCAAAGTGTTGGGATTACTGGCATGAGCCTCCATACCTGGACTCTTTCTTTTTTTTTTTTTTTTTTTTTTTTTGACAGTTGGCAGAGCTAGCTGAGGTTTTATTTTGGAAAAAAAAAAAATTGAATTGTTTTATAGCTGTAGGCATGGGCAACGGGGGTAACCCCAGGCAGTAAACTGCCCCCATGGGTGGGCAGAGAGCTAGGGCTGAGCCTCAGGTGGGTCTCCTGTTCCCTGTGCTCCTCTGCACAGCAGCCTCTCTGGGGCAGCTGCAGAAGGGTTAGGCTAGGAGAGGCTGTCGCGGCTGTTCACTTGGTCAGGACGTCAGAGGACTCGGACACCAGTCAATGGATAGCACCACAGATGTGTCCGAGATCTGGGACTGCAGCTCCCTAATCTCTTCATACAGTAGCCTGACAAAGTTGATCTCTTCAGTTAGCCCTTCCAGGCGAGACTACAGCTCTACCGTGTTCTTGTAAGCTTCATCCACATCCTTCTTGATGAGGAAAAATTCATTCTCCATCTCTGTACACTTTTTGATCTCATCCTCGTACTTGTTCTTGAAGTCCTCCACCAGCCCCTGCATGTTATCAAGCTCCACCTCCAGCTTCAGCTTCTCTTGGCCCAGAGTGTCCAGCTGCCAGCAGAAGGTTGTTGATGTAGCTCTCGAACATGTTGTCCATGTTGCTCCGAGCCACCTGCTGCTGCTGCAGGGGCCCCCACTTGGTCTCCAGCATCTTGTTCTGCTGCTCCAGGAACTGTACCTTGTTGATGAAGGAGGCAAACTTGTTGTTGAGGGTCTTGATCTGCTCCTTTACCTGGGTGCACACTGCTTGGATGTTGGGGTCCACCTCCAGGTTAAGGGGGCTCAACAGGCTCCGGTTGACTGTGACAGCAGTAATGCCTCCCATACCGCTGGCCCTGCCAAAGCCTCTACCCAGGCCACCCCGGAAGCTGCTGCTGCCCACTTGGGAGAAGCTTGAGGAGCTGATGTGGGCACCGGGCCCACTCATGTAGGAACGGCTACTGAAGTCCCAGGGGCCAGAGGTGGACAGCTTGTAGGACTTCTGGGTCACCCTGATGGACATGGTGGGGGCAGGAGTGAAGGCAGGCAGGCTGAGCCAGGTGGAGATTCAAGAAGGAGCAGAGAAGCCGCTTCTTGGTGATTATTTTTTTTTTTAAAGAATACTTTTGATCTGTGGTTGGTTAAATTCATGGATGTGGAACCCACATATAAAGAAGACTGACTATACTTAACTGTAAATTGAGATACTCCCTTTAAAATCCAGAAGATGAAGAGTAAGAGTTCATTATTATTCAACTTTACTTTGAAAATTCTAGCTAACATAACAAAACCAGGAAAAGAATTAAGTTAGCAATAAGTATGGAAAAATAGTCAAAGTCATCACTACCTGTAGATAACAGAATTGCCTGGAAAATCAGAGGAAACCTATTAAAACTAGTAAGTGAGCTCAATAAATAGCCAAATATGACAGTCTTCCTAGATGTGCATGTTACTTTGTTGGAATGAAGTATTTGTGGGACAAACAAATTAAAAGATTGGAAAGATATTAAAAAATATTTTAAGTGAAAAAGTAGCCTTGGAGTTTGAGACCAGCCTGGTCAACAGAGTAAGACCCCCCATCTCTATAAAATATAAAAAAGAAATTAGCCAGGCATGGTGGTACACACCTGTAGTCCTAGCTACTTGGGAGGCTGAGGCAGGAGGCCCACTTGAGCACGAGAGTTCGAGGCTGCAGTGAACTATGATCATGCCACTGCACTCTGGCCTGGGAGACAAAGTGAGACCATGTCCCCGCCATGCTGGCCACCCCCCAAAAAAGAAAAAGAAACAAAAGAAAAAAAAAAGCAGTCTAACAGATACACATAAAATATTTATTATAAATATACATTATCTTTTTAAATTATATATACTTGCTTCAAATATGAATTACTTCTGGGCAAGGCATGGTGGCTCACGTCTGTAATCCCAGCACTTTGGTAGGCCAAGACAGGTGGATTACTTGAAGCTAGGAGTTCAAGACCGCCTGGACAACATAGTTAAAACCCTGTCTCTACTAAAAGTACAAAAATTAGCTGGGTGTGGTGATGCATGCCTGTAATCCCAGTTACTAGGGAAGCTGAGGCACGAGAATCGCTTGAACCCAGGAGGCAGAGGTTGGAGTGAGCTGAGATCACGCCACTGCACTCCAGCCTGGGCAATAGAGCAAGATCGTATCTCTTAAAAAAAAAAAATTACTTTTAAAAATCAGAAAATATAAAGAAGTTAAACCCCAAAAAGGCATCTGGTCTTGGTGGTTTAACAGGCATATATGTGTACATATTTTTTCAAAACAGATATAGCTGGTTATTTTGGAAACAAGTCTCATCCAGAAACGTTATTTGCTGCATTTAAAAATCATCTGAGGCTATTTGCATGTTTCTTCCCCAAACCCTCAATCCAGCCAAGTCCAGTTTTACCACCCAAGGTCCTTTCAGGATCCCAGGCCTGGAGGCTGTAGAAGACAGCATTGAATCCTAAGGGCAAAAGGATGGTGTTTACTTGTCCAGACTTTCACACACATACATATGTATGAAGAAAAACATTCACTGCATTATTTTTTTTTTAGAGATGGGATCTCACTCTGTTGCCCAGGCTAGAGTGCAGTGGTGTGATCATAGCTCACTGTAGCCTTGAACTCCTGGGCTCAAGTGATCCTCTGAGCTTAGCCTGACAAGTTGCTGGGACCACAGGCATGTGCCTCTATACCAAACTATTTACTGCATTATTAATGGCTACAGTAAGAATACTAGTAACAACCTAAATATGCAGCTGAATATCTCAAAAAATTACAGTACATTTATACTCTGACATAGTATGAAAAAATATGGTAAAACCTAGATGAATTTTAAAAAATCTAACAAATATTAATTTTAAAACTCTCAGTATAAGCCGGGTACAGTGGCTCACACCTGTAATCCCAGCACTGTGGGAGGCTGAGGGGGCAGATCACGAGGTCAGGAGATAGAAACTAGTCTGGTCAATATGGTGAAACCTCATCTCTACTAAAAATACAAAAATTAGCAAGGCGTGGTAGCACAAGCCTGTAGTCCCAGCTACTTGGGAAGCTGAGGCACAAGAATTGCTTGAACCCGGAAGGCGGAGGTTAGAGTGAGGCATGATCACTCCGGTCTGGGTGAGAGTGAAACTCCATTTCAAAAAAAAAAAAAAAAAAACAAACCTCTCAGTATAATGTATAAATGAAATCAATCATATTATGTTAAAAAACAAATACGTGTGTGTATACAAATATGTGCGTGTATGTTTGTGTATATGTATGTATCCATAAAGATGCATAGAAAAATGTCTGGTAGGATATATACCAAAACTGTTACATTAGTCAGTGGGATAAAAAGGGACTTTTACCTTTAACTCTCTAATATAAATCAGTATTTGATTATTTTATGAGACTGAACCTTTTATTTACTTGTAAAATCTTTAAAATGAAGAAACTCAGCATGGAAGGTTGAAAATAAATCCTGGCTGGGCACAGTGGCTCATGCCTGTAATCCCACCACTTTGGGAGGCCGAGGTGGGTGGATCACCTGAGGTCAGGAGTTTGAGACCAGCTTGGCCAACATGATGAAACCCCATTTTCTATTAAAAATACAAAAAATTAACTGGGTGTGATGGGGCACGCCTGTAATCCCAGCTACTCAGGAAGCTGAGGCAGGAGAATCACTCGAACCCGGGAGGTGGAGGTTGCAGTGAGCCGAGATCGCACCATTGCACTCCAGCTTGGGCAACAAGAGCGAAACTCCATCTCAAAAAAAAAAAAAAATCCTATTAGTAGCATTTTAATTTTTATGTATTTATAAAGGAAAAAATTAATATAAAACTTACAGTAACTGCAAGTACACTTTCCTCTTCTAATGCAGACTGTATTCTGTCTCTGGGGAAAAACAACACAAAATAAAAAAGCCTTATTTCACACGAATATAATGAATTCACCACTGAGCATCTGACAGAAGGAAACTCTGGCTAACTTCTTTTTAAAATTTTTTTATTATTTATTTTTTCAAATATGTATACCTGTATTTTTGTAAACAAAAATAGGACAACATGCCAGGCACAGTGGCTCATATCTGTAATCCCAGCACTTTGGGAGGCTGAGACAGGCAGATCATTTGAGGTCAGGAGTTTGAGACCATCCTGGCCAACAACAGAGTGAAACCCCGTCTCTACTAAAAATACAAAAATTAGGCAGGGCACAGTGGGTCATGCTTGTAATCTCAGCACTTTGGGAGGCCGAGGCAGATGGATCACCTGAGGTCAGGTGTTCGAGACCAGCCTGGCCAACATAGTGAAATACTGTCTCTACTAAAAATATAAAAATTAGGCCAGGTACGGTGGCTCACATCTGTAATTCTAGCACTTTGGGAGGCCAAGGTGGGTGGATCACTTGAGGTCAGGAGTTTGAGACCAGCCTGGCCAACATGGCAAAACCCTGTCTCTACTAAAAATACAAAAATTAGCTGGGCGTGTTGGCATGCGCATCTAATCCCAGCTACTCGGGAGGCCAAGACAGAAGAATCACTTAAACCTGGGAGGCAGAGGTTGCAGTGAGCCAAGATCACACCACCGCACTCCAGCCTGGGCAACTGAATGAGACTCCATCTCAAAAATAAAAATAAAATAAAAATACAAAAATTAGCTAGGCATGGTGGCCAGCATCTGTAATGCCAGCTACTCAGGAGGCTGAGGCAGGAGAATCACTTGAACCTCAGAGGCGGAGGCTGCAGTGAGCCAACGTTGTGCCACTGCACTCCAATCTGAGTGACAGAGTGAGACTCTTTTTCAAAAACAAAAACAAAAAATGGCGGAGGGGACATCATTTATATATTAATATGAAATTCCGTTTTCATATAACAATATGTCATGAATATCTTTCCATGTCAATGAATATACACAAATGGTAATTTATTTATTTAAATTATTATTTTTTTTGAGATGGAATCTCACTGTGTCACCCAGGCTGGAGTGCAGTAGCACAATCTCGGCTCACAACCTCTGCCTCCAAGGTTCAAGTGATTCTCCTGCCTCAGCCTCCCAAGTAGCTGGGATTATAGGTGCCCACCACCATGCCTGGCTAATTTTCATATTTTTAGTAGAGACAGGGTTCTACTATGTTGGCCAGGCTGGTTTTGAACTCCTGACCTCAAGTGATCCACCCGCCTTGGCCTCCCAAAGTGCTGGGATTACAGGCCTGAGCCACCGCGCCCAGCCCACAAGTGGTAATTTAAAATGGCTGCAAGTTATTCTGGTTGTAACAGAGCTGCTGTAATTCATTTAACCAATTCCTTAGTAGTAGTTTTTAATTTTTTGAGATTTAAAAGTTTTATTCATATGTGGTTATATATATTTCTCATTATTTCCTTAGGTTAAATTTCTAGGCATAAAATTCCTAGATTCAAGGATATGTACATGGTATAATCTTTGTCTTCTAGAAAATTTGGTTAACTTCTTTCAAACTTCCATATTACATGAAGTCTAACTTTCAGCTCTTTTCTTAATTTAGCCTAAGTATTGCACTATTTTTAGTACTTTCCTTCAGTCTTTACACACATCCAATTTTGGTAACTACCAGCTTTATGATCTGATATCTTCCTCTTCCCTCATAACTCACTCTTGACAACTAAGGTATTAGAAATGATAAGCATCAAAAATAGTAAAACCTATTTCCAAGCACGACCTACCCTAACTTTTAAATTAATCTGCCTTTTGGTTTATTACCTTATGTTTATTTCACTTAAGAATTGTAGACGCCATTACCTATACAAAGAAGCCAGCAGCCTCCATGTGACCATCTCCTGTTGAAGAAGCCAGAGCATACTGGCTGTTTTTGAAAATTTTTGAAGTCCAGGTGTTGCTCGACTCACTATTTTACTCAGTATATTCACCTGAATAAAAAACACAGACGTAAAGAGGTTAATTTTCTACAATTTTGAGTCACAGATAAGTTTGTATTTGAACAAAGTGCTAAAATAATTGTATTTAATAAGTGTATATTATAAAATTGCCTTCTCTATTGTGTCTTTTTAAATTAAATGTAATGTGATGTTTCCACTAGAAATGGATCTAATTTGGAACAAGGTGTGTTTATCTGAGTATATATATGTCTAACATACTCTTGATTTCAGATCCAACAGTGGCAGTGATGGGATATTTTTTTCTCCCTGTATATCTACCCAGAGGATAACTTAAATCAAACCTATACCTGAAAAAATCATAACATAAGCCAACATTTTAGCAATTGAAATTTTAAAAGTTATTTTAAAATTATGTTTGAAAAATTTGTATCAGGTAACTAATCAAGAAAGATATTTTCCTAAGATAGGCACCAAAAACATTATCATTTCTAAACAAAACTTCACCAAAGTCCTTCCTCATTCCAAAATAGTGGTCTTAAACCTTTTCAGAGGCTGGGCACAGTGACTCACACTTGTAATCCTAGCACTTTGGGAGGCCGAGGCAGGTGGATTGCTTGAGGTCAGAAGTTCGAGACCAGCCTGGCCAACATGGTGAAACCCCATCTCTACTAAAAATATAAAAAATTAGCCAGGCGTAGTGGTGCGTGCCTGTAATCCCAGTTACTCAGGAGGCTAAGGCAGGAGAATCACTTGAACCCAGGAGGCAAAGGTTGCAGTGAGCAGAGATCCTGCCACTGTACTCCAGCCAGGGCAACAGAGCGAGACTCTGTCTGGGGAGAAAAACAAAAACAAAAACACCTTTTCAGGACTGAGGCACATGTGAAAAGGCATGAATGGTCCCCCTAGAAACACACACACAATTGTTCACCAGGAGGTTTAATGACCCAGGGTAAAGAAAACCGTTCTCAAAGGTTATTAACAGTACCTCATTATCTTATCAAGGGAATTAAGGAACAAGATTACTCTCATTCAGAACACCACAATGGGTTTTCCCACCCCTTAATAAGTATTCACAAAGTAATGTTACTACTGTCTTTAAGACTAGTACTTCATAAAAGTGTTATCTGCACTTCATTCATTACATTCTCAGTTGGAATCCTGACTCCAGTGATCCACTAAGTGATCATTATTGCTTTTGTTATTTAGTGAAGCTACTGCATTTATAATAGAACAATTCAGAGGTCAATTATGAAAACATGAAATGATAAAAAGTTGTCTATTACTATTATTTCAATTATTACTGAATGCAGTATTTTCTTGAAGTCTTTCCTCTTTCTAAAAACAGACTTCTTTAGTGTAGTTTTATTTTATTTTTTTTGAGACGGAGGAGTCTCACTCTGTTGCCTAGGCTGGAGTGCAGTGGCAGAATCTCAGCTCACTGCAACCTCTGCCTCCCAGGTTCAAGCGATTCTCCCACCTCAGCTTCCCGAGTAACTGGGATTACAGGTGCCCACCACCACACTTGACTAATTTTTTTGTATTTTTAGTACAGATGGGGTTTCACCATGTTGGCCAGACTGGTGATGAACTCCTGACCTCAGGTAATCCACCTAACTCGGCCTCCCAAAGTGCTGAGATTACAGGTGTGAGCCACTGCACCTGGCCTAGTTTTAGAGGCACAGCAAAATGGGGCAGAAAGCAGAGTACCCAAATATCTCTTCCTCCACACAATCACAGCCTCCCTCACCATCAATATCTAACAATAGAATGGTACATCTGTTACAACTGAGGAACCTATATTGATACATCATTATCCCCCGAAGTCCATAGTTTACATTAGGATTCATTCTTGGTGGTGTACATTCCATGAATTATGACAAATGTATACTGACATGTGTCTCCCATTATAGCATAAAGAGTAGTTTCAATGCCTTAAAAATCTTGTGTTCTACCTATTCATTGCTCCCTCCCCACTAACTCCTGGCAACCGATGATCTTATCACTGTTTCCAAGTTTTGCCTTTTCCAGAATGTCATATAGTTGTAATCATATAATACGTAGCCTTTTCAAATTGGCTTCTTTCACTTAGCTATATGCATTTAAGGTTCCTCCATGTTTTTTCATGGCTTGATAGCCAGTTTCTTTTCAGCACTGAATAATGTTTCACTGCTCAGATGTACCAGTTTATTCATTCACCTACTGAAGGATATCTTGGTTGCTTTCAAGTTGTTATGAATAAAACTGTAATAAACGTCTGTGTAGGTTTTTGTGTACACAGTTTTCAACTCACCTGGGTAAATATCAAGGAGTTTGCTGGATCATATGACAATAGTATGTTTAGTTTTGTATGAAACTGCAGACTGCCTTCCAAAGTAGCTATAGCTGTTTGCATTTCCACCAGCAATGAATGATAGTTCCCGTTGCTCCACATCCTCTCCAGCATTTGGTGGTGTCCTTTGGATCTTCATCATTCTATTTCTTCTTTTGTTTGTTTTTGCAGAGATGGGGTTTTGCTATGCTGCCCAGGCTGGTCTTGAACTCCTGGCCTCAAGTGATCCTCCTGCCTCGGCCTCCCAAAGTGTTGGGATTACTGGCGGAAGCCACAGCACTGGCCTGGATCTTCATCATTCTAACAGGTATGTTGTAGTATCTCTATTTTAATTTGCAATTCTCTAATGACATATGATGTGAAGCATCTTTTCTTTTTTTTTTTTTTTTGAGATGGAGTCTCACTTTGTCGCCCAGGCTGGAGTGCAGTGGCTCAATCTTGGCTCACTGCAACTTCCACCTCCCAAGTTCAAGTGATTCTCCTGCCTCAGGCTCCCAAATAGCTGGGATTACAGGTGCCCACCACCACATCTGGCTAATTTTGTATTTTAGTAGAGACAGGGCTTCACCATGTTGCCAGGCTGGTCTCAAAACTCCTGACCTGCAGTGATCTGCCCATCTCAGCCTCCCAAAGTGCTAGGATTACAGGCATGAGTCACTGCACCTGGTGGATGCATTTTTCATATGCTTATTTGCCATTTGTATATCTTCTTTGGTGAGGTACCTGTTCCCATCTTTTGTTCATTTTTTAACTAGATTGTTCATTTTCTTATTGTTGAGTTTTATTTTGTTTAAGTTCCAGGATAAATGTGCAGGAAGTGCAGGTTTGTTACATAGGTAAACGTGTGCCATGGTGGTTTGCTGTACCTGTCAACTCATCAACTAGGTATTAAAACCAGCTTGCATTAGCTATTCTTCCTGATGCTCTCCCTCCCCCCACCCCCCTTCTTATTGTTGAGTTCTACATATTCCTTGTATATTTTAGATTTTCCTTGAGACAGGGTCTACTCTGTCACCCTGGCTGGAGTGCAGTGGTGTGATCACAGCTCACTGTACCCTCAAACTCGGGCTCAGGCAATCCTCCCAACTGAGCCTTCCAAGTAGATAGAATCACAGGTACATAGCGCCATGCTTGGCAAATGTATTTCTTGTAGAGACAAGGCCTTCCCATGTTGCCCAGCTTGGTCTTGAACTGCTGGGCTCAAGTGATCCTTCTGCTTTGGCCTCCCAAAGCATTGGGATTACAGGTGTGAGCCATTGCATCAGGCTGGATTTTCCTTTTGTAAAGCAGCAGAATCCTTTTTTCTCCCAAAGAAATCTTATATGGGCCCTCAATATGTAAAATGTAGAGATGCTCTAGTTGACTTTCCCTCCATTCCTGCCACTGTTCCCCTAAGACATCTCCCTTAAACACTATGAAAATTAGGAGATTCGTGCTGTTTATAAAAACTAAAAATACTGAAGTTTGACTAATGATGGACTGAAATTAGCTTACCTGACTACCACAGATGTTTTCATACTCTTCCACAAGATCAAAAACTGTACTCGAAGAGTGCTTCAGAAAAGACTGCAGGAAATCAGAAAACATACTCATGGATGCTAGAATACATCAAAAAAAAAAAAAAAAAGGAATAAAGAAAATTTCAGTGACATACTTCTAGGTAATTCTGTTTGTTTTAAAATTTATTTATGTTTATTTATTTATTTTTTGAGATGGAGTTTCACTCTTGTTGTCCAGGGTGGAATGCAATGGCATGGTCTCAGCTCACTGCAACCTCCACCTCCCAGGTTCAAGTGATCCTCCTGCCTCAGCCTCCCAATTAGCTGGGATTACAGGCATGCACCATCATGCCCGGCTAATTTTTGTATTTTTAGTAGAGATGGGGTTTCATCATATCGGCCAGGCTGGTCTCAAACTCCTGATCTCAGGTGATCTGCCCACCTCAGCCTCCCAAAGTGCTGGCATTACAAGTATGAGCCACCACACCCAGCCTGTTTGAAAATCGAAATAGCTACAAGTCTTTTATAAATTCACTGCTATATTTAAAAAAAAAATTTTTTTTTTTTGAGACAGTCTCATTCTATCACTCAGGCTGGAATGCAGTGGCATGATCTCAGCTCACTGCAACCTCCACCTCCCAGGTTCAAGCAATTCTCCTGCCTCAGCCTCCCGAGTAGCTGGGACTATAGGCGCATGCCACCACGCCTGGCCAATTTTTTGTATTTTTAGTAGAGATGAGGTTTCACTGTGTTAGCCAGGATGGTCTCGATTTCCTGACCTCATTATCAGCCCACCTTGGCCTCCCAAAGTGCTGGGATTACCACACCTGGCCTTAAAATTTTTTTTAATTGGCAAGATACATATAATATAAAAGTTATCTTAATCATTTTTCTTCTTTTTTTTTTTAAGAGAGGGGGGCTCTTGCTCCGTCACCTAGGCTGGAGTACAGTGGCGCAATCATGGCTCACTATAGCCTCAAACTCCGAGGTTCAAGCGATCCTCCCACCTCAGCCTCCCCAGTAGCTGGGTCTATAGGTATATACCAGCCACCATGCCCAGCTAATTGTTTATTAGTCTGTAGAGAGAGTCTTGCTACCTCCTGTCTCAGCATCCCAAAGTGGTAGGACTAAAGGCATGAACCACTAACCCTGGCTTAATCATTTTTAAGTGTATAGTTCAGCGTCAGTAAGTACATTCACATTGTTGTGCTACCACCACCACTATGTATCCACAGAACTATTTTCATCTTGTAAAACTGAAACTCTGTACTTAATAAACATTAACTCCCCACTCCCCACTTACTGCAGCCCCTGACAACCATCTGTCTACTTTGTCTCTACACGTTTTGACTCTTCTAAATATCTCATGTAAGTGGAACCACAGAGTATTGCCCTTTTGTGATTGGCTTATTTCACTTAGCATAATGTTCTCAAGGTTCATACATGCTGTAGCATGTGTCAGAATGTCCTTTGTTTTTGGCTGAATAATATTCCATTGCATGTATAGATCACATTTTGTTCCCCCCATTCATCTATCAACAGGTACTTGGCTTGCTTCCACCTTCTGGCTACTATGAATCATGCTATGAACATGCATATACAATTATCTCTGAGACTCTGCTTTCAAAGCAGATATATATATGTATTTTGGATATATACCCAGAGGCAGGTTTGTTGGATCATATGGTAATCGTATTTTTAATTTTTTGAGGAACTGCCATACTGTTTTCCATAGCAGCTGCACTATTTTACATTCCAACCAATAGTGCACAAGGATTTGAATTTCTCCACATTGTTGTCAATATTTGTTATTTTCTGGGTTTTTGTTGTTGTGTTGTTTGTTTTCTAGTAGCCATACTAATGGGTGTAAGGCAGTATCTCGTATCTCACTGTAGTTCTGATTTGGATTTTCCTAACGATTAGTGACATTTGAGTATATTTTCATGTGCTTATTGGTCATTTGTATATCTTCTTTAGAAAAGTGTCTACTCTATTTCTTTCCTTCTTTATGTATTTTTTGAGACGAAGTTTTGCTCTTGTTGCCCAGGCTGGAGTGCAATGGTGTGATCTTGGCTCACCACAACCTCCACCTCCTGGGCTCAAGCGAGTCTCCTGCCTCAGCCTCTCGAGTAGCTGGGATTACAGGCATTCGCCACCATGCCTGGCTAATTTTGTATTTTTAGTAGAGACAGGGTTTCTCCATGCTGGTCAGGCTGGTCTTGAACTCCCAACCTCAGGTGATCCACCCGCCTTAGCCTCCCAAATTGCTGGGATTACAGGCATCAGCCACTGCATCCAGCCTGTGCCTATTCTATTTCTTTGCTCATTTTTAAATTGGGTTGATTTTTTTGTTGTTGAGTTGTAGCAGTTTTCCATAGATTTTGTATATTAACCCCTAATCAGATATGATGTGCAAATATTTTCTCTCATTCTGTGGATTGCCTTTTCACTTTGCTGATTGTATCCTTTCATGCACAAAAGTTTAAAATTTTGATGTAGCCCAATTTATCTATTTTTTTCTTTTGGTAAAGGTCTTTTAAGATCTCAAAGATATACTACTTATTTTATAAACAATTACTTAAGAAATTGAGCCAGATTTTAAAATACCTGAATTATATTTTAAGCACACCATTACAAAGTAGTGGAGAAAGTTATAATACATACTAAATGGCATGTTCCACTCTGGGAAAATACAGGCACTTGGCCTAAGTAGAAAGTATTTTGAGTCACTTAATATGAGTACCTATTTTTAACAGACACTACAAGAAAGTAGTAGTTACCAAAGTGTTAAGAGCAGGGCTCTGGAGCTAAACTGCTTAGTTTCAAATCCTGATACCACCACTTCCTAGCCAGGTGGTTTGAGGTAAGTTACTTAACCACCTTGAGCAGTAGTTTCCTTTTCTTTAAAACGGAAATAATTATTGTACCTATTTAATGGACCACCATAAGGATTACATGAGTTAATGCTTGTACAGTGGTCATAACACTATCTGAAAAAAAATAACCGTATTAGGGTCCAGGACAAAACAAAACACATCAACAATGTTAGATTAAGAACTAAACCTAAAGAAAGAGATGCACTTTCTTATTTTTTTTTTTTTTTTTGAGACGGAGTCTCGCGCTGTCGCCCAGGCTGGAGTGCAGTGGCCAGATCTCGGCTCACTGCAAGCTCCGCCTCCCGGGTTCACGCCATTCTCCTGCCTCAGCCTCCCGAGTAGCTGGGACTACAGGCGCCTGCCACCTCGCCCAGCTAGTGTTTTTTTTTTTTTTGTATTTTTCAGTAGAGATGGGGTTTCACCGTGTTAGCCAGGATGGTCTCGATCTCCTGACCTCGTGATCCGCCCGTCTCAGCCTCCCAAAGTGCTGGGATTACAGGCTTGAGCCACCGTGCCCGACCTAACAGATGCACTTTCAACAGCACAAATAAGAAATAAATTACAATATGAGACTTGTCTAACTGGCTGCTATTTACATTAAAAGATAAAATGGCAAGATGTTGCTCTGATTGAGAACTAAGGTGAGGTTCTCAACCTTCTAGTGATACTGTATCAAACACCGTAGCCATAACCACAACTAATTAGCTTAATGAAAAATATATTATAGACAGCAGACCACGTGAAGACACAGGAGGAAGACAGTCATCTGTAAGCCAAAGAAGAGGCTTCAGAGAAAACCAATCCTGCCAAGACCTTTACCTCAGACATCTAGCCTCCAGAATTGTGAGAAATAAATTTCTGTTGTTGCCTATAATCCCAGCACTTTGAGAGGCTGAGGTGGTAGGATCACTTGTGTCCAGGAGTTTGAGAGCTGCCTGGGCAACATAGTGAGACCCTGTCTCTACAAAGAAATAAAAAATTAGGTTGGGCACAGTGGCTTACGCCTGTAATCCCAGCACTTTGGGAGGCAGAGGAGGGCGGATCACTCGAGGTCAGAGTTCGAGATCAGCCTGGCCAACATGGTGAAACCTCTCTCTACTAAAAATACAAAAATTAGCCAGGTGTGGTGGTGGGCACCTGTAATCTCAGCTACTCGGGAGACTGAGGCAGGAGACTGAGGTGGATCACCCATGGTCAGGGGTTTGAGACCAGTCTGGCCAACATGGCGAAACCCCATTTCTACTAAAAATACAAAAAATAGCCGGGTGTGGTAGCATGTGCCTATAATCCCAGCTACTCAGGAGACTGAGGCAGGAGAATCACTTAAATCACTTAAACCTGGGAGGCGGAGGTTGCAGTGAACCAAGATCCCATTACTGCACTCCAGCCTGGGTGACACAGTGAGACTCTGTCTCAAAAAAAAAAAAAAAAAATTAGCTGGGCATGGTGGTAGACGCCTGCAGTCCCAACTACTTAGGAGGCTGAGGCTGCAGAATTGCTTAAGCCTGGGAAGTTAAGGCTGCAGGGAGCCATACTTATGCCACTGCAGGTAGCCTGGGTGACACAGTGAGTTTTTTTTTTTTTTTTTAGATGGAGTCTCGTTCTGTAGCCCAGGTTGGAGTGCAATGGTGCAATCTCAGTTCACTGCGACCTCCGCCTCCCGGTTCAAGTGATTCTCCTGCCTCAGCCTCTCCAGTAGCTGGGATTACAGGCGTGCGCCACGATACCCAACTAATTTTTGTATTTTTAGTGGAGACGGGGTTTCACCATGTTGGCCAGGCTGGTCTTGAACTCCTGACCTCGTGATCCGCCCACCTCAGCCTCCCAAAGTGATAGGATTACAGGCATGAGCCACCACACCCGGCAACAGAGTGAGATTCTTGTCTCAAAAAACACACACAAAAATTTGTTGTTTAAGCTACTGTCTCAAGAAAAAAAGACAGAAAGAAAAGAAAGAGAAAAACAGACGGGCACGGTGGCTCACGCCTGTAATCCCAGCACTTTGGGAGGCCGAGACGGGTGGATCACGAGGTCAGGAGATCGAGACCATCCTGGCTAACACTGTGAAACTCCGTCTCTACTAAAAATACAAAAAAAATTAGCTGGGTGTGGTGGCGGACGCCTGTAGTCCCAGCTACTCAGGAGGCTGGGGAGGCTGAGGCAGGAGAATGGCGTGAACCTGGGAGGCGGAGCTTGCAGCGAGGCGAGATCGTGCCACCGCACTCCAGCCTGGGCGACTGAGCAAGACTCCGTCTCAAAAAAAAAGAAAAAAAAAAAAGAAAGAGAAAAACATAATGATGTTCAGAAACAGGAAGAGACAATTTCCTTGATCTTAGTGAAAAGCTACTTGTTACAAAGCTCAATGCCATTTTACCAGCTTCTCCAGGATCATCCTCACGTAACATAACAGCACTGATAGTTACATCTTCTGTTACACTGTGAGGCTCTGTGTTTGTGAAGAGTCCGGAACGCTGTGATGAAAATGCAGCTGCCCAGTTACTGTCATCCAGATTGGTAACCTTAAAAAAAAACCAAAAAAGTAAAAATAGAGAAAAGTGATGGAGTTATTGTCACTGAGTGGATACTTTAAAAGCAAGTAAGATTTCTAAAAATTATATGTATGTATGTGGGTTTTTTTTTTTCTTGAGATAAGGTCTGGATCTGTTGCCCAGGCTGGAGTGCAGTGGCACGATCACAGCTCAATGCAACCTTTGCCTCTCAGGCTCAAGCCATCCTCCCACTTCAGCCTCCCAAGTAGCTGGGACTACAGGCACGTGCTACCATGCCTGGCTAATTTTTGTATTTTTAGTAGGGACAGGGTTTCACCATGCTGGCCAGGCCGGTCTCAAACTCCCAGCCTCATGTGATCCATCTGCCTCAGCCTCCCAAAATGCTGGGATTACAGATGTGAGCTACCATGCCTGGCTACTATAGTGTATTTATTTATTTATTTATTTTTTGAGACAGAGTCTTGCTCTGTCTATCGCCCAGGCTTGAGTGCAGTGGTGCGATCTCCGCTCACTGCAAGCTCCGCCGCCTCCTGGGTTCACTCCATTCTCCTGCCTCAGCCTCCCGAGAAGCTGGGACTACAGGCGCCTGCCACCACGCCCGGCTAATGTTTTTGTATTTTTAGTAGAGACGGGGTTTCACTGTGTTCGCCAGGATGGTCTGGATCTCCTGACGTCGTGATCCACCCGCCTTGGCCTCCCAAAGTGCTGGGATTACAGGTATGAGCCACCACGCCCAGCCTATAGTGTATTTTTAATACTTAGGTGAAGTCATTCTGAATCACAGCTTACATAACATTTATTTTGCTATTTTCAATACTGTTCCATAGTGATTCCTAAAGAGTATCTCATCTACCTTTTCCAATTTTCTCTTGTATCCTCTTTAATACATTTTATCTCTTCCTTATGATACTCTGCATCTATTACCCTCTGATTCCTACTCTTGTATGCTTCAAAACAGGGATCAGATTTTATAGCCATCAGCAACCAACCACAGCATGTATTTCTTCTGGTCAGCAAACTGACAGATTAAAACATCTTATTTGCATTTAAAGGTTGCTGGTGTCACAGTTTCCATCTGTGATATCAGATGCATAAGGTTTTCAGTTTTTTTTTTTTTTTTTTTTTTGAGACGGAGTCTCGCTCTGTCGCCCAGGCTGGAGTGCAGTAGCGCGATCTCAGCTCACCGCAAGCTCCGCCTCCCGGGTTCACGCCATTCTCCTGCCTCAGCCTCCCGAGTAGCTGGGACTACAGGCGCCCACAACCGCGCCCGGCTAATTTTTTGTATTTTTAGTAGAGACGGGGTTTCACCGTGGTCTCGATCTCCTGACCTTGTGATCCGCCCGCCTCGGCCTCCCAAAGTGCTGGGATTACAGGCGTGAGCCACCGCGCCCGGCCGGTTTTCAGTTTTTTTAATGTCTAATTAATTATTTCAATCCATATAATCTAAAGTTACTTTTGTGATGATTCTGACTCAATATTCATTAAAAGGCTTTTACATCAAATGTTATACTTTTATAAAAAGGGAGAACTTCTTTTCTCTCTCTCTTTTTTTTTTTCTTTTGCAATCACAGGTCACTGCAACCTCTGCCTCCTGGATTCAAGCAATTCTCACACCTCAGCCTCCCGAGTAGCTGGGATTACAGGCGTAAGCCACCACTCCCAGCTAATTTTTTTGTTTTTAGTAGAGACAGGGTTTCATCATGCTAGCCAGGCTGGTCTCAAACTCCTGACCTCTGGGAAGCCAAGGCGGGAGAATCACTTGAGGTCAGGAGTTCAGGGGGTGCTGAGATTACAGGTGTGAGCCACCACACTCAACCCAAAAGTTCTTAGTCCTATTTTTCTACATACCATGGAGAGATTTCCAAAGAACCCTGAAGACTGTGTAAGTCGGGGCGACCTCCCTCCTGTTCCAAGAATGCAGGAAATATCTGGCTGCCTTAGTAAGCTTCGGCTTGTTGGGGTAACTATAAACAAAAGGTTGGTAGAAAGAACCTAAAGTGCGTGAGCATTCATTATCAAAACAAAGCAAACAAACAATGAAGAATAAATTTTTACTGTACTCTAACCAAATAAATACTTTAAATGCTAACATTTCCATGATACAAGGATTTAAATTATTTTTCTAAATTTGAGCTGTAAGTACTACTGAGCCTAACAGGAAAAATTTTACTGCAATTGCAGATGCTTTCATTATAGCCTAAATGAGCAGTTAAAGCCACTAATCAGTCAATGGATTCTTCATATTTTAATTTTATAAGGCATACCAAGGCAGTGTAGTACAGTGGGCATAAACTTTGGAGTAAACAGATCATTGTTTGAATCCCAGTTCCACTATTTACATACTAGTCTTGTTCTGTCACCCCAGCTGGAGTACAGTGGCACAATCTCAGCTCAGTGCAACCTCTGCCTCCTGGGTTCAAGCAATTCTCCTGCCTCAGCCTCCTGAGTAGCTAGGATTATGGGCATGCGCCACCACGCCAGCTAATTTTTTTATTTTTAGTAGAGACAGGGTTTCACATGTTGGCCAAGCTAGTCTTGAACTCCTGGCCTTAAGTGATCCGCCTACCTTGGCCTCCCAAAGTGTTGAGATTATAGGCATGGGCCACTGCATCCAGCCTATTTACATACTTACTGCCTATATTAGTTAACTTCTCTAAGTCTCGCGTTCAGTTTCGGTAAAATAGAGCTAACGATACCTATGTCATAGTTACTGTGTGTTTATGGAAAGTACAGTACCTTGTACATGGCAAGAGTTCAAACAAATAATAACTGCAATCATTATTATTAGTGTTTATTGATATTGTAACCAAATACTATACTTATCATGTTACAATAAATGTTAGTTGCTATTGTAACTATCATTATTATTAAATGCTTTAAAAGCAAAAAAGTCTTACAAGGCTGTCGAAATGAGCTAGGAGTTCGAGGGATAACCTGGTTTCTTGGTGTAGTATTACCGAAACTTTCATCTTGAGATGCCTGAACTGTACAATGAGTTAAGAAAAGTTTTCCATGTAGAAAAGATTAAAATGAGAATTAACCATCTTTTTACTATACAAATTATGTGAATACATTTTTCAAGAACAAGGTATTTTACGGCTACCATTTTTCAATGCAAAGGGTAAATAACCCATTCCTTCTGCCATTTAAATTCTCAGACGTCAGTCTTAGATAACTACACACTGAACTAAATGTTTTTAGTCAGTTTTCAAATAATAAAAATCTCAGCAGAAGCTAACCACAATATGATAGTCAGCAGTAAGAAATATCTTTATTTTTAAGGAAATATAATCTTATTAAATTTTTGCATTATATTTACCTAATGACAGCTCTGTGGAGTGAAAAAAATTTCTACAGGATTTTATTATAGCTAACATTTAATACTCTTATAAAAAGAAAATTCTATAACACTGATTCCAAACATGTTACAATTTTTATAATGATGCTTAAATCGCAAAGGATACTTAAAACTCTTTTTTGAGCACTCTGTTTCCGTGCAGTCCGTGTCACCTCTGCCTCCCGGATTACAGGGGATGATATATCTCCAAAGCCACTCCTAAAGTAGTATAATCAAGCTTATATAAGTGAAACGAGAATATAGCATTTGTAAAGAATTTTATCATCACAGCTGGAGTAAAGGACCCTGAGTAAGTTAAGATATAGGTCATTCCAGTAGCCAAGTCTTGGATCTTTTGCTGAGAATGCACTCGTGGCTCCAAATCCTGCTTATTCTTCAAAGTCTTACTCAAATGTTACCTGCACAAAGATTTCTCTGACTTTCTAGTACTCACTATGTTATTTTCTCCTAAAGAATTATTTCAACACTTGGAATCTATATTATAACACTGTTTTGGGTAATTGCTTCATAAAAGTGAATCTTATTTCCCTGGTTGGATTGAGAAGTTACCTAATTGCAGGAATTCTCTCTTAAAAGATTTTCTGCAGAATCCAAAATGCTTTAAACCATGGGTACTATTAAAAAACAAACAACAACAACCAGACAACAACCACCACCAGACAACAACAACAACCAGAGCTTGTGAGATACAACCACAACAACAAACAGAGCTTGTGAGATAGAAGAGTAAGTAAAAAAATTCTGGTAAATTGTAGCAAAATGACCCTTCAAGTTATTTCAACCAAAGAGGTCTCCTGTCCCATCACAACACTCTGTCAGTTTCACTCAAAGGTCTAGAAACTAAATTGTGTGGACTAAAAGGCCTGTGTTTAAGACAAGAATCTAATATGCTTTTCCTCCACTTAAAACCTTCAGATATTCCTTCAGCAGGAAAGTATGGGAAACAACCACATAGAAAAAATTTTAAATGTTTAATAATTAAAATTAAAAAACAAAACAAACAAAAAACCTACAGATAGCTCTCTCTGGTTTATAGAAGTGCAAATTTCCTAAAATGATATTTACAATGTGACCCCAGTTTAGGCGTTCAGTCTTCTATTCAGCCACAAACATCACTCTAAACATATACTGCATGTGACCACTGAGCTACATGTACTTTTGTTTTTCATATACTAGCACCTTTGAATATGTTTCTTTTACAAAGACCTACATTTGCCCCCTTGGGCACCTGGTCAACAACTAATTACTCCTCAAAGAGCCTCAGGTAGGCTGGAAACACACAGAGGCAGGTTGGCAATTTGGTTCTTGTATTTATTAGCTTCCTAACTTTCAGCAAGTTCCTTAACCTCTTTTAGTCTCAGTATTATATATGAAAAAGGGATAACAGTACCTATCCTCATAGGATTGCTCTTGTTCTGAAGATTAAATAAACTGATAATATATATTCAAAGCCAACAATGGCAGTCATATAGTAGGTACTCAATGTTTGGAGTACGAATAATGTACTATTATTATGCAAAGACCAGCTAGAAAGTTACCTTCTTTGAGAGGTCTTTCTGATAGAGTGACAGGGAGACTTAATCGCCCCCAAACACTTATCACTTTATACCGCTTGGTTGTCTCCACTACACAACTAATTCCCCGAGGTGAAGGATCTTGAATAACTGATCTTTGTTGCAGGCGGCTAGCACAGTACCCAGATCACAGAGGGAACTCAGTATCTGATGCTAGCACTTGTAATCAGAAAGTCTGAGCTGAGATCCCAGTATCTTCACTGACTGGCTTTGTGATCACAGGCTGGTCACTTAGCATTTCGAACGCCGGGCTACCTACCCCGCCCACCCCAGGAGCGATCAGTGTTGCTGCCCCAAAGAGCGGAATAGATCGCAGAACGTAGTGGGAATGTAGGGGACCATTATGATCCGTACCCCACCCGACGCAGGCCAAGCGGCCTTTCCCCATTTGTAGCCAAATTTCCCGGCATGGGGAAGGAGTCTTAGGGGAAGCACCCGGAACCTCCTTGGCTTCTTCTGGGAGTCTAGTTTCACCTATTTCGTTTCACCAACAGGCGAGAGGGGCAAGGCTTTGGGTTCAGCTGCCATCATCAGAACTGACCTGTCCATGGCTAAAGCCTTTTCCACACAGAATAAATGTCTGCACCAGTTTAGCTACCGCGTTTTAGCCTTCCCGCTCTCCGGAAGCAAGCCCTTCGACCCGGAAGCAGTCTCTCGCGAAAATAGCCCCACAGAAAAGGGGTAGGGGAGAAGAAACGACGTTCCCATCTAGCGCATGGGCGACTTCAGCCTACAGGTGCCGGCCCGGTGGGCGCAGGCGCAAAAGCTTGCCAATGTGTGCCTGGCTGGACCAGACAGGGCCGGGGGCGGGACCTGGTTGCGTTTAGCCCAGACGCCTTGCGGCCGCTTTGCCTGACCAACGTCTGTGGGCGTGGAACAGGCCCTGGGTTCTCCTACTGGGAAAAATGAAGCATGTTGATAGTCTGGAAAGACGTGAAGTCATTTCCTGGTATTCTCTGTCAGAAAGCGCCTGTTCTTGGAATTCAGATGCGTGGGCTCTGCCCCACACCTCGGGAATCTCTTATCTCTCTCCCTACACTCAGTCCTTTGTTCTCTAGCCCCCTGCAGTTTTTGAAACTGTTTTCCATAACTGCTATTTGTTCTTTACTTGGTATTCTTTTCTATTAAGGAGAAACAGTTCACCTGTATTAAAAAGTAGAAAGGCAAGCGTAAAACATGATGGTATTGCCCTCTATTTCAAAGTGCCGTCTAGGCAAAAAGTGGTATATTTTGGTCTTGAAGGAGTCAGTCACATTTTTGTTTCGGTTTTTGTTTTTTCCAGTTTGAAAGTAGCGACTGGCTATTAACTGACCAGATTACAAAAATAACGTTAGATGCTTCAGTTTATCCGTTTAATAAGCCTGTTGATATGGTCTTTTCTGTTGCTGGCATTTGTACTTTTTAGTAATACAGAATAGGTAGTCATTCTCCCTCGTGGAGAAGATAATTTGAAGGATCACAGGAACTTGAAGAGTTTTTCAACAGCATAGATCTCATGCATCAGATTCTCCAGTCAGATGATGCCATATTTATCAAGAAATCTATCAAAGAGTTATCTGTTAAGGTAATTTGTTTATTGGTTTTGCCATAACCAATTTGTAGATCAGTTCATTTATTGATTTCAGGTTCAGGTACTCTATGCGATGTATGGTTCCACAATAGTCAGCATGTTAACTGAAGCCTTGAGTTTAGCAGAGGTGCCATGGAAGATCTGGGGAAAGTGAAGAGGTTTTGACAGACTTTTGGGCTCACACCATTGATACCTTAAGGCAAGTGACAATTTGGATTTCACAGGTATATAGAAATTGCCAGCTTTTTTGGTCATATATTCCTTGTGAGAGTGCTGAGCTTTTTTCTTCTTCTTCTTCTTGCTTGCTTTTTTTTGGACTTGATTTTTAAAATTATGTTTCCTTCCTTCTTTCCTTCTTTTTTTTTTTTTTTTTTTTTTGAGACAGGGTCTTGCTCTATTGTCCCGGCTCAAGTGCAGTGGCACAGTCATGGCTCACTGCAGCCTTTGACTTCCTGGGCTCTAGCAATCCTTCTACCTCAGCCTCCCTAGTACCTGAGGTTGCTGGGACCACAGGCACGCACCACCATGCCTGCCCCCCAACCCCGTTTTTTAAAAATATTTTGGAGAAACGAGATCTTATGTTGTTGCCCAGGCTGGTCTCAAACTCTTAGGCTCAAGCCATCCTCTTGCCTGGGCCTCCCAAAGTGCTGGGATTACAAAGTTAGCCACCACATCCAACAGTGCTTAGCTTTTTCATAGATGTAGCTTTCTCCTTGCTTTTCTTTTTTCTTTTTCTTTTTTGAAATGGAGTCTCATTCCATTGCTCAGGCTGGAGTGCAGTGGTGCCATCTCGGCTTACTGCAACCTCTGTCTCCTTGGTTCAAGCGATTCTCCTGCCTCAGCCTCCTGAGTAGCTGGGATTACAGGTGCCTGCCACCACACCCGGCTAATTTTCGTATTTTTAGTAGAGATGGGGTTTCACCATGTTGTCCAGGCTGGTCTCAAACTCCTGACCTCAGGTGATTCACCTGCCTCAGCCTCCTAAAGTGCTGGGATTACAGGTGTGAGCCACTGTGCCTGGCCTTCTCCTTTCTTTTCCAAGCATTTTGTGGGCAAACGTCTTTCTCAGGCACTTGACCTTCAGCTCTGTGAAGTTCCTTCAAGTGTTTTATTTATTTGTTTTTATTTTTTTGAGACAGAGTCTTGCCCTGTCACCCAGGCTGGAGTGCAGTGGTGCAGTCTTGGCTCACTGCAACCTCTGCCTCCCCGGTTCAAGCGATTCTCCTACATCAGCCTCCCAAGTAGGTGGGATGACAGGCACGCACCACCATGCCTAGCTAATGTTTGTATTTTTGGTAGAGACGGGGTTTCGCCATGCTGGCCAGGCTGGTCTCAAACTCCTGACCTTGCGATCTGCCCTCTTCGGCCTCCCAAAGTGCTGGGATTACAGGCGTGAAGCACTGCGCCCAGCCTTCCCTCACATTTTTAAAGGGTTTCTGGCACAGCAGGAATCTCTTTTTCTTGTCTTCAATACCCTCTATGGTTTCAGCTGGGAAAGAGGAAATCAGTGGAAGTTTTGCCTTAGCCATTTATGTTCTGCTATAATTCTGAGAAGCCTAGTTCTCTGGAAGGCCTCTTCATAACTTATTATCCCCTCTCAGACAACATGGCATTTTGATAAAAACATTGCTTTGGGCTCCATCTAGGCTCAAGCCCCCTGCACCTGCAGTTTCCTCATCTGTAGAATGGAGAAAACAATACCTTTGTCACGGGGGTGTCATAAGGATTAAAAAAGATGTCATAGGGAGTCCCTGTCTCTAAAATAAGTTTTAAAAATTAGCCAGGGGTGGTCACGTGCCTGTGCTCCCAGCTACTTGGGAGGCTGAGGCAGGAGGATCACTTGATCCTGGCAGGCCGAGACTCCAGTGAGCTATGATCATGCCACTGCACTCCAGCCTGGGTGACAAAGTGAGACCCTGTCTCAAAAAAAAGAAAAAAAAAACAAAGAGAGAGACATCAAATGTATACTGTACATAGCAGGTCATTGAAATGTTACTTTTCTCCTTTAATAACCTTTCTGAAGAATTATGCCCTGGCATGGTCTCATTCTCCCAACCTCCTAATTTTCCTGTAGAAAAGTTCACTTTTTCTTATGGAAAGTGAAATGTAGTCCTAATGATTTTTGTCAGTGCTGGGGCAAGTTTATTCAAAGTGTGATCTGTGGTTCATGTTCTTGCTCTGTGTCCCTCAGCAATTGAATTCCAATGAGTTTTAGTCATGTAATATACTTGAAGAGTACTTGAGCTGATTGGCCCTGAAGCACACAATAAAAAAGAAGAGCAATTTGGGGCCAAAAATCCCTGTGTTCAGTTCATATGTAAAGAAAGTGCACTGGGTTTCACTTTTGACACATTTAGTTAGTAGACATAAACACCATACCACCCCCGCCAAAATTTCAAAACATATTCATTTCATTACCTTAAAAGGATGTGAAATAAATTTCTTCTGTGGTGTATATTGTATACATGGTAGCTTTATGTTTAGTTTTCTTGGTCGCAATGACAGAAATTGACTATGGTTAACTTAAAACGGAATTTACTGGAAACACATCAGGAGCTCTTGAAATTGTTAAGAAACTGGAGAAAAGGTCTGGGAAAGCACAGCTCCTCAGGAGCTGAAGGCCAGGAAGTGTCTTTCCCGGAGGCACTCAAACTCCAACTGTTCACTCCGGAGCATCCTTCACCGTCCTTATCCCCAACAGCTGAGGCATCAAATATCATTATTTGCACCCCCACTGCCCCACCCCAATTTTTTTTTTTTTTAAACAGCTCTTTGAGCTGGGTGCAGTGGATCATGCCTGTAATCCCAGCACTTTGGGAGGCCAAGGCAGGCAGATCATGAGTTCAGCAGTTCGAGATCATCCTGGCCAACATGGTGAAACCCTGTCTCTACTAAAAATACAAACATTAGCCAGGCATGGTGATGGACCCCTGTAATCCCAACTACTCCGGAGGCTGAGGCAGGAGAATCACTTGAACTCGGGAGGTGGAGGTTGCAGTGAGCCAAGACCTCGCCATTGCACTCTAGCCTGGGCGAGAGAGCGACACTCCGTCTCAAAAAAAAAAAAAAAAAAAAAAAGAGAAAGAAAGAAACAGGCTCTTTGGATTACTCAGACTGGAGTTCAGTGGCGCTATCTTGGGTCACTATAGCCTCAATCTTCTGGGCTCAAGCAATCGTCCCACCTCAGCCTCCTGAGTACTTGGGACTACAGACACACACTACCACCCCTAGCTAATTGCTAATTTTTTAAATTTATGATTTTGTAGAAATGAAGTCTCACTGTGTTGTTCAGGCTTATCTGGGACTTCTGGGCTCAAGTGATCCTCCTGCCTCAACCTCCCAAAGTCCGAGGATTATAAGCCACCTTGCTCAGTCCCTCCCTACTTTTTATTTTGAAAATTTTCAAACCTACAGAAAAGCTTATATAAAAATAGTACAGTAAGGCCAGTCGCGGTGGCTCACACCTGTAATCCCAGCACTTTGGGAGGCCATAGTGGGCGGATCACCTGAGGTCAGGAGTTCGAGACCAGCCTGGTCAACATGGTGAAAACCCACCTCTACTAAAAATACAAAAGAAAGTTAGCTAGGCATGGTGGCGAGTGCCTGTAATCCCAGCTACTCAGGAGGCTGAAGCAGGAGAATCACTTGAACCTGGGAGGCAGAGGTTGCAGCAAGCCAAGATCATGCCACTGTACTCCAGCCTGGGCAACAGAGCAAGACTTGGTTTTTTTTTTTTTTTTAAATAGGCCGGGCGCAGTGGCACACTCCTGTAATCCCAGCACTTTGGGAGGCCAAGGCGGGTGGATCACAAGATCAGGAGATCGAGACCATTGTGGCTAACACAGTGAAACCCCATCTCTACTAAAAATACAAAAATTAGCCACATATGGCGGCATGTGCCTGTAGTCCTAGCTGCTGGGGAGGCTGAGCCAGGAGAATGGCGTGAACTCGGGAGGCAGAGCTTGCGGTGAGCCAAGATCACGCCACTGCACTCCAGCCTGGGCAACAGAGCAAGACTCCTTCTCAAAAAAAATAAAATAGTACAGTAGACATCAACATACAATATTTCACCACAATTGCTGTCTTTTTTTTTTTTTTTTTTGGCTGAAGCATATGAAAGTTAGCTGTGGTTATGATACTTCACCCCTAAATTCTTCAGCATGTATCTTCTGTTAAATAAAATTGATGTGGGGAGCATTGCTTTGGACTGAGCTCATGCCAAATCCATGTAATCAAACTGAACTTTAAAACAGTGCCTGTAGTCTCAGTTACTCTGAAGGTTGAGACAGGAGGATTGCTTGAGCCCGTCCAGCCTGGGCAACACAGTTAAGACGCCATCAGAGGTTGGGCGCAGTGGCTCACACCTGTAATCCCAGCACTTTGGGAGGCCGAGGTGGGCAAATCACAAGGTGAGGAGTTCGAGACCAGCCTGGCCAACATGGTGAAACCCCATCTCTACTAAAGATGCAAAAAATTAGCCACGTGTGGTGGCATGCGCCTGTAATTCCAGCTACTCGGGAGGCTGAGGCAGGAGAATCGTTTGAACCCGGGGGGTGGAGGTTACAGTAGGCTGAGATGGCACCATTGTACTGCAGCCTGGGTGACAGGGCAAGACTCCATCTCAAAAACAAAACAAAACAAAACCATAAAGCACATATAAAAATGGGTCAGTTTTCCAAAAACAGGAGATTCACAGCAACTAATCAGAAGAGGCTCAGTCTACCTGAGCCAGTGCAATAAGGTCTGTTTTGACTTCATATGTGAAAGTAACTTTGAAATAATCAACCTGTTTTTTCTTCCTTATTTCAGCTTTTTTCGGCCCATTTGTTTTCTTTTTTTTTTTTTTTGAGACGGTCTTGCTCTGTTACCCAGGCTGGAGTGCAGTGGTGTGATCTCGGCTCACTACAACCTCTGCCTCCTGGGTTCAAGCTATTCTCCTGCCTCAGCCTCCCGAGTAGCTGGGCTACAGGCGCGTGCCACCACACTCAGTTAATTTTTTATTTTTAGCAGAGACAGGGTTTCGCCACGTTGACCAGGCTGGTCTCGGACTCCTGACCTCATGATCCGCCCATATTGGCCTCCCAAAGTGCTGGGATTACAGGCATGAGCCATCACGCCTTGCTTTTCAGCCCTTTTATGTCTATAAAGCCCACCTCCTCTGCCCAACTCTGTCTATTTTGTAGATGGGATGCTGCCTGATTCATGAATCAAATTTAAAATTTGATTTGTTGAAGCTTTTTTTATTTGACACTCCTAAAACAAGGACAAGACATTCTCCTACCTAGTCACAGCAAAAGAAACACTCAAAACAATTAATAGTAATAGAATGCCACAACTAATGTATGTAAATCTCCCCCATTGTCCCAATAATGTCCTTTATAACTGCCCCTCTCCAATATAGAATCTAATACTGGATTATGCATTTGTCATGTCTTTTTATTCTGCTTTAACTTAGAATAGTACCCCAGACTTTTTGTTTTCTTTTAGTCATTTGGATTTCTGATTGTTTCCTCATTATTACTTTTTTTTTTTTTTTTTTTTTGAGACAATGTCTTGCTTTGTCACCCAGGCTGAAGTGCAGTGGTGATCCTCTTGCTTCAGCCCCTGAAGTAACTGGGACTACAGGTGTGCACCACCATGTCTGGCTAATTTTTCTGTTTGTTTTTAAGTTAGGGCTTTGCCATGTCACCCAGGCAGTTCTGGAACTCCTGAGCTCAAGTGATCCACCTGTCTGCCTTGGCCTCCCAAAGTGCTGAAATTACAGGCGTGAGCCACTGCGCCCAGCTGATAAACACTTTAAAATAAATTGAGGGGAAGGCAGAGTGCAGGAATACTACATAGATGTGTAAGAAATACTGAGTATTTCTTAATCACATTGGATGGTATATGAGGTCTCTTCGTCTCAGTTTCAAAATCTGCTGAACTATCCTTTCCCCAGACCCCCTCCAAAAGAAAGCATCCTTTCACCTGTTGCCCCTTTCTAGCTGCTGTTTTTTCTCTCATTCCCTTCTCAACCAAACATCTGTTTTGCTAAATTGTAAATAGCCAATCGTGGTTTTCTTACTATAAATCCAGTATAAGTATCTTTTACAAAAAGAGAAAAGACTTAACAAAAAGAAAAAATTAAAGAATCCTATGATTCCATTAACTATAGCTGACTACAATTCCATGAAATACCCTCATCAAGAATTAGCCAACTAAGTCCAGTTAACGCACAGAACCAAGAGAGCTAATAATATATTGATGTATGCCACTACATTTTGTGGTAGCTTTTTATGTAGTAACAGAAAACTGTAACAAATGGAATTATATTGTAAAACTGTTCTTCAACCTGCTTATTCACTTAACATGAACATCTTTTCATTTCAAAATTATTTGTCTACATCATTCATAATTTACCAAAACAATTTGAAAGAGTCACATTTCCTTTTTGTCTCCACTTAGGTTTACAAGGTGACCTAATGCTGTCTGACTTCAGCCTTCACTGGTAGATGAAAACTAAATAAGGTGACCAATGATCTCTGCCAGAAAAAGTTTATTTTGCATTTCTCAGCATCTCTGGAGTATTTGACACCATTCACCACTCTCTTCCTTGGTACCCCCATGCCATTTGTTGTCATCATTTTGTTAGTGGGCTTCTCCTAGTCCACTCCACCTTCTCTTGGTTAGTCTTCTCTATGAGCTCTATAAATCTGCCCTTACCTTAAACATTAATTAATCTTTTCCAGAGTTCTGACCCAAGCCCTCTCTTCTTCAGTTCTGCATCATTTTCAGGCTTCAAACTACTGACATTTTCCTAATAGACATCTAATCTATATTCTAGCCCATATCTCAATTTTATATTCCAGACTCACACATCTGGTGGCTTTCTAGACACATTCACTTTGAAGGTATAAGGTACCTGAAACTTAACATGTTCTAACTCTAAACATGAACTCAATAGACCTGCCCCTCCCTCACTCCTGACCAAAACAACAACAATAACCCTACTTCTCTTCCTGTATTTTTTTTTTTAGTCTTGTCAAGTGGCCATATCCAATTTGCCAAAAATTTGGAATTTAATCTCAGTAGGACTAAAGTTCCACGAGGGCAGAGATATTTATCTTGATTTGGTGCTGTATCTCTCTGTTTGCCAGTTGAATTATTCTTCTCTCATCCCCTGCATCTACTTTGTCACCAAATCTCAAATATGTCTTCCCATTTCCATCACTACCTTCTTCATTTCCAGTCCCAACTCACCATCTCTTCACGGTTCTAAGGTAGGTCCTCCAACCGAATTCTATTCTTTATACTGCTAAGAGAATGATCTTCTAAATATGCAAATCTGATTGTCACCTTTCAGTTTCTTCCCAATCTCAATTTTAACTTCAAACTACTACACTCAGCCTTCAGGACGTGATTTCCCTGTCATTATCTCTACCTCCAATTCTATATTCCAGCTATATTCAACTACAGTTCCCCAAACATTCTGCGGCCATTTGGTGTATTTTCTGTGCTCCTACTAAGTAGAAGCAGAAGAAGAATAAACCAAGACCACGTCATAGAGTGCTATGCAGTCATTAAAAGGAAGTTTAGAGAGCATTTGTAATAACTTGGAAATGTTTATGTTTTACTTTAAATCAGGGAAGCAGACTGTCATATTATATCTATGTATCAGTATGCTCAGAAACAGTATAAAATGTATAAAACAATACTGAACAAAAATTATACCAGAGTTCATACTGATCATCTTTGGTGAGACTTTGGCTATACCTTGTTTTGTTTTGTTTTTTTGAGACAGGGTCTTGTTCTGTTGTCCATGCTGGAGTGTAGTGGCACAGTCATGACTCATTGCAGCACTGACCTCCTGGGCTCAAGTGATCCTCCCACCTCAGTCCCCCAGATAGCTAGGACTACAGGTGTACACCACAGTGCCTGGCTAATTAAAAAAAAAAAAAAAAATTGTGTGTGTGTGTGTGTAGACAGAGTCTTACTATGTTGCCAAGGCTGGCTGGTCTCCTGGCTCAAGTGATCCTCCTGGCTCAGCCTTCCAAAGTGCTGGGATTGCAGGAGTGAGCCCCTGCACCTGGCCCAGTATGCCTTGGTTTATTTAAAGCAATTTATTTTCATAGCAAGATCCAATTGAAATTCAAATAAATATTTTAATAAGTTCATTAGGAATTCCAGTGAGTCAGACGTGAATCTAGTGATTTAAGTTATAGCAGGTGCTTAAATATTTTTGCCATGTTCAAAAGATAGTGGAAAAATCTTGAATACGGTTGTAGGATACACGGAAGCTTATATAAAACAAAATTAAGTATTTAGATTATTAACAGCTTGTTTAGATATAAGATGGTGTGATTTTTTTCTTTTTTTCTTTTTCTTTTTTTTTTTTTTTTTGAGACGGAGTCTCGCTTTGTCGCCCAGGCTGGAGTGCAGTGGTGTCATCTCGGCTTACTGCAAGCTCTGCCTCCTGGGTTCACGCCATTCTCCTGCCTCAGCCTCCCAAGTCACTGGGACTACAGGCACCCGCCACCACACCCGGCTAATTTTTTCATAATTTTAGTAGAGAGGGGGTTTCACTGTGTTAACCAGGATGGTCTCGATCGCCTGACCTCGTGATCCACCCACCTTGGCCTCCCATAGTGCTGGGATTACAGGTGTGAGGCACTGCGCCTGGCCGATTTTTTTCATTTTAATATTTGGGGAATTTTCCTCTTTGAGTACAAAACATTGCAAACATGCTATTATAACTTAGTAATATTCTTTTTCTCTAAAGTAATAGAATTTGCTGGGCCTAGTGGCTCACACCTGTAATCCCAGCACTTTGGGAGGCCGGGGTGGGAAGATCACTTGAGCTCAGAAGTTTGAGACTAGCCTGGCCATCATGGTAATTCCCTGTCTCTAGTAAAAATATAAAAAATTAGGTGGGTGTGGTGGTACATGCCTGTAATCCCAGCTACTTAGGAGACTGAGGCAGGAGAATCGCTTGAACCTTGGAGGCGGAGGTTGCAGTGAACCAAGATCGCGCCACTGCACTCCAGCCTCGGGGACAGAGTGAGACCCTGTCTCAAAAACAAACAAACAAAAACAAAACAAACAAGCTATATATATACACACACACACACACACACACATTCTTACTTAAAATCTATTTTTAGTAAAACTTACATCTTGCAAATTGATATTAGTGCATGGTTGGCAATGTTTTAGTCTTTTTTATTTTTCCCGCTCGTGATGTTGACCAGCTCTTTTAATTTACTTTAAAAAAATTGTGTGGCCGGGCGCAGTGGCTCAAGCCTGTAATCCCAGCACTTTGGGAGGCCGAGACGGGCGGATCACGAGGTCAGGAGATCGAGACCATCCTGGCTAACACGGTGAAACCCCGTCTCTGCTAAAAAATACAAAAAACTAGCAGGGTGTGGTGGCGGGCGCCTGTAGTCCCAACTACTCGGGAGGCTGAGGCAGGAGAATGGCGTGAACCCAGGAGGCGGAGCTTGCAGTGAGCTGAGATCTGGCCACTGCACTCCAGCCTGGGCAGCAGAGCCAGACTCTGTCTCAAAAAAAAAAAAAAAAAAAATTGTGGTAGTGTGTACATAAAATTTACCATTTTAACCATCTTTTAAGTTTGTAGTTCATTGACATTAAATACATTCACATTGTTGTGCAGGGCAATGTTTTATTCTTTAAAAAGAAAAAAAAAACAAACTTGAAGGCCTAGGGCCTGAACAATCCCCTCCCCTCCCCTGCCTGCCCCTTCCCCTGTTCTTTTTTTGAGACGGAGTTTTGCTCTTGTTGCCCAGGCTGGAGTGCAATGGTGCAATCTCAGCTCACTGCAACCTCCACCTCCCAGGTTCAAGCAATTCTCCTACCTCAACCTCCCAAGTAGCTGGGATTACAGGCATGTGCCACCACACCTGGCTGATTTTGTATTTTTAGTAGAGACGGGGTTTCTCCATGTTGGTCAAACTGGTCTTGAACTCCCGACCACAGGTGATCCACCCACCTCAGCCTCCCAAAGTGCTGGGAATATGGGCATAAGCCACCATGACTGGCTGGGTTTCTTCCTTTTCTTTTCTTTTCTTTTCTTTTCTTTTTTCTTTCTTCAATGTTTTATTCTTTTAAACAAACAAACAAACTTGAGGGCCTTGCACCTGAACAATGCCCCTTCCCTTCCCTTCCCTTTCCTTGGCTTCCCTTCCCTTCCCTTCCCTTTTGTTCCCTCCCTTCCCCTCCTCTCTCCTCCCCTCCCCTCCCCTTCCATCTTCCTTTCCCTCCCTCCCTCCCTCCCTCCCTCCCTCCCTCCCTCCCTCCCTCCCTCCCTTCCTTCCTTCCTTCCTTCCTTCCTTCCTTCCTTCCTTCCTTCCTTCCTTCCTTCCTTCCTTCCTTCCTTCCTTCTCCACTCCACTCCACTCCACTCCACTCCACTCCCCTTCCTCAGGATCTCGCTGTGTCACTCAGGCTGGAGTGTAGTGTCACAAACATGGCTCACTGCAGCCTCGACTCCTCCTGGGCTCAAGTGATCCTCCCACCTCAACCTCCCAAGTAGCTGGGACTACAGGCCCACACTACTATGCCCAGTTCATTTTTGTTTTTTTTTTGTAGATATCGGGTTTCGCTATGTTGCCCAGGCTGGTCTTGAAATCCTGAGCTCGTCTCAAATTCCTGAGCTCAAGCAAGCTGCCTGCCTTAGCCTCCCAAAGTGCTGGGATTACAGGCATGAATGAGCCACCATGCCCCGCCCAATGTTTTATTCTTTTTTTTTTTTTTTTTTTTTGAGATAGAGTTTTGCTCTTGTTGCTCAGGCTGGAGTGCAATGGTGCGATCGGCTCTTTGCAACCTCTGCCTCTCAGGTTCAAGCAGTTCTCCTGCCTCAGCCTCCTAAGTACCCAGGATTACAGGCATGTGCCACCACACCCGGCTAATTTTGGTTTTTGTTTTTTTGTTTGTTTGGTTTTAGTAGAGATGGGGTTTCACCATGTTTGCCAGGCTGGTCTCGAACTCCTGACCTCATGATCCACCCATCTCAGTCTCCCAAAATGCTGGGATTACAGGTGTGAGCCACCGTGCTCAACCTATATATATTTTTTTGAGATGGAGTTTCACTCTCGTTGCCCAGGCTGGAGTGCAATGGTGCAATCTTGGCTCACTGCAACCTCCACCTCCTGGGTTCAAGTGATTTTCCTGCCTCAGTCTCCCGAGTAGCTGGGATTACAGGCACACGCCACCATGCCCGGCTAATTTTTGTATTTTTAGTAGAGACGGGGTTTCACTGTGGTGGCCAGGTTTGTCTCGAACTCCTGACCTCCCAAAGTGATCCACCCGTCTGCGCCATCCAAAGTGCTGGGATTACAGGCATAAGCCACTGCGCCCAACCATATATAGATCTTTAAAATGATTTATTTAGTTTGGCTTCCTCTTAAAAACACAGCAGATTTTTGTTTGAATATAAGTAGCAGTGTTATTGCAAAGCAGTTAAATATCAGCTATGTGAAACAAAACAGTGCTTTGAATGTATTTTAGGAGGAAACTGCAAAATACATACATTTGGTTCAGATAGACCAGGTAGCACAAAAGATAGAAAAAACTGTTAAATTTCAAAAAGTTCATGAGTCAGGGGAGGAAAAAAGTATTTGAGCCTGGAATGTGTAAGTTGTGTATACCCTCAAAAACTCAGGTTTGCTATTTGAACTTCATGTATAGGAGAAAAGCTAATGGAAGTATTCAATGAGACAGATATGATTCTAGGAAAGGATGTGGTTGTGGTGATTATAGCAGGAAGCCATTGATTAAGTACATTATGTCTTTTCAGATATGGCTTTTTTGGGCGTGGAGAAGTGTCCGCTTTGAAGAAAAATGCATTACTTTAAGGTCAAACAGGGTCAGAGTTTAAATGTGGAGCCTGGTCAGCACTTGTTAAATTGAGTGTCTTCCCAGTCAGGCAGTGTAATGTAGTGGGTAGCATCATTGTCAGTTAACTTCTGGTGAGTTATTTCACCTCTTTACACTTCAGTTTTCTCTTCTGTAAAATTGAGAGAATAAGAATATTATCCTGAAACATTTGCCCTGGGAACTAAATAATATTTATATAGCAGTTGAGATGTCATGCAGAACAAAAAAGACTCCTTGAATTGAATTCTGGGTCCCCTACTTATTCTATGGAACTTTGGATAAATTATCTCTCTATGCCTTTGTCATTTTATGACAGAAATAATAGTACCTACCTCATAGATTTATTTTGAGGATTAAATTAGTTAACATACATAAATTGCTTAGGACAGGATTGGCATAGTTGGCATATAATAACAACTCAATAAACATTGGTTAATATTATAACGCACAACATATAATAAAGATTAAATATGTGTTTGCTATTTTATTCAACTCCAAGAAGGCAGGGACCATATCTATTTTATTCACATTCACCTGTTGACACTTAGTAAGTGCTCAATAGATTTTTCTTGAATGAGGAGGTCATTTTCAATCAATACACTTGCATACAATTCCTCAAAAACTACTCTAACAAGATTAATTTTAAAAAATAATCAGATTATTTTTCATTTTCATTATATCACATATAGATATTTCACAGTACTCTCTACCACTTCAAATGATGTCTTTATCATCATAATCTTATGGTGTTTAAAAACAGGAAGAATCCTTGAACAGTTTATTTTTTATAGCTTCTTTTCTTAATTTTTTCAAACTGTGTTCAATTTACAGAGGAAAATAGAATAGTGAAGTATAAAACTTTCTAATTTCAAATTACTCATATTACTGAATTGTGATTTAAATGCTGACATCTGGGAGATTTTTAATGTAAAATCACAAATACATTACTGCTTCTTAGAATTCTAATGGTAAGAGTTAGTTTTCATTGTGGCTTATGCTTATACCTTAAGTTAGTTTTCACTGTGGCTTATGCTTCTAATGTCTTAAGCATAGAGTAGCTAGTGAGATTTTTGAGGTACTGGTGAATTTGCTGACAAAATGTTTGCCAGACAAATAAATCAATTGCAATGACTCTTTTTCACAGACATCTCAAGCCTCATCAGTAATGGAAATGATCTTGGGGCAACTGAAAAACTAAAATCATTATCCTCTGTTGATATAGGACATTATTCAGCTAAACCACAAAACTATTATTGCAATTTATGCATTTTGCTTTCCTGTTTTCATGTACTTCTCTGCTTGGCATAGAAATCCTGTAAATCCAACACACATCCACGTTTCTGAAGAGTGATTTATTGGGGCCCTTGGGAGAGCATTGTTTTGCTGTTTTCTCTAAATAGAACAATTTATACTGTTTATATTTTATTATGCAAAGAATGTAGCTGGCATGAACCTTAACCCCAAAATTTGAGCAGGCAAGAAAAGTCACATAAAAATGTTTCTCTTTTGTAGTTGTAGTTCTGACTGAGCCCTCATTCTGCCTGATTTGATGGGTTGAGGGCAGGAAATTCAACCTCACACATCACAGGGGCTGTCTCCTCTTCTCTAGGGCTTGCACAAACATTGGGGGGAAGGAGGAGTGGCTTCTGTGCTGCTAAGACACAGGAAAAGGCTTTTAGCTTTCAGTAGGTTCTATTTGCCTAATGCAGATCATCATCCAGGCCTCACTGTTCGTCTGAAGATGTGCTATTCACATCCTGAATGAAGTGGAAGAGGGTGGGGGTGAGGTGGGGTGGGTCTGAAAATACAAAGAAAGCAAACAGACATCTTTTTGAAAACAATGTAACAAATAATTAAAAATTTGAAAGGATAATCCGTTATATATATATATATATATAAAATATATATATATATATCTTTGTCTATATATCTTCTAATTAGAGGATATATCTTCTAATTAGAGGATCTATGATAATGTATCTTTAAGAAGATGCATCATGCATCTATGATCCATGAATCTGCTCTTTAAAAACAACAGAATATTCAAGATGTCTTTAATTTTTTTTTTTTTTTTGAGACAGGGTCTTGCTCTGTTGCCCAGGCTGGAGTACAGTGGCACGATCATGTCTCACTGCAGCTTTGATCTCCTGGGCTCAGCCTCCTGGATGGCTGGAACCACAGGCGTGTGCCCCCATGTCCAGCTAATTTTTAAACTTTTTGTAGAGCTAGAGTCTCCCTATGTTGCCCAGGCTAGTCTTGAATTCCTGGGCTCAAGTGATCCTCTTGCCTCAACCTCCCAAAGTACTGGGATTATATGCATGAGCCACCACACCTAGCCAAGGTGTTATTTTAATAATGGAAAATGTAGTGTATTTAGTTCATAAATCAAGAGCACAAACTGACTTACAATATTTCAAGTATATTTTAAGCTACAAACATATTGGCATATAAGAGCAAACTATGCAGCTTTTATAAATGGAAGTGCATTGAAAAGCATAAAATGATGGAATATGTATTGGCAGTGCAATATAATGCTAAGAAAAAGTTGTGTCTATCATGAACATTGCCCTTGAAACTTGTTTGGAAGCTGAATCTTCTGCAAAAAGGGCATTTGGGAAATCTGTGCTTCAAAATCCATCCTGCCTACCTATTTGCAATTTTAAATGATTGAGTTTAATTTTTAGGAAACCCAACATCCTAGAGAAGTCCTTCTGCTTCTTTGTCCTTCACAAGATCAACTGAAGTTCTCTAGCTGTGTAAAAAGGCTGAATTTCAGGTAATTAAAGTTAAACTGTGGTTTTCTGAATTATTTTCTTGTTTAAATATAAGGTTTAAGTATAATGACAATTATTTTTAAATTTCTAAAATTAATGTTACTCAAAGATAGCATAACAATGTTAAGGAAAAGGAAATAATATAGTCATCCATGATACTGTTGCCCCCACAATAATTTTTATTAATGCATATTATCCTCCCATGTATTTACATTCATATTTCACATATAATGATGACATTCATATAGCTTTATTTTTTATATTCCAGAAAATGTTATTTACTTGTTACTGACAAGTAACTCTTCTGCATCCCTATGTATAGAAAGGGGTATAGAAGAGTCATCCTGTTTTTTCTCCTACTGTTGTACTTTTGCTTTTCTTCTTCCACCTACTTAGATCCTTCACTTCCTTACCCTTACTCCTATATCACCATGTCAGGTAATGCATATTAACAACTTGGTAAATATCCTTCAGTTCCTTTCTTCAGCTCCTTTCCCAGGCACCCAAAGGCATCCCTCACACACATCCTTCTCTGTATTCTGTTTTGTTCACTTTGCATGGGAATCCCTCTAAGTCAACCTTTAGACATCAAACTCATTTTTAAATGAATGCATAATGTTCTATATTATGCATGAATCATAATTTATTCAATTATTCTATTGATGGGCATGCACTCTGTTTTTCCTTCTAGAGTATGGCAATAAATAATCTTGTGTATATGTCCTTTTATTTCTTTGGTGTAGATATCAGTAGTAGAATTAAGGTCAAATATGCATATTTAATTTGAATAGATATCAGCTCTACAACGCACATTTCCATCGGCAATAAATGATTCGTTTCTTGCCCTTTACCTCTTCTGGGACTGTAGTGTTTGCTGCAGTTTTCGTCCATGTGTTGGGCTTGTTGGTACTTTGATTTGTATTTCTCTGGCTACAGTTAGAGCATCTTTTTATGATGATGGGCCATTTGGATTTGTTCTTATCTGAACTGCCGAGTTATATATCTTTCAACCATTTTTCTTTTGAATAGTTTATCTTTTTGTTTTTTATTTTTTTTGAGATGGAGTCTCACTCTTGTTGCCCAGGCTGGAGTGCAGTGGCACAATCTTTGCTCACTGCAACTTCTGCCTCCTGGGTTCAAGCGATTCTCCTGCCTCAGCCTCCTGAGTAGCTAGGATTACAGGCATGTGCGACCACACCCAGCTAATTTTGTATTTTTAGTAGAGATGGGGTTTTTCCACGTTGGCCAGGCTGGTCTCAAACTCCTGACCTCAGGTGATCCACCCGCCTCGGCCTCCCAAAGTGTTGGGATTACAGGTGTGAGCCACTGCGCCCGGCTGTGAATAGTTTTTTAATCTGTGTTATACTTTCCCAAATTTGACTTTGCAATACATTTTGTCAAATTTTAAATTTATATATACACTCCCTGACTTACAGTTTTACTTATAATTTTTCAGCTTTGTGATGGATTTATCAGGGTATTAAATGCATTTTCGACTTACATTTTTGACTTATCATGGGCTTATTGGGACATAACCCCATTGTAAACTGAGAAGCATCTGTGCGTACAGACACACACATACATTTATTATTTACTTGAAATATATATTTTAAATATAGCGTGAGTTTTAAAAATTGACTAGGAAGGTCTGCCCTATCTCTAGATTTCTAGTCTCTTAGATTTTCTTCTAAGACTTCTATTGTTTTACTTTAAAGCTTGAAAAAATTTCAATGTATCTGGAAAGTGCTTTTTGCATGATATAGGGGTTGAACTTTTATTGTCTTTAGACGGATAGTTAGTTGTGCTAGCATTTTACTGATATTCTTTTCTATTGAAATATATTTTTGTCAGCCGGGCATGGTGGCTCACACCTGTAATCCCAGTACCTTGGGAGGCTGAAGCGGGCAGATGACCTGAGGTTGTGAGTTCACAACCAGCCTGACCAACATGGAGAAACCCCATCTCTACTAAAAATACAAAATTAGCCCAGGCGTGGTGGCGCATGCCTGTAATCCCAGCTACTCGGGAGGCTGAGGCAGGAGAATCACTTGAACCCGGGAGGCGGAGGTCGTGGTGAGCCAAGATCATGCCATATTACACTCCAGTCTGGGCAACAAGAGTGAAACTCTGTCTCAAAAATAAAGTAAAATAAAATAAAATAAAATAATATATTTTTGTCATGTATAAACTTGTCATATACTGGAATCTAGTTCTGGACTCATTTCTACTCTACTGGTTAATCATTGTCATTTCTTCTTCCACTTGAAGATCATTTTGCTTAATTTCTTTTCTTTTTGCTTTTTCTTGAGATGGAGATTTGCTCTGTCGCCCAGGCTGGAGTGCAGTGGCACAATCTCAGCTCACTGCACCCTCTGCCTCCTGGGTTCAACAATTCTCTTGCCTCAGCCTCCAGAGTAGCTGGGATTACAGGCACCTGCCACCATGCCTGGCTAATTTTTGTATTTTTAGTAGAAACAGTGTTTCACCATGTTGGCCAGGCTGATCTCAAACTCCTGATCTCAGGTGACTCACCTCAGCCTCCCAAAGTGCTGGGATTACAGGCATGAGCCACCGCGCCCGGCCCATTTTGCTTAATTTCAATTTGAAAACCTCACCCGGCCGGGCGCGGTGGCTCAAGCCTGTAATCCCAGCACTTTGGGAGGCCGAGACGGGCGGATCACGAGGTCAGGAGATCGAGACCATCCTGGTGAACCCAGTGAAACCCCGTCTCTACTAAAACTACAAAAAACTAGCCGGGCGAGGTGGCGGGCGCCTGTAGTCCCAGCTACTCGGGAGGCTGAGGCAGGAGAATGGCGTGAACCCGGGAGGCGGAGCTTGCAGTGAACTGAGATCCGGCCACTGCACTCCAGCCTGGGCGACAGAGCGAGACTCCGTCTCAAAAAAAAAAAAAAAAAAAAAAAAAAAGAAAACCTCACCCAAGCCTGGCATGGTGGCTCATGCCTATAATCCCAGCACTTTGGGAGGCCAAGGTGGGAGGATTGCTTGAGCCCAGGAGTTCAAGACCAACATCCAGTCTATTAAAAAAACAAAAACAAACAAACAAAAAACCTCACCTAGTTGAAATTTAAATTGTAATCATTATACATTAACATGCTAATTTGGGGGAATTGATATTTTTATGATATTATCTTCCCATTCAATGTGTTTGTTCAGATCTTGACTTATGTCCTTCAATAAGATTTTAAAATAGTTCTTTCTTAACCTTATACCTTAAGGCATTTAGTTTTTGTCTGTCGTGTTTACTATCATATCAACTTCTCGGTATTTTTTATAAATACAAAGAAACACTATTGATTTTTGGCATGCTTATCTTATATCCAGCTACTTCCCTAAGCTCCTGAATACTTTTTTTTTTTTTTTTTTGAGACGGAGTCTCGCTGTGTCTCCCAGGCTGGAGTTCAGTGGAACGATCTCGGCTCACTACAAGCTCCGCCTCCCGGGTTCATGCCATTCTCCCGCCTCAGCCTCCGAGTAGCTGGGACTACAGGCGCCCGCCACCACGCCCGGCTAGTTTTTTGTATTTTTAGTAGAGACGGGGTTTCACCGTGTTAGCCAGGATGGTCTCGATCTCCTGACCTCGTGATCCACCCGTCTCGGCCTCCCAAAGTGCTGGGATTACAGGCTTGAGGTACTGCGCCTGGCCGCTCCTGAATACTTCTAATAGATTTTTTTGAGCTTTCAAGGTATTCATTTATAATACATCAAAAATAATTTTATTTTCCAGTATCTGTATTTAAAATTTCATTCTTTTGATATAATGCGTTCATTAACTTTATTAGGAGACTCAGCCCCTATTTCATAGCATTGTTGTGAGGGTTAAACAACACATGTAACGTGCTTAGAGCAATGGTGGCACATCTTAGGGTGTCCAAGACATAACTAGTATTATTATTTCTCAACTCTCAGAGCTTATCAGTTCTTTAATCTAGAAATGTCACTTTGAAGCTGTATCAGGCCAAATAACTGAATAAGTAAGCTATCATTTGCTGGTTTTTCTTATTCTTTCATCATTCCCCATTTTAACTGAATTTGGGGAGCCTAAATGACAGCTTTCTTAAACTTCTATTTGTGATTCATAGGATGGCAGAAAAGAAGAGTCGAGCAAGTCTGCATAGGGATGATTTCAGATTGTTAAGGTTATTTCTCTTTGGAAAAGAAGTTAATGTCAAACTAGATTTAAGGTTAGACATTAAATCTGTTTTGGTTTAACTCATGTAGAGTTTATTTTGTGCAGGTCAGGGAGACCTGGTCACAAAATATCTTTTGCTTACTAGAATTTGTAACTTCTCTTTTTCAAAGTGAGATAAAGCAGTTGAGCCAATTGTGACAAATTCCACTTGCTCCTCTGAGTGAGTTTTAGTAGTAACTGGGCTAAGAAAAAAACCCCTTCCTTGTTATAATAGTCTTAGGGAGATCAACACTGTGCAACTGGCTCCTCTGACAGTATGGAGGTAGGTAGTGGCACTGTAAAATGTCTTATTTGCCAGGGCTAACCTGGTTGGCATTCTGTATCCATCCTGTTTGCATGACATCCTGAGACCTGTCCTCTTTACCCTCCCTTGAACAAAAGCCTTGGCAGGGGGCCTAGGGCAACCAAGTCATTAATTCTGCATATGTCATCAACTACATCCTGCCAAGGAGAGAATGCCCTGACCATGAGAATATCCTGTACTGGTTCAGAGTGGAAGGATGGGGGTGGGGTAGTGGGCGCCACTTCTTTCTTTGGTGACATCCTCTGTGAAAGCATTGGTGGAATAAAATTAGTGGTATGATAGTGGCCCATGATGTCCTCTTATTTCTGAAAAATTAAGAGCTAGCTGTTAGCTGTTTGCTAAATAGTAATTACCAGATAGTTCAGCTTCTGCAAGGAGCCCAAGATGTATTTCAGGAAGTATTATTGCTTTTTATTCTAACAAAATAGACTATAAATCTCCAGTTGAAATCCTGTATGATCCAAGGCATGAAGTCATGCTTTACTAAAGTTGGAAAATGCAAAGGAATGAGTAAGTGAAGTGAGAACTTTTTCCACAACAGCTCTGATAGAGAATGACTGAATCGACTTCTGGGAACTGTAAGTTTGTATCTTAAACATGTAAAGCACACAAATGGTTACAATTTCCTTATACCTTTACTTGAAATAATAAATGGATAAAAAGGCTATCTGGAGAAGCCCAAATTCATTTTTGAGAAGTGATTACAGAGACAAGAAACCCAACCCTAATGCTGAATGTACTAACACATATAAAAACCCCAAAACCCGTTGGGTTGAATTAATCTCTAACTTCCTCAAATGTTCAGTGTACTTCATTCCAATGAGATGAGTTTTTATCATTTAATTCTGTGCCTGTCCATTCCTCCCACTTTTTTTTTCATGTACCTCTAGATATGACACTCCTCCCATTTCTTAAAAAACAAAAATAACCAAGCAATAAATAAAACATTGAATTCAGTGCAGAAGCAAAATCTTATAAACACCACCATTTGGTCTCAGAAACACTACTTTTCTCTCATATGAATCATATTTGTCTGATTAAAAGTGTAACAGGTGAGATGAAGAGAAAACCCTCTAGATATGTCTGAAAATGAAAAAGAAAATACGTTTGTTATATTACTATTAGATCTAAGTAAAAGGGAGGAGGTTTCTGTCATCATTGATAAATATAAAATGTGTAGAGTAGGCAGAATATATACTGACACAAGTAGAAGGTAATTCTGTGGGATGACAATGGTTAACAGTATTCCATGCCTAGTGTGTTGCTTCTGGAATTGTAGAACTAGTCCATACTAAACCTTTGATGGACTCTAATTAAAGTCTCACCTGATCCCAGACTTCCCTCAGAATGCTTGTAGAGTGCTTAATTCTGGGGCTTTCCTAGGTCCTCAGGATCTCTCTAGGGAGACCTGAGGGTCTGCTGATTCAGTTCAGAATGTTTTGAGTTACCCTGGAGCAGACCCATACTAGTCTTTGGTACTGAAAAATTGTTACAATGTTTTGGTAGGTTAATGGCTCCCAAAGATATGTCCACATCCCAACCCCCAAACTTCTGTTAACTTGATTTGAAAAAAGTGTCTTTGCAGATGTGATTAAGCATTTTGAGATGAGATTATCCTGAAGTATGTGGGTAAGCCCTCAATGTCAAAACAATTGTCCTTGTAAGAGAAAGATTAGACAGAGGAGGAGATACAAAGATGGAGGCACATGTGATGTGGCATAATGCCAAGGAACAGGTTCTCTCCAAGAGCCTCTAGGAGTACATCCTAACACTTTGATTTTGGCCTTCGACCTTCAAAACTGTGAAAGAGTACATTTCTGTTGCTTTAAGCCACCAAATTTGTGATAATTTGTTACAGCAGCCCTAGGAAACTAATACATACTTTTAAACTAGGACACTAATTTTTTTAAGAAAACAATAGAAATAGATCAACATACGAGAATCCAATTAAAAAGAAGAATTTTCTCCCTAATATGTTGGGTAAAGCAACAAAATACCACTTATGAAAATTGAGAGAAAATGAAGTTTACATTACTGAGGAAGTAGAGAAATACTGCAAAGGCATGTATTTGAAAGATGACTTGCCGAGCACAGTGGCTCATGCCTGTAATCCCAGCACTTTGGGAGGCTGAGGTGGGTGGATCACGAGGTCAGGAGTTCAAGACCAGTCTGGCTAAGACGGTGAAACCCCGTCTCTACTAAAAATAGAAAAATTAGCTGGGCGCGGTGGCGGGTGCCTGTAATCCCAGCTACTCGGGAGGCTGAAGCAGAGAATTGCTTGAACCTGGGAGGCGGAGGTTGCAGTGAGCTGAGATCACAACACTGCACTCCAGCCTGGGTGAGACAGAGACTCCATCTCAAAAAAAAAAAAAAAAAAAAAAAAAAAAAAAGATGACTTATCTTGTTACAGCTGAATTTTAAAGTTTGCCAATACTGGCTCTGAGACAGACTTTATAGTTGCTGCAGATATACATAGACCTGGTACTAATTAGAGGATGGTATTTCCAAAAACTATCCCATCATCTCCTTACATTTGTAGCAAATTCACCACCAAGTATATACAGAGTGATAAAAATAATGAAACATTTTAGAGCATAAAATTACTGCTGGTTTATAGCATACTAGAAGAGGAACAATAGTATTTTGCTCTTTGCCATAAGAAATTCTCAATTGCTGCTCAGCTATTTGCCTTGTTCTCTGCCCGTGTCGTAGTCCAACCCTTCTCCCCATCCCAAGCCTGTTTAGGCCAGGCTTTCCTTTTTATTACTATTTTTAACCCCATGTAATTCTTAGGAAAATAATTTCATTCACACTCATGGTTTCAGTTGCCTCCAATATGTCAATAACTCCAAGGTCCAGCCATTCAAATCTGACTGTGCACTGAAAATACAGGTTCACAGGTAGCTGACAAACTGGCTGTGTTAATCCTGGCTCCACCATTACCCCTCTCTGGGTTATCTTTCACACATCTGGCAAATCTGTTGCTTCAGTTATGTAACATTTACTATTAGTCTCATTTAGAACAGTAGAGGGCTCCCCACAACTACCTGCTGTACCATACCCATCCGATTCTATTCCATTTCCAGTAGGGAAAAGATACTTTTTTCTTTTTTAAGAGACAGGGTCTCCCTATGTTGGCCTCAAACCACTGGGGCTCAAGAGTTCCTCCTGCCTCAGCCTCCCAAGCAGCTAGGATTACAGGAAAGCACCACCACACGCACTTATTTTTTTCTGCTAGCCACATAGTTTTTCATCATTTGTTGATTTGCTCAGGAAATCTGACACTGACCTGTTAATAATTAACTAGATGTAATAGTTGGGAATATAAATCAAACAGTCCATATATTTTGCAAAATACAATTTTTACTACGGGTCACTTGTTTTAGTATGGATAATGGAACAAGAGCCAACTACGGTTAGACAAGTTACTAGATTTGATAGTTTGACTGGTCTTTCCCATCATTGACTTGCCAGCAGAGACTGGATTTTTTTTTTTTTTTTTTTTTTGCAGAGTCTCTGTTGCCCATGCTGGAGTGCAGTGGTGTGTTCTCAGCTCACTGCAATCTTGGCCTCCCAGGTTCAAGTGATTCTCCTGCCTCTCCTGAGTAGCTGGGATTAATAGGCACACACCACCACGGCCATCTAATTTTTGTATTTTTAGTAGAGACACGGTTTCACCATGTTGGCCAGGCTTGTCTCGAACTCCTGGCTTCCAGTGGTCCACCCATCTCGGCCTCCTGAAGTGTTGGGATTGCAGGTGTGAGCCACCATGCCAGGCTAGAGACTGGATTTACCATATCGTTTACTCCTTCCTACTCTCCTCTGCTCCAAACCTACTGCACTGCACGTTAAAGAGTTTGACAGTAATAGAATTTCCTGTTCTGAAATCAGTGCCCACAGGGGACATAACTACCAGACTATAAATAGAAATTTGAAAGGGTAATAATGGTAGATGACAAAAACAGAGGCTTTTGATCTCTGCCTATTTAAAAACTGAAACCTGACTTAAGTGAATATATTATTCACATAAAAATCCTGTAATATATGTATGTGCTGTTTAGTTTTCAGAAAAAAACCCTGCATTTTGACCCAAATGTTGAATTTGGATAATTGTCTCATTTATGTGGGTCTGTAAGGAAAGTCAGGTTAAACTAGGTTCACAGTAAAACATAGTAAAAACTGTCTTCATACCCTTTTGGAGAAATCAGAAAAATTAGATTACCTATGAATAAAAAAATTTATGAAAAATGATAGCTCACTTTTCAATCATTACAATTTTCTCCAATGGAAAGCTCTTAGAAAGTTTAACAAACCGTTACCAATAGAGCTTTGTTCACTTGCTGTGTGTTTTCCCCATGTGGGCAGAAAATCCCTGCTGTACCTCTTGATATTGTAAACAGCACCTGAAACACGGTAGACAATACTGAATGGATTTATTGATTCTTAGAGACAAAAATCAGGTAGATATCCCTAATTTTGGATAAAGGTCAGTAACCTACAGGCCACCAACAAGGATGTTTTAAGGAAGCAAGTTTAAAATATGTGTAATGTGGAATACTTTTTTTTAAAAGAAGGCAGCATTTAGAATACAGACCTATTTAGCAATAAGCACTTTTCAAAGATAAACTAACGTCAAGCCTAAGGAATTAGTTGATTAATCTGTTTAGTAGTCTTGTTTCAACAGGTATCCCAACAGACTCATCCATTTTCCTCCCAATAGTCAAGGAAACATAAAACGTTTAGTTCTGTTCTCAATCTACTTTTCTTCTCTCATGTATTCTTGAAATATCAAATGTATTGATTAGGCTGGGTGCAGTGGCTCACACCTGTAATCCTGGCACTTTGGGAGGCTGAGGCCAGCAGATCACCTGAGGTTGGGAGTTCGAGACCAGCCTAACCAACATGGAGAAACCCCATCTCTACCAAAAAATACAAAATTAGCCGGGCGTGGTGGTGCATGCTTGTAATCCCAGCTACTCGGGAGGCTGAGGCAGGAGAATCGCTTGAACCCAGGAGGCAGAGGTTGTGGTTAGCCGAGATTGCACCATTGCACTCCAGCCTGGGCAACAAGAGTGAAACTCAGTCTCAAAAAAAAAAAAAAAAAAAAAAGGAAAATCAAATGTATTGATGCACTGTAACAAATAGAACAGACTTACTTATCTTTTGTTTTTTTCTAAGACAGGGTCTCACTCTGTTGCCGTGGTGGGAGTGCAGTGGCGCAAACACAGTTCCCTGTATCCTCCATCTCCTGGGATCAAACAATCCTCCTTAATAGCTGGGACTACAGGTAAAGATATGCACCACCATGCCCAGCTAATTAAAAAAAAAAATTATTTTTTTTTTTAAGAGATGGGGTCTCTGTTGCCCAGGCTGATTTTTGTTTGAAAAAAAAAATTTGGCCGGGCGCGGTGGCTCACGCCTGTAATCCCAGCACTTTGGGAGGCCGAGGCGGGCGGATCACGAGCTCAGGAGATCGAGACCATCCTGGCTAACACGGTGAAACCCCGTCTCTACTAAAACTGCAAAAAATTAGCCGGGCGAGGCGGCGGGCGCCTGTAGTCCCAGCTACTCGGGAGGCTGAGGCAGGAGAATGGCGTGAACCCGGGAGGCGGAGCTTGCAGTGAGCCGAGATTGCGCCATTGCACTCCAGCCTGGGCGACTAAGCGAGACTCTGTCTCAAAAAAAAAAAAAAAAAAAAAAGAAAAAAAAAATTTTAGTCTTACAAATCACAATGTTAAGGCTCACTGACAGATGAGACAAGCCTGCAAACACTTCTAAGGTTTCTAAGGTAAGAGTTATTAATTGTAAAACACTGTGTAACTCCCTTTTACATTTCCAATATTTAAAAAGAGACAGAATAGATGGAGATTAAATTCAATGAAAACACAGATTAAGAGTTTACCTCAAAGAAAAGTTGTAGTGATGAGTTTTGATCCTAAGTTTGCTGTCCCACAACTAAAGATGGAATGATTTAAAAAAACAAGGCAAAACTTCATTTTATAAATGGAATTTTAAAAATTTCTATTTGTAATGCCCATATATGGTAAAGATGAGCTATTTACATTTAAGAAATAACTGAATCAACAAGAAAGTCAATACAGGGTTTTTACACTTTTTAGAAAAATGTAAGTGAAAGACCACTTTGATTTTCTCCTAAAACTCAAGTTTCTCCAAGTATCCTCGGAACATGCAAAGGAACTCATGCCTTTTCTGACTCAATTATTTAATATTTTCCCATTAAGCACCAGAAAAGTCAGTCTACATGAGTTGTGTTCCTAAACTGCAGTTACTATTTTGTATAGGAGAAAATGGTGCTTTTTGCCAAACCACAGCCTTATTCCAATCAGCATTAAAAAAAAAAAAATTACATATTATATATATTATATATTTTATATATATATATATATATATCTCTCTAGAAGACAGCACTGGCATTCATTTCACTCTTCTATGAAGTAGGTATTATCATTCTCATTTTATAGATAAGGAAACCAAGGCACCCAACCAAAGGTATATAGTAGGAAGTGGAAGAGCTGGGATTAAAAACCCAGGAGGTCTGGCTCCAAAGTTTATATTCTTATTCACTATAGTAAACCATCCACCTTGTAACCCTAACATTCATCTGTAACTAATGTGTTGTTTCCCACCAGAGCAGTAGTTCTTAACCAGGGTGATTTTGCCCTCCAAGTTCACCTCCCCCGTCCCCCAACAATCCAACTGGGGGACATCTGGCAATGTCTGGAAACATTTTTGGTTGTCACAACTTGAAGGCTGGGGTGGTGTTACTGGCATCTAGTGGGCAGATACTAAAATTCCTATAATGCACAGGAGAGTTGCCAGAATACATTATCAAATAGAAAACATCGATAGTGCTGAGATTGAGAAACTCTTCAATAGAATATAAATTCTAGGAGGACAGCATTTCATAGTTGACCTTGGTTGCTGCTACACCCTTAGGCCTAGAACAATTTTTATACTTAAGTACTTAATTTGTCCAGTGAATGAATATTTAGTTGTTCGAGCCTACAACTGTGCCTGGTACATAGCTGGTAGGCAGCAAACATTTATTAAAATTATTGAATTAATGGCAGTATCAACGGATGTAACAGGACATACTAAATTGAAGTAATTTTAGTGTTTCACAGTCCCAGTTTTTTGGGCTTAATTTTTTTCCCAAATGAATATAAATAAAACCAGTTCTTCCAAAAACAAGTCTCTTTTGTAAAGAATCAGACTTCTTTCTTAACATGAAAGCCTTTAAAAATGTATCATTCAAACAGTGTATATTTAGAGAATTAGCAGATACCCCTCTATTAGATATTATCACTAATTAATTACTCCAGTAGCTGGAAAATACTTTGAAAAAGTTTGTGTGAAGAGCTTCTTTACAATTTATTTTTACACTTTAAAAATAATTCTGTAAGAATTCAGTTCTTACAGAAGAACTCAATTATAGCATATTTAAGAAAAATATCGATTCTCTAAAAAGTGCTTAATCCACATCACTCAGATTTTTATAACCACAATATTCTAACTTCATCCTATATTTTAAAAAATTCATAGTGTAACATCCATCAAAGTATTTTAAATCGTTCCTCTTTTACCTACCTCCTCAAAGAGCTACTGAACATTACCCAAAGGCTCTGTTCATAAGTAATACTGCTTGATTTACAAAATTATTTCTCAAGGAAAACTTCAAAAGGTGGTTATGTGGATACTCGAACAATACCAGAAAACCCCCTGCTTACTTATTCCTGTAATTAATGAGTCTGGTTGCCCAAATGTTAAATTATGAAACCACGCTGTGTAAAATGCACCTATTACAATTAAAACCAGGGTAAACCCATATTTATTTACTAGCACTGTTAAAACATTACACAAAACACATTCAAGTGGCAAGTAATTATAATGCAAGCCCTTGCATGGCAATCCAAATTTATTGAACTACTGATGCTAAGTTATACAAAATTGCACCACTTTAATTAAGGCTTTTAGTTTACATTTGGCCACCTCAAAGTAGTTGTAACATTAGGTTGGTCAATTTAAATACTGTGGCTCCCTGTTGGATAGACACACAATCTTTACATCCAAACATTAATGCATACAAAGCAACAAGGCATTGTTAAATAAAACAGCAATAGTTACTGCAAATTAGGCCTTGTGACCAATTACATATGATTAAAATTACTTCCCACATTCACATCCACAGTACTCGTCCACCATTTAACATCTCAACCAAAACGTTACACATGTGAAACGATCACTAACAGGCAAAAATACTAAACCTGTATATTTGGTATTGCAAATACACTTATGCATGAGCAAGCAAGGGATTCACAGTGAGAATCTACAGCTGCAGAAGCCTGAAAATGATTTACAAAAATTGTTAAATCATTAAAAAATTGTTTGAAAATATACACTTCTTGTTGTAGACCCCCACTGTACACACGACTATAAACATTGTTCCCTATGTAAACAAAAAAAGGAAACATATAATAAGAGATTTGAAAAGTCTGGACATTTCCTTCCCAACAGATATTAAAGGCAACGTCTTTAATCTAAGACATTATACTGAAAGGACTATCATATTTTAAAGACAAGATCACTGTCTCCACAGGTTTTTTAAAAATTAAAAAAACTATATAGCTGTGTTAATCAAAGCGCTTATTTTGTACAATAATAATGACCTTGAATTTCTTAAAAAAAATTACAATAAGCTACAAGTATCAAAGAAGCGAAGTTATCTGGAGTAGTCTATATAGGAGCTCTTTGGACTTTCTTTTATTATGCTAAAATAGTGGTGCTTTTAGGATTTACATTATTGTACTCTCCAATACAAAGTATGGGGCATGTTAAAGTATACAGTACACCATTTTCATACATGTACAACATTGGTGGATGAAGAATGTCTCTTAGCAGTAATACTGGATGTAGCCTCTGGTTTTACCAGCTGCGTACTCTAGGATTATTATATAAGTAAAAATCTCTCTTGTGATACTGGAAAGTGATTAGAATGTGCAAACTGATATAGTAGCTTTCATCCGCCTCTTAAAGGGTACCACCACAGGAAAGTCCATTTAAGATGTTGGTAGGTTTAACAAAGTTGGAATGCTGGCACTGTTGAATTGGGCAACAGTTCTTCAGACCTGTCAAAAGGAAAAAAATTAATTAAAAACATGGGCTGGAAAAAGTAAAAACCCAAAAGGAAACAGTTAAGAAAACAAGTCTTAAAAGTGTTAGAAATGAATATAATCTAGGTTCTTGTTCTAGGCATTACATTAGTGGCAATGTACCACAATTAATGGCAGACCTTTTCATCTTTTCATTCCAAAAAGATGAAGTCTATTCTGTTGCCCTCTTGAAAGTCAGTTAAATGAAAATCTTAGGAACAGAAAGGGAAAGTACCTTTGTGCACATTTTTGTGCATTACCTTCCAAGGATTAAAAAGGAAAAAATCACATTAAAATTGTTAGTCAAGTCAACCTTACTAGAATTAGGATTAAAAAGTCAGATAGCAATATTAACAAAATGGGTGATCCTGTGTTTACACAATTGTAGTGTAATCCTAGAATTAGATCATAAGTATAGAATGCACATCTAACCATTTTTTTTCTAGTATCAGATAATCAAGTTCTTCCTTACTCTTTCAGTAAGAGTGGCTAAAAAGCTCGTTTAGAGAAGCAGACAAGTAGAATTTATTTCATGATGGTGTTTTACAGATTTACAATCACGTTATATACTTTCTAAATTCCACATTTAAACATTCTATTAAGACTGATGTCAGAAAAAGTTGGTATTATACTAAAATCACATGTAAAGTTTTTTAAAAAGTAAACTTAGAACTGTTAAATATGTACTTTGAATAATTTTCTACATACATGCCTGCACTAAAAAATGTTTCCTATTTTATTTTCCTGGTGATCAGACTTGTTACAAGCTCCGAAGAGTTGTTAATATAGACGTGGCTGCTGAAATAATTTTCACAAATGCCTAGAACTTTAGGTCCTCATTCTGAGTCTGAACGAGGTTTGCAATCAAGTTTTCTAAATCCTAGCAGACTTGCAAATTAAAAAAGACAGATGGAAGTGTGAGCTCAAGCACATGTGTGCTGCTAAGAATGGGCACGTGGTCAGGAATTACAGGATATCAGAATGAGATGACATATCACTAAACAGAAAGCCCTAGATGGAAGGTGGGAATAAAAACTCTAAAAAGATACAGAATCAAAGTGCTATGGCAGCACTGAATCAATTAACATAGGAAGAAACAAGAGTCAGGAATATCAAAGGTTCTTAAGAATAAACAAACAGTTTAACAATAGTTTAATGACAGGTGAAGAGGAAACCATTATCATTGGCAAACAGCAGCTAACAGCTGAGTGTTAAGTATGTGCCAGGCAATGAGAGAGATCTGTGCAGCAAACCCCCATGGTACACGTTTACCTATGTAACAAACCTGCACATCCTGTACATGTACCCTGGAACTTAAAGGTTGAACGGGAAAAAAAAAGTGACTGGTGCATGATGAACATCTCACGGGTGGGGGTGGGGTGCGTGCGTGTGTGTGTGTTTTAAATTAGGGATGGGGTTGGCTGGGCATGGTGGCACACGCCTGTAATCCCAGCTACTTGGGAGGCTGAGGCAGGAAAATTGCTTGAACCCAGGAGGTGAAGGTTGCAGTGAGCTGAGATTGCACCACTGCACTCCAGCATGGCGACAGAGCAAGACTCTGTCTCAAAAATAAATAAATACATATAAATAAATAAATAAATAAATAAATAAATAAATTAGGGATGGGGTCTAGCTATGTTGCCCAAACTGATCTTCGACTCCTTGCCTCTAGCAATCCTGCCTCAGCCTCCCAAAGTTCTAGGAATATAGGCATGAACCGCTGTACTTGGCCATGTTAGGGGTTTTTATTAGCAACACTACCCTGTATTTATCTTAATACAGAATTTATCATGTTTTGCAATTAACTGTCTTTCTCGTTCAGTATACCTGAATTAGCTTAAAGTAATTAAGAGTCAAGGAGAGAAGGCTGGTCTTGTTCACCACTGTATTGCCAGCACCAACCAGTATACAGAATGAACTTATTTAGAATATTCACTTAGGTGTGGTGGCCCAGCACTTTGGGAGGCCAAGGTGGGTGGATCACTTGAGGTCAGGAGTTCAAGACTAGCCTGACCAACACGGAGAAACCCCGTCTCTACTAAAAATACAAAAATTAGCCAGGCATGGTGGCACATGCCTGTGATCCCAGCTACTCGGGAGGCTGAGGCAGAAGAATTGCTTGAACCTGTGAGGCGGAGGTTGTAGAGAGCTGAGACTGCGCCACTGCACTCCAGCCTGGGTGACAGAGCGAAACTCCATCTCAAAAACAAAAAAAAAGAATACTTTACTCATGATGATAGGTAAATATTTTAATTAATAAGACAGCATACTAACTCATGGATATCTTATAAAAATAAACCATTTATTTTTCAGAACCAACAAAAAGAATTCTATACTTGCTTTCATGACAGAGTGCCCTTAATAAGGTTGAGTGATTAAAAGTTAGAGGAAAGATAAGTGAACATACCTGGCTCAGAGCTACAATGCATTTAGTATATTAAAGCAGCTGACATGATGACTTTTTGCGAGCCTTCCCAGGCACTGGAGTTTTTCTGTTAATTTGCCGCACTAGGTCATAAAAGATCTGCAAATACATTAATTTGTTTTAATTTACAGGAGGAACACCTCCCCCCGCAAAAATAAAAAAGTAAATTGAAAAAACAGAAATTTCCATGGATATAAATTAATCCCCAGAATTGTTCAGCTAAGGAATGAGAATAAAATCAGGTGTTATAACTGCCAAGCTCAAATTTTTTGGGGAGTGTTAATATTGTGCTCCTTAAAATACTTAATTGAAGGAGCTGCAGAGACCTTAACTTAGTTCAATTAGAACATTTACCATCACACAAAGAAAAAATCCTTTTAAAAATTGTAAGTTTTTGCTCTACAACATGACTTGGAGCCTTTCAAGAACCATGCATGCCTTTTGGCATTTTAGTCTCTTTTTTTCATAACATCCTTCATATACCTGAAGTCTTAAATCTGTCTTCCCTATCCCTGTATTTTCTGTCCAGTCTTCCTTTTTCATGGTACATATCAATGTACAAGTATTTAATAGAGACTGAAAAAGTATTGTTGTTTATTTACTACATGGATACATTTAACATAAGAGGTTTTTTTTTTTTTTGTCCTGTAACATCATTATGTACCCTGAGTACATATTAAGTTGGGGTTAAGACATTTTCTGTTCATCTTCAATGTTGTACTTCAAATAAAGAGCCACTGTAAGTATATTTGACCATACCTCATTAACATTTATTTTTGATTTTGCAGAAGATTCTAAGAATGCACAGTTGTTCCATTGTCTTGCTAGATTTTGACCTTGTTCCTTTCCTACAACTCTTTCATCTTCCAAGTCACACTTATTACCAACAAGAATCATCGGAACCTAAAAATACATTTGTGAGAGTAAAAACAAATAAGTAAATATGCTATATGAATTGAAATAAAAAGAATTCTAAGAGTCAAATCTAAGAATTACTTTTCATATAATGCCACAGAAAAAAATAATGTATAATAAAATTTACAGCCTTAATAATTTAATCTGTAACATAAACATTAGTATTAACTTTGATGTCAATTATCTCTTTTCATGGAGATGTCAAACAATAACTCCAAAGGGAAGAAAAGAGAGAAAGAAAGAAAACTCTCATATGTTAAGTAAAAAGAACACAACCTAGTCAATGCAGACATAAATAAGACACTTTTACATAAAATTTTGAGAAAACAAGCTATGATCCTGTTATGAGAGATGGGGGAAAAAACCTTAAAATTTTATCATAATGAACTTATAACTAATTATACTAAGCAAAACATAAACTTTTTAAAAGGAAGTACAAAACAGTGTTACTGTGAAAATCTAATATATTTCAGCACTTTAAAATGTTTCTCTAAAGGGTGTGAATCAACTTCAAGTTTTCTGGTTTCCTGACGTGCATTTATTAAACTCAGCATTCTCAGTTGCACAACACGAAAAGGAGAAATTTGGAAGGCCCCCAAAGCAGAATTTTTAATTTCTCAAAGTCTTGTATTAAAAAACCCAATCAAGGCCGGGCACAGTGGCTCACGCTTGTAATCCCAGCACTCTGGGAGGCCGAGGCAGGTGGATCACCTGAGGTCAGGAGCTGGAGACCAGCCTGGCCAACAGGGCGAAACCCTGTCTCTACTAAAAATACAAAAATTAGCCGGGTGTGGTAGCACACGTCTGTAATCCCAGCTACTTGGGAGGCTGACACAGGAGAATTGCTTGAACTTGGGAGGCAGAGGTTGCAGTGAGCCGAGGTCGTGCCATTGCACTCCAGCCTGGGCGACAGGGCAAGACTCCGTCTCAAAAACAAACAAACAAAAAAACAAAAAACCCCAAAAAACCACTCAAACTTAATTTACTAAAAATCAAGACCACTTATTAAATGGATTTACAAATTAAAAAATGTTCCCTGAGGTTGCTGTAATTATGTAGGGTCCCCCCAAATTCCCTTGTTTCAGAAGTCCAGAAAATAACAGTATTTACCATGGGTGTCTCCCAGCTCTCACAATATTTGCTATAATTAAACTGCAGTACAACGAGTCGTATTTATTTGAGACAGGGTCTCACTCTGTCACCCTGGTTGGAGTGCAGTGATGTGATCTGGGCGCACTGCCAACCTCTACCTCCCAGGCTTAAGCAATTGTCCCACCTCAGCCTCCCAAGTAGCCGAGACCACAGGCACGCGCCACCACGCCGGCTAATTTTTTTATTTTTTTTTTAAATTTCTGGTAGAGGTGGGGTTTTGCTGTGTTGCCCAGGGAGGTCTTGAACTCCTGAGCTCAGGGGATCTACCTGCCTTTGCCTCCCAAAGTGCTGGGATTAAAGGTGTGAGCTACCATGCCCAACCTAGTTCTTACGGTATCCAGATCAGCATCACCAACACCACCTCGAAACTTGTTAAAAATGCAAATTCTTGGGCCCTACTGCTGACCTACTGAATCAGAAGTTCTGAGATCTCAGCCCAGCGATCTATGTTTTAACTGGTCCTACAGATGATTCTGATGCAAAATCAATTTTGAGAACCACTGCTGTATTTAGTGTGATGAGGAACTAAACTCCATTATGGTAGACTCTGAAGGGGCACCTAAATTAATGTTAGAATCTAATGTATTTGTTGCCTTTCTTTTTTTTTTTTTTTTTGAGACGGAGTCTGGCTCTGTCGCCCAGGCTGGAGTGCAGTGGCCAGATCTCAGCTCACTGCAAGCTCCGCCTCCCAAGTCTACGCCATTCTCCTGCCTCAGCCTCCAGAGTAGTTGGGACTACAGGCACCCGCCACCTCGCCCGGCTAGTTTTTTGTATTTTTTTTTTTAGTAGAGACGGGGTTTCACCGTGTTAGCCAGGCTGGTCTCGATCTCCTGACCTCGTGATCCGCCTGTCTCAGCCTCCCAAAGTGCTGGGATTACAGGCTTGAGCCACCGCGCCCGGCGCCTTTCTTTAAAAATTATTATTATTATTATTGTCCGGGCACAGTGGCTCATGCCTGTAATCCCAGCACTTTGGGAGGCCGAGGTGGGTGGATCACCTGAGGTCAGGAGACCATCCTGACCAACATGGTGAAACCCCGTCTCTACTAAAAACACAAAAATTAGCCAGGTATAGTGGCATGCGCCTTCGTCCCAGCTACTCAGGAGGCTGAGGCAGGAGAACTGCTTGAACCCAGTAAGGTGGATGATGCAGTGAGCCCAGACTGCGCCACTGCACTCCAGCCTGGTGACAGAGTGACACTCCAGCCTGGAGACAGAGTGAAATTCTGTCTCATAAAATAAAAATAAAAAAAAAGGCCAGAGGCAGTGGATCATGTCTGTAATCCCAGCACTTTGGGAGGCTGAGGCGGGTGGATCACAAGGTCAGGAGATCGAGACCATCCTGGCTAACATGGTGAAACCCCGCCTCTACTAAAAATACAAAAAATTAGCCGGGCATGGTGGCGGGCACCTGTAGTCCCAACTACCCTGGGAGGCTGTGGCAGCAGAATGGCGGGAACCCGGGAGGCGGAGCTATCGGGCCACCGCACTCCAGCCTGGGCGACAGAGCGAGACTGTGTCTCAAAGAAAAAAAAAAGAAGGAAGGGTATAACATTTAATTTTCTTTTCTTTTCTTTTTTTTTTTTTTTGAGACGGAGTCTGGCTGTGTTGCCCAGGCTGGAGTGCAGTGGCCGGATCTCAGCTCACTGCAAGCCCCGCCTCCCGGGTTCACGCCATTCTCCTGCCTCAGCCTCCCGAGTAGCTGGGACTACAGGCGCCCGCCACCTCGCCCGGCTAATTTTTTTTGTATTTTTTTAGTAGAGACGGGGTTTCACCGTGTTAGCCAGGATGGTCTCGATCTCCTGAACTCGTGATCCGCCCGTCTCAGCCTCCCAAAGTGCTGAGATTACAGGCTTGAACATTTAATTTTCTTTTTTTTTTTTTTTTTTGAAACGGAGTCTCGCTCTGTCGCCCAGACTGGAGTGCAGTGGCGCGATCTCGGTTCACTGCAAGCTCCTCCTCCCGGATTTACGCCATTCTCCTGCCTCAGCCTCCCGAGCAGCTGGGACTATAGGCGCCCGCCACCTCTTTTGTATTTTCACAGGATAATGGCAAATGAGGAAATTTCTCACTTTCCACATGATATATATTTGAAAACATGTATGGGTATTTTTGCCTTTCAAGGAAAAAGTATAAAAAAACCACCCCCCCCCCCCACCGAAATACATGAGCTTTAAAATGAATTTAAATTTAGACTTATACAATTATAATCAGAGTTTTGAAATAAAATATATTTATTAGGAAGTCAGCTTACATCATCAGTGTCTTTAACTCGAAGAATCTGTTCTCTCAGGTCTTGTAAATCGTTAAATGTGGACTGTGCTGTGATGGAATAAACTAATGCAAATCCTTGTCCATTTTTCATGTACAAATCCCTCATTGCTGTAAATTGTTCCTACAATAGAAAGAACGGAACGTTAAAAAACAAGAATGTTTTGACAGTTATTTTTACAATTTCGAAGTCTATAATTATAGCTCAATGAAGAATATTGTAGTATTATGTAACTTTGTTAAAATTACAATCTATGACAAGATACTATTTGAAAAACTGGCATTTTAGTTCCTTTTTTTTGAGACAGAGTCTTGCTCTGTCACCAGGCTGGAGTGCAGTGTGCGATCTCAGCTCACTGTAACCTCTGCCTCCCGGGTTCAAGTGATTCCCCTGCCTCAGCCTCTAGAGTAGCTGGGACTATAGGCGGGTGCCACCATGCCCGGCTATTGTATTTTGGTAGAGATGGGGTTTCACTATGTTGGCCAGGATGGTCTCCATCTCCTGACCTCGTGATCTGCCCATCTCGGCCTCCCAAAGTGCTAGGATTTACAGGCGTGAGCCATCACACCTGGCGAGAAATAGGTTTCTTATTTTAAAATCATACACCAAAGTAGATTTATATATAAAAAATATACTCAAGTGGAACAGAAATATCCCGTCCCCAAAAGTTACTAAAGGCAGCTTTTAAAAATACATCATAATGTGTAAGAGCACCTCAACTGTATCAGCCAAGTTAATCTATACAGCTATGACTCAAATGCTGTAGTTCTGTAGGGCTCCATTAGCATGATCTACACCATCCCATTTTCCCATACTACTTTTTCTTCGCTAGACTGAGAGCATTCGAAGGTAAGAACACAGTGACTGACATGTATCAGGTATTCAAACATTAGCTGAATGAATACCATACACCAACAACAAATCTTCCCTTCCTCTTCACATACCTACAAATCTAGTTTGTCTATAAATACCTGGAAGGAGAACAGATACCAATCAAAATATTTCTTTTTCTTTTGAGATGGAGACTCGCTCTGTCACCCAAGCTGGAGTGCAGTGGTGCGTTATCAGCTCACTGCAACCTCTACCTCCAAGGTTCAAGCAATTCTCCTGCCTCAGCCTCCTGAGTAGCTGGGACTACAGGTGCCTGCCACTGCATCTGGCTAATTTTTGTATTTTAATAGAGACGGGGTTTCACCATGTTGGCCAGGCTGGTCTTGGAACTCCTGACCTCAGGAGATCCACCCACTTTGGCCTCCCAAAGTGCTGGGATTACAAGGCATGAGTCATCGCACCCAGCCTCAATCAAAATATTTCACACAGCTGCTGAGGAATGAATGTATGCCTGTATTATTTGAAATATGGTAATATATTGTTTTAAAAGTACTAGTGAGACTGAAAATTTTCCTTCTAACACATTTTCTAAACTTTTAAATGACCCACTGCAATTACAAAAAGTGCAATATACTTTTTTTTGTTTTGTTTTTGAGACGGAGTCTTGCTTTGTTGCCCAGGCTGGACTGCAGTGGCACGATCTTGGCTTACTGCAACCTCCGCCTCCTGGGTTCAAGCTATTCTCCTGCCTCAGCCTCCCGAGTAACTGGGATTACAGGTGTGTACCACCACACTCGGCTAATTTTTTTATATTTTTAGTAGATATGGGGTTTCACTGTGTTGGCCAGGCTGGTCTCGAACTCCTCACCTTAAGTGATCCACCCACCTTGGCCTCCCAAAGTGCTGGGATTACAGGCGTGAGCTACTGCGCCCGGCCAATATAAAACTAAGAATTCAACAGAACAACAACAAAAAGATTTAAAGTTTAGCAACCAGTACTCTTATTTTTTTTTTGAGACACAGTCTTGCTCTGTCACCCAGGCTGGAGTGTAGTGGCACAGTCTCCACAGTCTTAGCTCACTGCAACCTCTGTCTCCTAGGTTCAAGAGATTCTCCTGCCTCAGCCTCCTGAGTAGCTGGGATTACAGGCATGTTCCACCATGCCCAGCTAATTTTCATATTTTTAGTAAAGACGGGGTTTAGCCATGTTGGCCAGGCTGGTCTCGAACTCCTGACCTCAAGTGATCTGGCAACCTTGGCATCCCAAAGTGCTGGGATCAGAGGTGTGAGCCACTACGACCAGCTGCAAGCAGTACTTTTAAATAAGCTTAACTAATATTTATCTATAGAGTACTAGCGTTTATGAAGTCAATACTGTACAAACGGTGCATATACTTTGATATTTAGTTTTACCTACCGTTCCTGCAGTATCCAAGATTTCAAGCATACACTGTTGTGCATCTACTTCAACTTGCTGGTAGAAAAATTAAAATACATGTTCATTTTTTAAATGTAAGACTACCTTAATATACACAAAAAAGCTAATGTATCAAAAATAAGATACACAGATTATAACAACTTTACAAACTACTATCAAGCAATACTTCAACAAAGCAGGAGGAAAAATAGCTAAGTAATCAAGATTCAAAGACCCCCAAATTGTAATCGGGTTCAAAAGCCATGTGTTCTCAAGTCAACAGAGGGAAACCTACAAGATCCAGTCTCAGTATGATCTCTCAGCACTTAATTCTAGAGAAAAAATAGTTTCAAAATAGCTCAAATAAATAAACAAAACCAGCAATAGTTCCAACAATATCGTAAGTAATCTATCTCAATTCTCCCATGATACTTTCGATATACCTCATTTCTCTAGGTAACTATATGCCCTCACCATACTGGAACAAGATTTCTGGTATTAAGGAAGCAGAGCCACAGCAATTAAATAACTTGCACATATATCCCTGTTACCCCTTTCCATCTAATATTTCCTAGGGAAAAATAGGTATTTAGAATTAGATATAGAAAGAAAAGAGTATTACTGTCTCATAGCTGGGGTGCAAAAAAGTTTCCAGTTTTTCTGGTAGACTGTGGACATGGAGGGAGGAACGGAAACACAGTATTTGTACAACAGCAGGGCCAGGTTAGTTGCTTCATAAAAGCTGGGAAATACCTCTTTCCCTACTATGTTAAAAATGTCTACACATTGTTTTATTGTCACATAATGTTAGTGGTCACAGGAATTCACCTTACTATAGGCTGAGCATTCCTAATCTAAAAATTCAAAAATTGCAATGTTCCAAATCCAAAACTTTTTGAGCCATGTGTGGAACATCATGCTACAAGTGGAAAATTCCACACATGAGCTCATGTGACCAGTCACAGTCAAAATGCAGCCAAAACTTTGCTTCATGCGTAAGAATATTAAAAATATTACCTAAGATTATGTGTATAAGGTGTATATGAAACCATGAATTGTTTAGACATGGGTCCCATTCTATTTCATTATGTATATACAAATATTTTAAAATCAGAAAATAATCTGAAATCTGAAAACACTTCTGGTCCCAGGTATTTTGGATAAGGGATATTCAACCCATATTGTGAGTGGTGGCACTTTCTCAAGAGGTTAGTAAGTAGAAAGCTTAGGAAGACTTGTGTCCACCAATTTCTAGGTTAAAAAGAAGGGAGCTTGAGAGTAATCAGTCTTGCTAGGTAGGGGATAGGAAGTAACATGCGGCTACTACTTGAAATGGATGGCATGCTTTAAAGTTTGCGTGTCAAATTACAACTTCAGGGTCAGGATAAACTTAAAATTCTGTGAATATGTGAGAGTATGAGGGTTTATGATCCTCTTAAACTGGTAAATATGCAATGCCAGAAAGTAATTATAAACTTTTCCCACTAATTTTATAAATTAACTCTGCCTCCATCCTACTTTGTACAAAACATTCAGTAATTATACAGCTAAAATATTTATATTAAAATCAAAAGCAAAAGGCCTTCCAAAGTAATATATACCTTTCTATAAGAATCTTCTATCGTAGGATCATATTTTTCTACAAAAATTCCTTGAACAAACTGTACAGTCTGAAAAAAAAATTAAGAAACCATTATACTTCTAAAGAAAAGAGTACATTCAATCTTTAAATTGTAAACTGATTTCACACAGGGAGTTACACCATCGGTGAAAAAAACCACAGCCAATACTACATTTGAATGTATATATTTGGTAAGAAAATTACCTCAGAAAGCTGTTTTCTATTTTTAAATAAATAATCACTATGCTCCTTATTGGGTAATTCTAAATTTAGAGATCATATATTTAAAAATTTTAAATGTCTTTTGTTTCAGTCTTTTATTATTTTTTTTCTTTGAGACAGAGTCTTGCTCTGTCTCCCACGCTGGAGTGCAGTGACACAATCTTGGCTCACTGCAACCTCTGCCTCCTGGGTTCAGGCCATTCTCCCACATCAGCCTCCCAAGTAGCTGGGATTATAGGCATGCACCACCACATCTGGCTAATTTTTGTATTTTTAGTAGAGATGGGGTTTCACTATATTGGCCAGGCTGCTTTAGAACTCCTGACCTCAGGTGATCTGCCCGCCTCGGCCTCCGAAAGTGTTGGGATTATAGGTGTGAGCCACCGTGCCGGTGTTGTTTCAGTCTTAAGAGCTTAAATTTGAATTTTAAATTAGAAATTGACTAATTTTATGTTATGTATACACACATACATGCACAATCAACTGACCTCCCCATCACTTTGGATACAAATTGAAAAAGCAGTTCATTTCACATCATATATACTTCTCCGTTTGTTCCAAGCATGTCAATTCTCAGCTAGGTGGCCTTTCTAAGTGGCCAAGATGGTTTATCTTATGAGTGAGGCAGAAGGTCAATCTATTTGCTTGTGAGGCTTTGCTAAGCTCTGAACTATTCATCAAATTATTTTCCCTACGTTTTTCCCCTTTCCCAACCCTCATTACCGAGTTATTCTTGCTACACCATTCCTTGATGCAGAAAACATGGCCATTAAAATAATAATGTAAAACTGGACAGTCAAACGTAATATTTGAAGAAGACTTTTTATAAGCTTTGATATTTTCTAACATAAAATGTATAGGGTAAGACTATATGTAAGAAGAAAAAGCAAGCCAGGCATGGTGATTTATGCCTGTAATTCCAGCACTTTGGGAGGCAAAGGTGGATTACTTGAGGCCAGGAGTTTAAGACCAGCCTGAGCAATACAGCAAGACATCATCTCTACAAAAAACTTTATAAAAATTAGCCTGGCATGAAGGCACATGCCTGTAGTCCCAAGCATTCAGGAGGCTGAGATCACCTGACCCCTTAGCCTGGGCAACAGAGTGAGACCCTGTCTGAAAACAAATAAAAATAAAAAGACCAAAACTTATTCTACCTGCCTCTGAAATGCAAATGCAAAAAGACACATATTTGTATGCTCTCAATCTCTGTGCTTAGCTCAAATTGTATCCCAGCATAATTCGTGTCATTCTGGAGTCAATGTTCCAGAGAGAATATGATCCACCCAGATATAATTAAAAGTTGAGTAAAATTACAAGAAAAATATTACATTGCTTCTAAAGTCATTAAGGGATTTTATCTTAACAAAGACTTATCAAAACCTAAAACTCAACAGAAAAAGAACGTCTCGGAGTGAAAGGCTTAGGTAAAGTAAGAATGACTTACCAAAGCAGACTTTCCAACGCCGCCTGAGCCAAGAACGACTAGCTTATACTCACGCATGATGCAGGCTTGTCAAAACCTAGTACCTTATTAAAGAAAAAAAAAAAAAAAAGAATTCTAAGTAAAGTTTTGTATTCCTGTGCTTTTCACAGAAATAAAACATTCAGGAAAATAGATTTATTTAAAATGATTACTATACAACACAAATACGGAGCACCCTATGAGCAGACTTACTAAAAGATGCTCAGAGGTAGAAGAAAACTACAGAATCACTTGATATCAAGAGTTCAAGACCAGCCTGGCCACCATAGCAAAACCCTTTTTTTTCGGGGGGGGGGGGGGGGCGGCACTTCACCACGTTGGCCAGGATGGTCTCAATCTCTTGACCTCCTCATGATCCACCCGCCTTGGCCTCCCAAAGTGCTGGGATTACAGGCGTGAGCCACCATACCCAGCTGCAAAACCCTGTTTCTACCAAAAAAAAAAAAAAAAAAGACAAAAATTAGCCGAGTGTGGTGGCACATGCCTGTAATCCCAACTGCTCGCAAAGCTGAGGCATGAAAATTGCTTGAACCTGGGAGGCGGAGGTTGCAGTGAGCTGAGATCACGCCACTGGGCTCCAGCCTGGGCAACACAGTGAGATTCTGTCTTAAAAAAAAAAAGATTTAATGGGATACAAAATAAAAATTGATTTAAGGAAATTTTCAAAGTATTCTGGCACAGCCCCAATAGCTAAAGTAAAGAGATGGCCTTTCTTTTTGTATATGGGTTCAGGTCTGAAATAGGAAACTTAAAATGGAAAATTGGTAATCTGAAAAAATCTACAATGGTTGAGATTTTCAGTCTTACAAACAAGCTAGAAAAAACTAAATAAAAGGGTCTTTGTTTTTGAAGAAATGAAAACCTACAGATGAAGCTACTTGTACAAACAGAGCCACAGGAGAAACTGATGTTGCACATTCACTAAGAAATGGAAGTACAATAACCCCAAATCTGTTCAATTTTGCTGCTCCAAGGGTAATATGAGCATCCAATTCTCCACCCTTCCTCCACTGGGGGTGGGAGTGGGACTGACTACATATAGTCACAGGAAACCTTTTGGGGGTGATGGAAGTGTTCTAAAAACTGGTTGTAGTGGGCTGGACTACACCTGTAATCCCAGCACTTTGGGAGGCCAAGGCGGGCAGATCACGAGGTCAGGAGTTTGCGACCAGCCTGGACAATATGGTAAAACCCCACTTCTACTAAAAACACAAAAAATTAGCAGGGTGTGGTGGTGGGCACCTGTAATCCCAGCTATTCCGGAGGCTGAGGCAGAAGAATCGCGTGAACCTGAGAGGCAGAGGTTGCAGTAAGCCGAGATCACACCACTGCACTCCAGCCCCAGCAAGAGTGGGAGACTCCATCTCAAAAAAAAAAAAAAAAAACCCACAAAACAAAACACGCCAAAAACCGGTTGTAGTGATGGCTGCGCAACTGCGCAACTATATATATTCACTAAAACCTCCAAACGTAACACAACTGACCGAAACAACATAAAAACAATTTAAAAATACTGAATATAAAAACTATACATTTATCAGAGGTGTTTTCTAAGAGACGTATGCCTTTATTTTCTTATCTCACAAAGGTGGCTAAGTTGGCTGTGGGAGTTATACTTCTTTAGTGAGATTAGGGACTCTTTTTTCCCAGCTGCTTCATTTATCCATGAATGAGCATTATTATTTGTTGCTAGAATGAGTCAGGTTAATCCATATTATTGTATCTATCAGTAATTTGCTCCTTTTATTATTATTGATTAAAATATACCATCTGAATACATGACATTTTCTTTACCCATTCACACCAGCTGATGAAAATTTGGATTGTTTCCAGTTTGGGGATGTTATCAGGGTATTTTTGTTACCTTAAAGAGCAAAACAAAACAAAAAAGCCCCAACAGTACGATAGTCAAGATTTGAATCAATATTTTTTCAAATCTATGCTTTCTACTACACCAGTCTTGAAAACACTGTTTAAAAGACTTTTTTTAAGACTGAAATAACAAACAGATTTTTTATTGTGAATTCCAACTCCGACTGACTGGCAACAGCCATTGTCCTGTTTTTAGGATAGTGTGGTTGCATCTAGTTTTGCAGAAAAGACAACTCTGCTCAATAAGCAACATAACTGGCTTGTAGTGCTGGTAGGGACTGGAAAAGAGTTGTAGCACCTGTATCTGTGTAGTGTATTTGTGATCTCTAGGCATAACCTTTCTGTTCAAGTGTTCTTTTCCTGAAGTCCTTAGTTCAGGTTAAGAATGAGCATTTTGAAATATGTCAATTCCCTAAAATTTCATGCACAATTAAAAATGGGAATAGTTACATCAGATTTTCAAAGAGATTTGTAACAACTACTATTTGAGACGTTGAGATTAATTGTTCTCTTTCACAGAACCCCATGGGGGAACAATTTTGACAGCATAGCATAGTGGCGAATGGTACCTAAGTTTCAAATCGTGGTCTTCTATAATCTTGGGCAAATCATGAAACCTTTCAGAGCCTCACTTTCCTTCCAGGTAAAATTAAGATAGTAACAGTTACATGATAAGGTTGTGAGATGGATTAAAAAGAAGGTAAACTCCATAAGGATAGGGATTTTTGTCTGTTTTACTCACTGCCATATTCCCAGAACCTGAAACTGTGCCTGAAGTATGTGTTCCATAAATTAAAGAAAGAATAAGGAAACAAATGTAGTAATTCTTCAGTCACTGACACAACACCTTGCACATACTTGGGCAACAAAAGATAAATTTTAGGCTGGGCGCGGTGGCTCATGCCTGTAATCCCAGCACTTTGGGAGGCCCAGGCGGTTGGATCACTGGATGTCAGAAGTTCAAGACCAGCCTGGTCAACATGGTGAAGCCTCTAAAAATACAAAATTAGCCGGGTGTGGTGGCACGTGCCTGTAATCCCACTTACTTGGGAAACTGAGGCAAGAGAATACCTTGAACCTAGGAGGGGGAGGTTGCAGTGAGCCCAGAGTGCACTGCTGCACTCCAACCCGGGTGACAGAGCAAGACTCCGTCTCAAAAAAAAAAGTAACTTTTAAAATAATAGTAATGTCAATGGTTTGAGCTGCCACTCACTACGCTAAGAGAACTGCTATTCCTTCAGTTAAGAATCACTGCTCGACTTTTTTTTTTTGTTTGTTTGTTTTTTTGAGATGGAGTCTCGCTCTGTCGCCCAGGCTGGAGTGCAGTGGCGCAATCTCAGCTCAATGCAACCTCCGCCTCCCAGGTTCACACCATTCTCCTGCTTCAGCCTCCTGAAGAGCTGGGACTACAGGCGCCCACCACCATGCCCGGCTTATTTTCTGTATGTATTATTTTTAGTAGAGATGGGGTTTCACCGTGTTAGCCAGGTTGGTCTCCATATCCTGACCTCGTGATTTGCCCACCTCGGCCTCCTAAAGTGCTGGGATTACAGGCATGAGCCACCATGCCCCGCCCACTGCTTGACTCTTTAATCTATAGCTCAATAAAACATATAAGAACCCTCCATGTCAATATAAAAAAGCAAAAAGCTGTGCACACCTCAGTATTGTGAATCATTTAAAAATGTTCAGAGATAATGACTGGGAAATAGCCCTCCTTTAAGTATTTAAAAAACACATTACTAAACAAAAATCCTGTAATATTGGCATTATCTCTGACAGCTAATATTAATCACAGAAGTCTTAATGAAATCTATTGTACCTCAAGTTATGCAGACTGCAATTTTGACAGCCTAGGAGCAATCTCATTATTGAAAAAATCTTGAGAGTATAATAGAAAATAAATTTCAATTCCCTGGAATAAAAAAAAAGAAAAAAAAATACACAACAAGGTGGTAGGATAGGGAATTTTCTTTTCCTTTTGCTTCTTTTTTTCTGACAGTTCAATTGTTAACAAATAAAAAAATATACAACAAATGAAACAAAACCTGAAGTTAACAGAGAAATTGTGAAGTTGTTCCATAATTACCCCAATATTATATAATAAGAATGCTGATAATTACTGGTATTTTTAAGAAGCAGACTTTAGAAAATTCAAAAATACCAAGTTTAGCCACTCAACTCATAGAGTAACTATAAAACACTGATGCTGGAAGAGAAAAGTATTTCTTGGATTAATAAACTAATGGTGAGGGTACCTTTTTAAAGAAATAAGCAGGTAAGCATAAAAGAATCAATTAAAGTTTAATTCTGTTAAGCCTTAATTACTTCCCAGAAAACACTTCTCAAAAAGGGCTAAGAGATGCTTAACTACTGAAAATTACAACATTAAACATATTTTAAGTGCTTTATAGGAAAAGAAATACTCAATGTAAATGCTGACATTTTAAACACCTATCTTACATCAATGCAATATTTACCATTAATTAGCAAGCAAAGTTTATCTAGAATGAAAAGATAAATAAGGTAGCAAAGGACTTAAGTTAGTACTTTAACTGGTGTGCCACAAGCAAATGATTATATTCTAAGAAGCTTGCTCATTTTTAACTACTTGTACATCAGGTAGTTAGAAGATAAGGATTAAGTCAAAAAGAGGATACAAAGTAATACCAGAATACCTGATATTACAAATTATTAAGAGTTCTGACTATCAGAAGGTATTACTGCCATGTACTACCATTTAAAGTGAAGAGATTTTGGAAGAAAAATAAAAACTATGATCAACAGAAAAATAAACTCAAAGAAATTTTAGAATGAACAACCTTCAAGAAGTCAAAGGCAACACAAATTAAATGAAACTGTGTTAGCAATGAGAGATATTGGCTAAATACTGTGCCTAAAATTATGGTGCTATTGGTCTACTGTGTAACATTCTAGTTTGAATTTCCAGCATAAGTGATGGGATTTTGTTCATTTACATGTGCTCTCTTTACGGTATTCCTTGTAAACAACAGCATTTGTAAAAACTGGATGCAGTTTGAAACTATCTGTACAGTTAAGAATTACTAGTTATCAATAATATGCCTATGTATGAATTAATCTGCAAATGTAGTACATTTGTATTAATCTTTAGTTTATGAATTAACCAATTATACCAACTACTGAGGGACTCCTGGATCTTCATTTTACTCAACCCGTTAAACAGAAAAGACTGTAGCATATATGCAAAATGAACTTAATGTTATCAACAGTGCAACTATACGATACTTCATCAGCAAAAAGGTGCAATTTCTATATCAAGTAGGCACATACACAATTATAAACTTTATGCATGATTCACACTGCCTCTCCAACACAATCTAATATTACAGATGAAGAAAATCAATTAAATCTCTAAAGAAAGCTATCAAAATACTAAAAATTCCACTACTGTTCAAACTTAAAGTATTTTCTACACTGATTTAATTTGTTTTTATCTTTGATTCAGAGGAACTGTGGAATGCACTGATTTTTTCAAATGCATAAATGTTTCTGCTATTTATCTGAATATATTTTTGGGGTAGTTTTTAGTATTAGGTCATTTACATTTAAAGATTCCTAATCTGAGTTCCTCATATAATCACCTAAAATTTCTGTGACTACAACTAACCTGACTGATGAAAGTAACTGACAGCTTTTACACTTGGCTATTTACTTCTTGCAAAATACCTACTACCTTACTCATTTGTTTAAAAGTAGTTTACTTATTATTACTTCTACAACTTTTTCCATTTCCTCTACAGGCTGGAGTTTTACTTGCGTTGGTTCTTTTTTATCAATTCAAAAAGCTGTTTAATTCTAGTTTCAGAGCAAACCACAGCAAAGACATGGAAAGACAAGAAAATAAAACCTCCTTTGGCATTGTCCAGAGTCAGGTTTCAGTGGCTGCTTCGTAACTATTTGAAATGAAAGTAGAAGAAGGGGGTGGTGGCTCATGCCTATAATGCCAGCACTCTGGGAGACAGAGACAAGTAGACTGCTTTAATGCAGGAGGAGTTCAAGACCAGCCTGGGCAACATGGCAAAACCTAGTCTTTACAAAAAATACGAAAATTAGCCAAGTGTAGTGGCACACACCTGTAGTCCCAGCTACTTGGGAGGCTGAGGTGGGAGCATCACTTGAGCCCAGGAGGTCGAGGCTTCAGTGAGCCATGTTTGTGCCACTGCACTCCAGCCTGGGTGACAAGTGAGACCCTGTCTCCAAAAAAAAAAAAAAAAAAAAAAAAAAATCATATTCTACATTAAGTTCAGTAAATTTATCTAAGATAATATTTCATTAATCAGAAATTATTAACTAGTATTTTCACAAAACAATAATGAATGCAATAATAATTCTGAGTTCACAGAAAATCCTGAAGACATGACTCAAAGAAAATAAAAACTGGTATTACCGGGTAGTTTTTGTCTAAATGTGTTCACTATATTAAACATCACAATGCAAATAACTGATTTAATTATCCAACATTCTGGATTGCCTGTAACATTCTTCCTAAGATTCAACTGTAGATATTACTGTTCCAAATTATGAACAAGGGTTATTCTAAAAAATCACTGAGGAAACTAAAAAGCATAACAAAATGATAAATTTATGTATTAAAAAGAAAATTCTTGTTTACTTGGTGCTGAGATTTATTGAGGACATACTCCATCATCCCAAGAACTGTGCTGGTCAGAAAAGAAAATCTAAGAAGTGACACCTTCCATTAACACTACTGTAATACAGCATTTAATATTCGACACCCATAAATAATATACTGAGTGTCTAATATGTGTTAGGCACTATTCTAGGCAGTGGGAATATAAAGCAGTGAACAAAATACCCTGTCCTCAGAATTTATAATCCAGAGTGAAGGGTATAGAGGGGAAACAAAGCCAATATAAAGTGTCAGGTGTGATAAGCAGTATGGAGGAAAAAAAACCAAAGGAGATAAAAATGGATGGTTTTATACAGGGTGGTTATGAAGGACTTCTATTAAGGTGAATCTATATTGCTCAGTACACAGAGTCCTGTCAATGGATTGGTATTAAATTTTGTTTTTAACAAAAGACTACCATTAAGCTTTGTCCTGTTGAGCATTTAAAAAAATCATCTTTGGGCTGGGCACGGTGGCTCATGCCTGTAATCCCAGCACTCTGGGAGGCTGAGGCAGGCAGATCACGAGGTCAGTCAGGATGGTCTCTGACTAACATGGTGAAACCCCGTCTCTACTAAAAATAAAAAAATTAGCCAGGTGTGGTGGCGGGCGCCTGTAATACCAGCTACTCAGGAGCCTGAGGCAGGAGAATTGCTTGAATCCAGGAGGCAGAAGTTGCAGTGAGCCGAGACTGCGCCACTGCACTCCAGCCTGGCAACAGAGCAAGACTCAGTATCAAAAAAAAAAAAAAAAATCTTTGGTGGGGTGACATGCTAATTAGTTAAATTTGGATTTGGGAGTCAGAGATTTATCCAGCCCCTTCCTCTGCAAAAAGGGGCATAAATGGGATTTCTGGAGAAGTCTAAATGTAGTTGGTCTTATGAGGTGCTGTTTTTCAATATGTACAAAATGCCCTTTGGTGATTTCCCATGCCAGCTCTTTACAGGAGGGCATTTATCTCTTTTCCTCAACTGTGTAGCAAGAACAACACAGAATCAGGACAGCACATTTCAAGATGCAGTTCTTAGGAGGTGTCAAGGAAATGTCTCTGAAGCATTCTTGCACTAACTCAGCCCACAGTGATCATTCTCCTTCACGACAAGTTATACCAAGTACTTTAGGACTTGATTATGTATTACCTTGTACTATTTTCTAAGGAGACAACAAGCTGTAGAAAGTAACATTAACTTTGAATTTAAGCAGCTCTATTTAAAAAGTTTTTATCTTGAGATAAATCACTTAATTCTCGGTTTCCAGATTCCTTGTCTACAAAAAGACGGAATGAGGGAAGGGGGAAATATTGAACACTCAGATGCCTTACATCAGTCAGCTAGCCATGTAAATGCCTGAAGCAGTAAGGTCTTATTAGGTAATAACGTGAACTGTGGTCAAGTAGAGAGTGAATGCTTTATAGGTAAAGTCATTTGAATTCTAAAACTTATGAATATTGTATAAACCAACAAAATCAATTTGAGAGATAAGAGATCTGAACCCTGGTCTGGCAGTTTTTGACTTCTAGACTAGATCCCTAAAGTCCCTTTCAATTATAAAATGTTTTGTTACAATAATGTTACATGCACCAGACTTTGAAGAATTAAACATAAATGGAATTTTAAAAGCATCTTAGGTTGGGCATGGTGACTCATGTCTGTAATTCCAGCACTTTGCGGGGCCGAGGTGGGCAGATCACTTTAAGTCAGGAGTTCGACACTAGCTGGCCAACATGGTGAAACCCCGTCTATACTAAAAAATACAAAAATTTGCTGGGCATGATGGTGCACGCCTGTAATCCCAGGTGCTTAGGAGGCTGAGGCAGGAGAATCATTTGAATCTGGAAGGCCGAGGCTGCAGTGAGCCAAGATCGCGCCACTACACTCCAGCCTAGGTGGACAGAGGAGACTCCATCTCAAAAAATAAAAATAAAAAAAAGTCGAGCAGTGATTCTTAACTGAAGGAACAGCAATTCTCTTTAGTGTATTGAGTGGCAGCTCAAACCACTGACATTACTATTATTATGTTTCAAAAAAAAAGTTATATTCCTTAATTACTATAAAAATATAAATTGCATTAGTAATAAAATGTAATGATAATCTAAATATTCCTTCTCTAACTTCATAATGGTGGTTTGATATTATAGATATATTAGAGTCATTATCTTTCAAAAACAATACACATTTTAAAAAGGAGTGAAAATAAACATAAGACAACATCCTTACTCCTAAGGTATGCACAACTGGGAAAATCCATTAAGATTAGTGTGCATTCAACCAGGACAAGATGCAACCACATTTTCTTTTACCTTCTCGCAAGCTAGTCCAAGATGCTTTATGCAATAAAAGCAATATAACTAAAAATTAGGGCACAGACATGACATCTCTCTCAGGAAGCACACTTCTCTTCAAATAATACCACAAATAAAGAGACTGACTGCATAAGGGATTATACAAATTGGTTACAGAGATTAAGACTGGGAAGTAAAATATAAAAAGTAAAAACAAGTGACTACCAAGGAAAAAATCTATATACCAAATATACAAAAAATGTGGACTAGTGAGACAAGTGTCACCAGAATGTACTATAAAACATTAAAGCCAACAACAGATTACCCTTAAAGACTGCTTTAATCCTATCCAGGATAAAACACAGCAGACCAATGGAATTTTAAAAACTTTAAATTTATATTAATCCAATTAACAAAATTTGCATCCAAGGTTACCTTAAAAACTTTGAATCCAAAATCTTGAAAAGCAAACAAATTAACTCATAAAAAAAATGGACCCATATTTAAGTAACATAAAGCAATTCTACATTTTAAGATGAAACTAACTGACTTTTTAAGAGACTTCCTTAACTGAGTGAGGCTAGTTCACAACTGGTAAATAAAGAAATCGTGGGGCTGGTTTGAGGCCCAAACTCAGTTTTTCCTTATACACTTAAAAGTAAATACTGTATCATCTTTGGAGCTCAGTGTGGTAAAACATGAAATCTGGAAATAAGGAGACCAAAACTAGCTATGTAATTTACTGGGGGTGGTCATTTATTTCTAGGCTGGCATCATTTATTTATTTATTTATTTTGAGATGGAGTTTTACTCGTCACCCAGGCTGGAGTGCAGTCACTGGTGTGATCTCAGCTCACTGCAACCTCAGTCTCCCTGGTTCAACTGATTCTCTTCTCTCAGCCTCCAGAGCAGGATTAGCCACCACACCTGGCTAATTTTATATTTTTAGTAGAGGTGGGGTTTCACCATGTTGGCCAGGCTGATCTTGAACTCCTGACCTCAGGTGATCCACCCGCCTCAGCCTCCCAAAGTGCTGGGATTACTGGCGTAAGCCACTGCACCTGGCCTCTAGGCTGGTGTCTTAATCTGTGAAATACGGACAACAATAATACTGACTGTACAGAGTTGAGAGACAGATTAAATAAGAATGTACACTGTTGATAAAAGCATTAAATGTTAGTTATTACCATCATCAAGCAGCTGCAGGGTAGTCCTTATGTTGGTGTCCACTATTCGGTCTATAAATGTTTGCTGAATAAAGATTAATAATTCTTTTCCAGCAAATGACAGAAGTATAGACTTTTAGAAGATGAGTAATAAGTTATCTTTTTACAGGTAAATTGCCATTTAAGTTCATATCAATTATTGACAGATGCCATGAATCCCAACTGAAGATGAAATACACAAATCTTGGCATTAAAAAAAGTAGGGACAGGCCGGGTGTGGTGGCTCACGCCTGGAATCTCAGCGCTTTGGGAGGCCAAGGTGGGTGGATCACCTGAGGTCAGGAGTTCCAGATGAGCCTGGCCAACATGGTGAAATGCCATCTCTACTAAAAATACAAAAATTAGCTGGGCATGATGGCGCACACCTGTAACCCAGCTATTCAGGAGGCTGAGGCAGAAGAACTGCTTGAATAGAGACTCCCGTCTCAAAAAAAAAAAAAAAAAAAAAAGTAGGGATAGGCATGGTGGCTCACGCCTGTACAACCCCAGCATTTTGGGAGGCTGAGGTGGGAAGACTGCTCGAGACTAGTCTGGACAACACAGCAAAACCACACTTCCACAAAAAATTTATAAAGTAGCTGGGTGTGGTAGTACATGTCTAGAGTACCAGCTGCTCAAAAGAATGAGGTGGGAGGATCACTTAAGCCCACCAATTGGAGGTTACAGTGAATTATGATTGCATTACTGCACTCTAGCATGGGTGACAAGACCTTGTTCCTAAAACAAACAAACAAACAACAAAAAAATAGTTCTTATACTTGCCTTCGAGGAATTACAGTCCAGTAGAAATGCCCTGCAGCAGAAACGCTAGTGTTAAAACCAACTTCTGGGTTCCAGAGACAACTGCTCTTAACTTTATAACCTGATTTATTTAAATCTCATTGATAAATGAAAAAGTAGCTTATAAGAATCAAATCCTTGAAAAGCAATAAGCAACATTTAAAAAGCGTGATTTCTTTCCCTTAAAATACGCCAAAAAATAGCTGAGTGCAGTGGCTCATGCCTGTAATCCCAGGACTGTGGAAGGCCGAGGCGGGCGGATCACCTGAGGTCAGGAGTTTGAGACCAGCCTGGCCAACATGGTGAAGCCCCAACTCTACTAAAAATATAAAACAAACAAAAAATTACCCAGGCGAGGTGGCGGGCGCTTGTAGTACCAGCTACTCAGGAGGCTGAGGCAGGAGAATCACCTGAACCCAGGAGGCAGAATTTGCAGTAAGTAGAGATTGCGCCACTGCACTCAAGCCTGAGCGACAGAGCGAGACTTGGTATTAAAAAAAAAAAAAAAATCTCAGGCCGGGCGCGGTGGCTCAAGCCTGTAATCCCAGCACTTTGGGGGGCCGAGACGGGTGGATCACGAGGTCAGGAGATCGAGACCATCCTGGCTAACACGGTGAAACCCCGTCTCTACTAAAAAATACAAAAAACTAGCTGGGCAAGGTGGTGGGCGCCTGCAGTCCCAGCTACTCGGGAGGCTGAGGCAGGAGAATGGCGTAAACCTGGGAGGCGGAGCTTGCAGTGAGCTGAGATCTGGCCACTGCACTCTAGCCTGGGCGACAGAGCAAGACTCCGTCTCAAAAAAAAAAAAAATCTCTGCATGGGTATAACTAAAATGGAAATTTTGCAAAACACTGGTGACAAGCAGTTCTCCAAACTCAAGCTGTTTAGCTACTGCACTCACCCCTCCAACCCCAGTTTGAAATTTTGTGATCCTAAATTATAAAGAAAGGCCTAATTAGGCCAGGCACACTGGATCATGCCTGTAATCCCAGCACTTTGGGAGGCCGAGGTGGGTGGATTGCTTGAGGTCAGGAATTCGAGACCAGCCTGGCCAATATGGTGAAACCCCGTCTCTACTAAAATACAAAAATCAGCCAGGTGAGGTGGTAAGCGCCTGTAATCCCAGCTATTAGGGAGGCTGAGGCAGGTGAACTGCTTGTACTCAGGAGGTGGAGGTTGCAGTGAGCCGAGATCGTACCACTGCACTCCAGCCTGGATAACAGAGTAACAGAGTGAGACTTTGTCTTTTTTAAAAAAAAAAAAAAAAAAAAAAAAAAAAAAAAAAAAAAAAAAAAAAAAAAAGGCCTTAAATACTGGTTCCTGAAGTCAGGTAACATTACTTCTCTCACTGCACTTTCTGGAAGAGAAGATACTTGATTTCTCCTTTCCACCTCCAACTCCAAAAGTAATATTTTAATAGCTAAAGAGGATAACTGTGTTCTTTTCTCATTTCCAAATAAAATCAACTAATTCAACTGTCAGATGGACCTGTTATGAATCTGTTGAACACAATGACAGACTTTAAAAATCTTTTTGAAGGAAAAAATAAGGGGCCCAAACACTACCTCTCCTACCCTCTTTTAAAAATAAAACTTCTGCGGCAGAGCGAGACTCTGTCTCAAAAAAAAAAATAAATAAATAAAACTTCTAACAAGGAACTATAAAATAAATAGAAAGCTGCTAAAATGAAGACTGCTTATCATATTTACTTTGAGTTGTCTGCCTCTCTCATAATGAGGACACATGGAAAATGTTTCCAATCTTACTCATTCTGCCAAGAAAGATCTCCTGTGAACAAGAGTTCTAAATCTAGAAAGTGCAAAATTTGTAGATTATCAGACTGTGTATAGCATTTTCTCTATTCTGACCATATTTATAATACCTCAAGTAGGAAAAAATTCCCTTGCCCTTTCCATGGATTAACACTGCTAGTAAATCAAGTTTTTTCCATTAATTACACCAACCTTCTCACTGAAATATTCAACAACATATAATTTGACATGCAACGTAAGGTTAACTTTTACAGTTTTTTTTTTTTTTTGAGACAGAGTCTTGCTCAGTTGCCTAGGCTGGAGTGCGGTGGCCACCACAATCTCGGTTCACTGCAAGCTCCGCCTCCCAGGTTCACGCCATTCTCCTGCCTCAGCCTCCCGAGTAGCTGGGCCTACAGGTACCCACCACTACGCCCAGCTAATTTTTTTTTGTATTTTTAGTAGAGACGGGGTTTCAACGTGTTAGCCAGGATGGTCTCAATCTCCTGACCTCGTGATCCGCCCGTCTCGGCCTCCCAAAGTGCTGGGATTACAGGCGTGAGCCACCGCGCCCGGCCTTATAGTTTTATTTCTATAGTTACCTTTTCAGTTCAGTATTTGGTCATGTATGGTAGAATATAAACAATTTATCAATAATCTGACAAATGCAGAAGAATCAGTTTAATAGATTTCTCACCTGAGTCAACAGATAAGCAAAATAGTTAAGTGATTTTTTAAAAAAAGGAGAGACCAATTTCAAAAACAGGTAAAAAAAATAATAATGATGTAGGCTCAAGATCACCTTATTAGTTTCTATCAGATCTTTCCAAATAGGCATATTTGTGCAGAACTCCTCCCTGCTCCCAATTCTCTAGATGTGACTAAAAAAAAGTCATTCTTTTCCTGTCATCTGAACTAGCAGTAAAATCTATAGGGATGCATACTGACTCAGTATAGCCTTTACATCCCATTGTCTGGGTTGGAATCAGTTCTACTAAGTATTAGTTGAGTGGCTTTGGTTATATTATTTTAAACTCTGTCTCATTTCCTCATTTGAAAATGGAAATACGAGTATCTACTTCTTACAGTTTTTAAAGATTCAAATGAAATAACTTACCCTATGCAAAATGTGTAGCACAATGAGTAACACATAGGAAGTAGTCAGTAAATGTTAATTTGCTATTTTTAAAAATTACATCTATCTAGGTGTTTACAGTGCTTAAGACACCTAAAGGACTTCAATAGCATACTATTTTAATAGGTAACTGTATACCTGGGAGTTGTCATGGATTCTTCTCTCCATTATCAAGTCTGATTCATTCCACCTTGGTATTTCTGGAATCAATTCCATTCTCTCTACTCCACTACCTTATAGTGGGCCTTATTATTTCTTACACAGGAAAAGGAGGATACAAGAGGCAATAAGAAAATATTAATTTGCTTTACACCTCAATTTCAATGACCAGATTAGAGATGTTTAGGGTTTTTTTGTTTTTTTGAGACAGAGTCTTACTCTGTTGCCCAGGCTGGAGAGCAGTGGCATGATCTCAGCTCACTGCAACCTCCACCTCCCAAGTTCAAGTGATTCTCCGGCCTTAGCCTCCTCAGTAGATGGGACTATGGGCACACGCCACCATGCCTGGCTAATTTTCGTATTTTTTAGTAGAGACAAAGTGTCGCCATATTGGCCAGGTTGGTCTCGAACTCCTGACCTCGTGATCCGCCTGCCTCGGCCTCCCAAAGTGCTGGGATTACAGGTGTGAGCCATCGCGCCAGGCTGAGATATTAGTTTTAACTGTAACAAAGAGGTTGTGTGGCCCAGAAATCAGAGGAAAAACAAATGTGACAACTACATATTAAAGCCCAGAAGACACTCCGTTTTATAAATTAAAATGTTCAGTGTTTGCACTGTGTTAGCACAATCAAGCAGGGTCTACAGAATAAAGTGCTTGCTGTGGATGCACAGAAGAGAACAATTGTCTACCTATAAAGAACTATCAGGCAAGAATTCCTAAGTGGATATTTAAACCAGACCAGTGGATATATAAATCGTTAGGGAATAGGGGAGTTCACTTGGAAAGTGAGGGCACTCTGGGGAACGGGATGAGTATGATTGAAGCCATCAAGTCATGAGTGGTGGGAGGTTTGGTGGAGATATGGGGGAATTTATTCTGTGATAATAAATCTCAACTTAGTTTTAAGGTTTTAGATGTAAGATGTCACCCCAATGAACTTTGATGATGTTTTTCCCAGCTTATGAGAAATAGAAATATGAATAGAAAAAAATACTGCACAAAACTGAAAAACCTTCTAACTTAGTGAGCTTCTCACAATAAAACACACAGTGAGTAGCTTGTATTATACAATAAACCATAACATATAAAAATCACTTGCCAGGTGGGCATGACAGATCACATCTACAGGCCCAGTTACTTGAGTCTTGCTTGAGTGGGACGATTGCTTGGGGCCAGGAGTTCCAAACCAGCCTAGACAACATAGTGAGACATCATCTCTAAAAAAATCATTAGCCCACACAGTGCCTATCATCTCTGGACTTGCTCCCATTTTCTCTTTATCTGAAGCCTTTGGTAAAAAGGGGAGTTAAGTATCTTACATCCTATTTTTAATTTCTCTAGCAATAGATACCACTGTTGTGGTCAAACCACTACCACCATTTACTCCACATTCTTTTAGGTTCTACTCTAAAAAAAACTGTGTCTACTAAACAAACCAAAACTACCAAAGAGTCCCTCTATGAAAAGGACATCATTCTTTTTCAACTTTAGTCAAAATTTTCCCACATTTTGGTCTTTTTTATCATCTGAATCTGATCTTTACATTTCTACATATGAATATAATCTTCCAAACATTTGCTTAAAAGGCACAAGTAATTTTTCTGTTAATTAAAAAAAAAAATTTTTGTTTGGCTGGGCATAGCGGCTCAGGCCTGTAATCCTAACACACTGGGAGACTGAGGCAGGAAGATCACTTGAGGCCAGGAATTCGAGACCAGCCTGGCCAACATGGCAAAACCCTATCTCTAATAAAAATACAAAAATTAGTCGGGCATGTCTCACACACTTGCAGTCCCACCTCCTCTGGAGACTAAGGCCCAAGAATTGAACCTGGGAGGCGGAGGTTGCAGTGAGTCAAGACTGCAGCTGCAATCCAGCCTGGGTGACAGCCAAACTGTCTGAAAAAACAAGACAAAATCCAAAACCCAAAAAACTCACAAGTTTCTTTCATGTTCATTTTATGTGTTTATTTTTTAAAAAGAAAAAAAAAAAACCTGCAGTAAAGCACTGATATGCAAAAAAGATGGCTACATCATAAAGCGCAATCAGGGTGACCAACGGTCCAGGTTTAAGCACTGAAAGTCTCATGTCTGAGGAAATTCTCCATCCTGGGCAAACCAGAATGGTTGGCCATTTTAGGTGGAATACATTCTGACAGGAATTTGCTTCTTATTTCATATTCTTAAAGACGGATGAAACATACCTGCTCTCAAAAAGCTTACAATTTTGTAGGAAAAAATGGAGACGTAAAAATATGAAAAATATCATGAGATGTACAAAATACTATGGGAGTTCAGAAGGAGAGATTAGGAGATTTATGAAGAAGGTGGCGAAAAAAAAAAAGTTACAATATTTCAATAGGAAAGAACATACCAGGGATAAGAAAAGTGAGAGCAAAGGCACAAAAGACAGCATCACATGGGAACATTAATTAGACTATAGTGGAAAAAGCAGTCTGACTGGCTCACAGGGCACAAAGGAATAGGAAAATAAAAATAGCAGGAGTCTTCAGTTAAGATTAAGGAGATCTCTGAGTATCAGTGAAGAGCTCTGACTCATTTAATAAGCAACAACAGACATTTTGAAGATAAACATGAATACTGAGAAAACTAAAGATACTTTTAAATTAACGAAAGAAGTTCTAACAGTAGAAAGCTGAACAATATATCTAGGCATGGTAAGCATTTCATTAAAATATGAGTAATATGTGATATATTTTTAAAATGTATAAGGTTGATTTGCAACAAAAACCTAAATTAAAATGGTGAAAAACAAAAAATGAGGTCAGAAATAGCATACCAAATGAAGAAACTGCAAGAAACTGACATAAGGGATAGTTAAGAAACTGGTAATTCCAGCTTTATTCAATATTATATGGACATTAAGTATCTGCTATGTGCAGCCAGTGTAGATATCATACGTAAACATTTTTGGTTCCCTATTTTTTATAACAGGATATTAATTTTGATACCACGGCATCTAATATCTAAGACACATTGAAGTTACACTTAGTTATACCACTATCACAGAACTTGTAGAACAAGTGCTAACTTATAGCACTTGCGGTATTTGCCTACGAACTCACATGTATTAACAAATAAAGCAGATGCATGGGGCAGGCCCCATTTTTCCCTCAAAAAAGTACTCTGAATCTGCCAAAGTGCATGAAAAAAAACATATTCAGGCTGGATGCAGTGGTTGATACCTGTAATCTTTGGGCAACAAGGCGAAACCCCACTCCTACAAAAAATACACAAAATTAGGTAGGCGTGGTGGCATATGCCTATAGTTCCAGCTACCCGGGAGGATGGGAGGTCAAAGGATCACCTGAGCCTGGGGAGGCTGAGGTTGCAGTGAGCTGTGATAGCGCCACTTCACTCCAGCCTGGGTAACAGAGACCCTCTCTCAAAACAAATAAACAAACAAAAAAACACCCCAAAACCAAAAAAAGCAAAAAGCCCCAAAACCATACTCAGTTAAGGGTTAAATACCTCATGACCTGGGGCCTACATGTAATGATTATTGCTATATAATCAAAACTTAACACAGTGCCCAGAATATGGAAGACATCTAATTATTTGTTGAATTAATCAAAACCAGTTTCTTGCCCTAGGAGAGGTTGGCAAACTAGAACTCCCAGGCCAAATCCCATTTGCTCCTTTTTTTTTTTTTTTTTTTTTTTTGGTAAATAAAATTTTATTGGAACACAGTCACACTCATAAAGTTGTAATGGAACAAAGTTCATTTGTTGTGTCTTGTCCATGGTTGGCTTCAGGCTACAATAGCAGAGGTGAATGGCTGTGATAAGAGATTGTATGGTTAACAAGACTTAAAATAGTTATCTGGTCCTTTACAGAAAAAGTTTGCCAACACTTGCACTATAGGCGAGAGCCTGGAAGAGACGAGGATAGACCTTGCCCATTAACTCAGAGGTGGCAAATGGGTTTTAGCTTAGTCATCAACTCAAAATGTTAATAGCTACCTGTAGCTAAGTGCAGTGTTGAGAATGATTTTTGAGATCAACTAGGACTCAAAGGGAAAAAGAATCTAGTTCTCAATTACCAATGGCTACTATGGTTTAAGTGAAGGAGAGAAACGGTTGTATTAATGATTCCAAAAACATTTGAAAATTTCTGCTGTAGAGTATTTTAAATATCTAGCATTGTTGTCTGATGGTTTTGCAAAAATGAATTAATTAGCTGCAAAATATATGCCAAACAACCCCCTCAAAACAAATCAAAACACCTATAAAGAATTACTGAGAATGATCACGCTGAATGCTGAAGTCTGTCTACCAAAACCAGTGATTTCTGGCACAGATAGCTATCATTTTTATAACATTCATTCAACATCTCTATGTGACAGGTACATTATTCACTTAGTTAACAGATTAAGATCATTCATGAGGATAAAATAGTACGTAAAAAGGGAACCTACAACAAGAAGGTAAGTCCCCAGTATACATAAAAACTTTAAGATTTAAAGATAAATTGAAAAGGACAGCTTGGTAAAATATTTTACATTTAAAATGAAAATCTAATCTGTCAATTTTGTGCATTTAGATTCTCCAAGTGGCTAAAATACACATGGTCTAACATCAAAGTATTCACGCCACTGGGGTTCTGAAGTTTCTCTTCAGATTATTTTAGAAAAATCTATTGTTAACCAATAAATAAATTACTAATCTGGAACAATTACATGTCTGTATGGTGCTTTCAAAGCACTTACCATGTCCTTTCATATATTAAATTTCATTCAATCTTCAGAGCAACAATGAAGATAAGGTACTGTCTTTAGATAAAGGATTTGGCAGGGCACAGGGGCTCACGCCTGTAATCCTAGCACTTTGGGGGCTGCAGTAGGTAGATGGCTTGAGCTCAGGAGCTCGATACCAGACTGGGAAACATTGTGAACCTTTGTCTCTACAAAAAATACAAAAAATTACCTGGGCATGGTGGTGCACGCCTGTGGCCCCAGCTACTCGGGGGGGCTGAGGTAAAAGGATCACCTGAGCCCACGGAGACTGAGGCTGCAGTGAGTCATGACTGCACCACTACACTCCAGCCTGGGCAACACAGTGAGACTTGTCTCAAAATAGATAGATAACTAACTGACTGACTGACTAACTAAATAAAAATAGATAAAGGATTTGAGATTCAGATTACTTACCTGAGGTTGCAGAAACACAAGACTGTAGATTTAGGATTAGAATATAAACTAGTGCTGTCCAATAGAGATTCCTGTGATAATGTTCTAGCTGGACTGCCCAGTATAGTAGCCACTAGCCACAGATGACTATCAAGCACCTCAAATGTGGTTAGTGTAACTGTAAAACTAAAGTTTTGATTTTATTTAATTGCAATTAAAACTCTTTCTACACTTTTGGATTTCTGCTATGAAACTACTGAATAAGGCATCCAGAGCTTCAATATTCATGAAAAACTTGGATCTACCAAAAGTGTCATCATCAGGGCCTATTTCTGGAAAAGCAGCTTGCCCCAGTCTTTTTGTACTTTTCTCTCACAAGGATACCACTCATTTTCTTCATGTAAATATCCCTTTGAAAACTTTTTGCTAAATTTTCTAAAGTCATGCATCGGACAAGGTTTCCTCTCTTGGAAGTTATACAAATCACATTTACATATAAAAAGTCATTAAAAAATATCAAGCAACTTACAAAATTACTGTGGAAACTAGAGAACGAAGGTGGAAGCTAACATAGCCACAAACACCCAAAACCATATTACAAAACTGGCCAGGTGAGGACACTGCTGTCACATCACTAACAGTAGATGCTTCAGTTTATATCAGTTGTTTCTGCAGCAGAAAACTGATTTGTGGTGTACATCAACCAAGCGGAAAAGAGAAATCCATCAGAAATTTATCATCTCTTCCATCTCAAGTTAAAGTACGTGTAATTTTGTGGGGCCTATGTCAAGTACTTGTGCCCTAGCTGCAAGGGAGGCTGTAAAAGCTAGTATCTGGCATCTTCATTTTCTTCTTCTTAAGAGACAGGGTCTCATTCTGTTACCCAGGTGGGAGTTCAGAGGCGCAATCATAGCTCACTACAGCCTCAACTTCTGGGCTCAAGTGATCTATTCACCTCAACATCCTAAGTAGCTGGACTATAGGTGTGTGCCACATGCCCGATTAATTTTTTAAAACATTTTTTGCAGAGACAGGGTCTTGCCATGCTGCCCAGGCTGGTCTCAAACTCCTGGCCTCAAGTGATCCTCCTGCCTTTGCCTCCCAAAGTGTTGGGATTTCAGGAATGAGTCACCACTCTCTGGCCCATTTTCATTTTCTATAAAGCAAGGCTATCTACCAAAACTTAGGTCTGTTTTTTCAGTATGCTGGGGAGTCTCTCTAAAGATAAATTAACGTACCCTGTATATCTATCTACATGATAAAAGACGCTTTTAGTCAGGTATTATGTTTCTGTTAGATGTAGTCTGGCTGGTATGGGTCATATTCCAGCATGATGTGAAGTAAGGAGCTATGCACGGGGTATTTTGAAAAGTGCATAAAACAAAGTCACTGCTGGGAATAACGAGAGGGGAAGTTTCCAGGTCAGGTCAAATTTAAATGTGAAGACCCAGAAGCTCGGGAAAGCTAATCAATTTTAAAGTAGTGGTTGGCTACCAAACCATTTACACTTCTAACACTATTATTAGTAAAATCTCTCATTCTAGTAGGGATTGGGTGTATGTGTGTGTTTTAAAAAACACCCTGCTGCAGCCCATTAAGCCAACTGAGTTCCTTTCCTCATGTGGGCCCAGTGTGCAATGCTGCAAAGAGCAGCTTCCTTGGTAGTGTATGCAGACTGTTTGTTGTATGGATTGCTTTAAGGGACCTTGGAGCCCCTCCTTTCAGATGGATGTTCATGTGTCTGACCTTGCACTACCCCAGTGCAGGCTCCAAACAGGCATGTGAGGTGCCTTTGGAAAGCCCCAGGGCACCGTGGCCAGGGTTCACATTGGCCAAGTTATCATGTACATCCATACCAAGCTGCAGAACAAGGAGCATGTGATTGAGGCCCTGTGCAGGGCCAAGTTCAAGTTTCCTGGCTGCCAGAAGATCCACATCTCAAAGAAGTGGGGCTTCACCAAGTTCAATGCCAATGATTCTGAAGACATGGTGGCTGAAAAGCGGCTCATCCAGATGGCTGTGGGGTCAAGTACACTCCCAATCGTGGCCCTCTGGACAAGTGGCAGGCCCTGCACTCATGAGGGCTTCCACTGTGCTGCCCCCTCTTAATACTCACCAATAAATTCTACTTCCTGTCCACCTAAAAAACAAACAACAACAACAACAAAAAAAAACACCCTGGAAAATTCTGATACTACCTTCCCTCATTCTTAAGACCTTTACCCCTAGCCCAAAAATATTAGGGGCTGTCTACTAGGACCATTTAATTCATCTTTTTGCCTGTAAACTTCCCCAATTTAGTACAGAAAAGGGTGTCTGCTATTCCTCAGACCTCTAGAAATCAGATTATTTAGTAATTTAAATAAGCTACTCAAAATGCCTTAACTTCCACAAGTCACAGATTAAAAATGAGACACTACCTCCAAAGGGATGACTTGAGACTAGGGGGAAAAAGTTATCCAAGATGGTTCTCTATGTGCAAAATTTAAAGATACCGCCAAAAAAGCCCCATAGTATTTGTTGAACAGGTTGCAAAGTAGCTACAACCACCACAGAAATATGCCCATTAGTTAGGGAAAATATCTACTTTTATGTATTTCAAGCAAATACTATACTACATGCAGTTTATAAGTTGTTGAGGTAGAGGTACAAGAAATCAGAAGTGACGAACTTCAGAGTTAGTAGATAACAGTAAGAACTCCAGAACAAAGCATACCTGTTTTCATGAATGGAAGAATGCCATAAATATTTTCTCAATGTAAATGCTTAAGTGGGGTGGTGCTTTTGCAAACCACCACCCTCCACAAGAATGGGTGAAGCTTTTTTAAAACATGATTTTACAGTCTGTTTCAACACAAGGTCGAATTCAGAAATAAACAGAATTAGTCTTTCATGACAGAAGAAACAAATGGCTCAGAAAAATATTTTATTTCATTTTACTGTTAACCTCATAACCAGGATCAGATGACAAGCTTAATATAAACACTCCTGAATACATCTGAAACTTTTTTTTTTTTGGAGACGGAGTCTTGCTCCATTGCCAGGCTGGAGTGTAGTGGCGCTATCTCGGCTCACTGCAACGTCCGCCTCCCGGATTCAAGCAATTCTCCTGCCTCAGCCTCCCAAGTAGCTGGGACTACAGGTGCACGCCACCACACCCGGCTAGTTTTTGTATTTTTAGTAGAGACGGGGTTTCACCATGCTGGCCAGGATGGTCTCGATCTCTTGACCTCGTAATCCACCCACCTCGGCCTCCCAAAGTGTTGGGATTACAGGCATGAGCCACCACGCCCGGCCTCATCTGAAACTTTTTAAAAGAATGCCTTGATTCTAGATTGTGGGTTCATAATCTTCATGACATTATTACACATTCAAAATGAAACTTAAGGACCAGAATATTTCCTAATGGAAAATTCCCCAGTAAACCTGCCAGAAGTTCAGAGGAGAAAAATTAACCAAATAACAAAACATAGTGGAAGCATAGGTACTTCCTATAATTTTCTCTAATAATTATTTTAGTATCTCAACCTAAGCATTTATACTACCTGCTTATGCACACACTGGTTTATGCAGCTAATTGTGTTATAAAGTTGTTTTTGACTAATTTAACAGTTCTTCCTTTTACAATCTACCCTCTTCAGTTTATTCAAAGATCCATTAAGTATTCCACAAAATAAAGACCACTTAGAAAAATGAAAGGCACACCACACTGCTCTGGAAGAAATAAATAATGCTTACTTTGGGCTTTCATATACATATCATTAAAATAAATAAACTTACTTGCATAATTATTAGGCCAGTAAGCACTTAAAAAAAAAAAAGGAGCTCCAAAAAATGCCTATCTTGGCAATTCTACAAGTGATAAGATGGTACAAAAAAACATCACATGCATTAATGTGTGCATCGTTGAACATTAGTATATACACCAAACAAATGGATAAAGGCAATGAGAACCAAAGTCTAGGTGGTTAATTACGCTGTTAAAATAACCAGAGCATCTGAAGAAAATACAGAAAGGGGGCAGTCACTTCCTGTAATCAATTCTGAGTTTCTAAGTAGCCTCTTCCGAGATTTACTTCAATCCCTGTCACTACCAAATGGTTCCATCAAGGAGCTTTTGTTGTTGTTGTTGTTGTTTGAGACGGAGTCTCGCTCTGTCGCCCAGGTTGGAGTGCAGTGGCACAATCTCAGCTTACTGCAACTTCTCCCTCCCAGGTTTCAGCGATTCTCCTGCCACAGCCTCCCGAGCAGCTGGCACTACAGGCGCACACCACCATGCCCTGCTAATTTTTTTATTTTTTAGTAAAGACTGGGTTTCACCATGTTGGCCAGGCTGGTCTCGAACTCCTGGCCTCAAGTGATCCGCCCGCCTTGTCCTCCCAAAGTGCTGGGATTACAGGCGTGAGCCACCGCGTCTGGTCCAAGGATTTTTAAATGAGGATTACATTAGTCCTATTTATAATATTCCTATTCTAATCTTCTATTGTATTCTTACTTTACAATTAAATGTATCAAATAATTCTTAAAAACATCTATTAGGAGACAAACTGCCTAATATAAGACTAAAAAAATCACCAAGATGAAACTGTGGTTAAGATATGAGCTCTCAATATTTAAACATTTAAAAAAAACTGTTAGTGTTTGTCAGGCACCAACCTCAACTATTTCCAAAGATTAACTGGACTCTGCAATTATTGAATTAGGTGATTCTCCCATACCCTAAAGACTCATCACCCTCAGCAGTGCATTCCATCCTGAGTCAGGGTCAAACAGAATTCCTTGGCAGAGAGGGTTTGGAAAGCTAATTGCTTCAAAGTAACATTTTCAGACCCTGGTATCTTCTCCAAACAGTAATGAATAAAGCCTTTTTTAACTCATTTGAAACCAATTTCTTCTCTTTTTTTTTCTTCCTGAGATGGAGTCTCACTCTGTTGCCCAGGCTGGAATGCAATGGCGTGATCTCGTCTCACTGCAACCTCCACCTCCTGGGTTCAAGCGATTCTCCTGCCTCAGCCTCCCGAGTAGCTGGGACTACCGGCATGCACCACCATGCCCAGCTAAGTTTTTGTATTTTTAGTAGAAACGGGGTTTCACCGTGTTAGCCAGGATGGTCTCGATCTCCTGACCTCGTGATCTACCCACCTAGGCCTTGCAAAGTGCTGGGATTACAGGCATGAGCCACTGCACCCAACCTGAAACCAATTTCATATAGAACTTCTGAAATCCTAAAGTCTCTGAAAACTCAAAAGTTCTACAACTATTTTGGTGGCAAAGACTGACCTGATATATAATGACAAAACTTCATCTGAGCACTGATGGGAGACTATTTTTACCTTTTACTTCTCTCAATGTGACTATCCATGTTTCACATTAATATTGTGTTTGATTACTCTTACTAAAATCTAAAACAAATCTTTCCTCAAAATTCTGAAATCCAAACCTGGCACCAAAGGTTATATATAGATAAGGGATTATGGCCCTATAATCAATTTTACAAACATCTACCAGAGCAAAACACTCTTGAATTTACTTCAATTTCTCTAGTGTTGCTCACTATAATTCATAGTTAATCTAAAACTCTTTTAATATGCAGATTCTACCTTATTTTTACTGTCTTTTCTAACTAATAGATAAGGATTTCACTTCTTCCTTTGACTCTAATAAGCACTCATTTATATCACTCATTTCGATATTTTGAACTGCTAACAGTTTTATATTGGTTAACTTTTCATGTCTTTGCTAAAAACCTTTAGTGCAAAATTACTCAATTTAATCTTAACATATAGTAACTAAGAACAATTAGCTCTCAACAACATGCAATGAGATCAAATAGTCCTCAAGAGACAGATGACCTAAATAAAAAATGAGGAATTATAGTTGGACACAGATAAAAAACTTTAAAAATTAGTTTAAGGCTGGGTGCGGTAGCTCACGCCTGTAAATCCCAGCATTTTGGGAGGCTGAGGCAGGAGGATCACTTGAGCCCAGTAGTTCCAGACTAGCCTGGGCAAGATTATGAGACCATGCCACTACCAAAAGAGTAAAGAGAAAAACAGTTTAAGGAATAGCTTATGGGAACTGATATGGACAAACGGTTACACACTTTACATATTTTTTTAACTAAAATAATTATCTTGAGCACTAAGTAGTTATTGGGCTAACCATTTGAGATAGTGGTAGAAAAGTAACATGATCTTCCTGTCCTCCTGAAACTGTTTAGAGGGGATGAGAGGTAAACAAATGGATAAATATAATTACTGATTATGATAAGAACTACAGAGGCAATGAAGAAAAATGTTCCTTTATATAACGTGATCAGTAAAAACTGTAACTGTGACATCTGAACTAAGATCCACTGTTGAGACTGAGGCAGAATTGCAGAGAGCTGGCAAAAGATTGTCACAGAAAGAAGTACAGCTGGCTAGAGCTTAGTGAGTAAGAGGGATAAAGTTGTGAAGTAAGCAAGAACTGGATTATGCAGTACCTTGTAGGCCTTGAAAAGGAACTGGTTCTTAAGGGTAAAATGGAACCAGAGGGTATTATTAAATGATCTGATTTACATTTTTACATCTTTTTAAAGGTCACTTTGTATTCTGGGTAGAAATAATGTGGGGAAGGACAAGAATGAAAACAAATTAGGAAGCTCCTGTGAGTCCAGACAAGAGATGACTGTGGCTTAAACAAGGGTGGTATCACAGAAACACAGGATTTGAAAGCCCGAAAAGACCTTAACAGCCATTTAGTCAAACTTTCTCTACATAAAGATAAGGTCTTAAGAGAGGAGTTAACTTGTTCAAGGTTTCATGACCAGTGCCAAAGACTAAACTGAAGCCTGTCACCTAGGTCAATGTTATCACTACTAAACCATGCTATTTAAGACAACAGGCCAGGCGCGGTGGCTCAAGCCCGTAATCCCAGCACTTTGGGAGGCTAAGACGAGCGGATCACAAGGTCAGGAGATCGAGACCATCCTGGCTAATACGGTGAAACCCCATCTCTACTAAAAAAAATACAAAAAACTAGCCGGGCGAGGTGGTGGGCGCCTGTAGTCCCAGCTACTCGGGAGGCTGAGGCAGGAGAATGGCGTAAACCCGGGAGGCGGAGCTTGCAGTGAGCTGAGATCCGGCCACTGCACTCCAGCCTGGGCAACAGAGCGAGACTCCGTCTCAAAAAAAAAAAAAAGACAACAGAGTACAATAAAAGGTCTAACTACTTAAAACAAATACCTGAGTTCTCAGATTTAATTTTACACCCAATGGAATGAGCTAAAACATATGAGGACAATGAAATAAAGGTATAATTTGATCACCTGAAGGTCCAGAGAAAAGTACACAAGGGACTACTGGGGAGCAGAACTAGTGAAAGGCTCTCCAGTCAAACTGCTTAGTGATGAAATTTCAAGACTATAATCTCTAACTCAAATATAATGTCAGTTTATCCTCTACATAGGACCTTCTGATGGATAAGATGTATCAACCACTAAAGCATCACAAGTGTTTTTCAATGTTGAGTTTATCATTCCTGTTGACCAGAACTGTGAAGTGAATTGCTTTTAACAGTAGTCTTGCACTTAACAAGAACCTCTTAATAACCATCCTCACTCTCTTTTCTGGTCTACTTCCCGCCCTTTCACCTCTTCATTGCCTATTATCACCATCATTAACCATCATCACTTGTATCTAAACAAAGAAATGTTATAAATGCTTTTTCTGTCCTTCAAAGCTTGCAAACCTAGTCTTACTTCTTTTTTGTTGAAGGATGATTAAGTTGAGAGCTCCTGGAAGGAAAAAACACAAGTATAAACAAGCTAAAATAGAAGGATTTAATGCAATATTTTCAACTAGCAACCACAACTCTATAAACAATAGTCAGTGACAACCTTGTGACTAATTTGGATGTCCTGGACATAAAATATGATCTCAGTATGTTCCCTAATTCAGAACTGCTAGAACAGCTGACCAGTTAATTATTTAATATAGAGAGCACTAAAGCTTCCTGTTAAATTCCCCTGCTCTCTCTGGGATTAGCTCATGTAGGCAGGAATTCTATAATGCTTAATCCCAGAAGCTACCCTGAAGTTAGCATTTTCACATGTATTCCTTCCCTAAACCTTTTTCTTCCTCTGGTGTCAACTTTGTTCTTTGCAACACTGGAGGTGTTCAGACTGAATTAACTCTTTTTCTTTCCATTTTAATCTCTCTAGGGAAATAACTGGCACTAAATTTCCAAGAAACTGTGCACAATACAAACTGTAACTTAACCATCTTTCTTACCACTTTCCTAATTTGAACTGATTACTAGATCCAAACAGTCTAAAAAATCCTTTAAAATTTGGAACCAGACCGGTGTGGTGGCTCACTCCTGTAATCCCAGCACTTTGGAGGACTGAGGTGGGAGAACTGATTGAGCCAAGGAGTTTGACACCAGCCCGGGCAACATGGCAAAACCCTGTCTCTACAAAAAATACAAAAGTTAGCCTGGTGTGGTATCACGCGCCTGTAGTCCCAGCTACCTGGGAGGCTGAGGTGGATCAACTGAGTCCGGGAGGTCAAGGCTTCAGTTGAGTCGTGGTTTTGACACTGCACTCAAGCCTAGGTGACAGAGTGAGACCTTGTCTCAAAAAAATAAATAAATAAATAAATAAAATTTGGACTTATCCCATGAGTTTATAAAAAGTTTAACAAGGATTGCTACAAATGTTTTTAAATTAACATAAAAAAGAAGGCCTCCCAGTGGCTTTACCCAGCACTTTGGGAGGCCGAGGTGGGTGGATTACCTGAGGTCAGGAGTTCAGGAACAGCCTGGCCAGTATGGTGAAACCCTGTCTCTAAAACTAGAGAAATCAGCCGGGCATGGTGGTGGTGCCTGCAATCCCAGCTACCTGGGAGGCTGAGGCAAGAGAATTGCTTGAACCTGGGAGGAGGAGGTTACAGTGAGCTGAGATTGCACCACTGCATTCCACAATCCAGCCTGGGCAACAAGAGACTCAAGTCTCAAAAAAAAAAAAAAGAAAAGAAAAAAGAAAGAAAGAAAGAAAGAAAAAAAAGAGGCAAGAAACAGCATTCTCCTGAAAGGTAAAAAAAGGATCATTCTACAGGTGTGTTTTTGAAAAGTGTCCTTAAGGAAAGCCAACATACCAAATTCTCAGGTCAAAAAGACATTACTGAACTTGAAACTTACAGCTTTACTATGGGAAAGTTATTAAATATTTTAAAACTGAGAAAGTCAACTACTAAAAATCTAATTAAGGATTATGTTAGAATTTGGACACAAGGGCATTCTGTCTATAGATGAGCGGTCAGGTATACAAAACAAGTATTAAAACCAAAAAATAGGCTTAAAAGTAATTATTATCTAATCCATTACCATGACCAAAAGTTGAATAGACTGCTCAGAGAAGACTACAAAGAAGTTAAACTTAAATTGATTATATATTAATAAGAGATTTTGAGATAAAGCACATGAAAACATTGCTTCACATTTATCTCTGGCTCCCATTCCTGTTTCCAAAATATAAACAAAATAAATCAAAGAAGACATTAAACACTGACAGCAAAGCATGGAAAAATGAGTAATACAAAAAGAATACATCAGACAGTTGGGAATATTTTAATAATAGCGTTTTCAGATAAATCTGGATATTGGTCTTTGACACTACACCAAAACTCAGCAATTAGTTGCAATGTGGAACAGGATACCTTATTGATAAACTTTATGTTCTCTATAACATTAAAATCCATTGGTCTAGCACATTTTGGAAAGATTTCTTACCCATGTATGATTTTTATAATACTATGAATTCATCATTTGGAAATACTGACTCAGTTATGCACATAATCAAATAATAACAGATTTCATTATATACTTACAGCAGCTGATACAAGCTTTCTAAAATTTTTGCTTAAAATCTAGGAACTTTATCATTGACCATAAATACTATTACTATTTTCCCTAAAGCAAAGGCTCACTGTTTTCAAGAAAATGTCAGCCTAATGCCCAAGTCTGGCATTCTTTTAAGCAAAAATGGCATTATATGAAAAAATGACTGCTTCAGTGTGCGACTCAATCACACAAATGCTTTCCCTAGAAACAACCATTATATTTCAGTATGCTGTAAAGTGTTTTTGTTTTGTTTTTTGAGACAGCGTCTTCCTCTGTCACCCAGGTTGAAGGGCAGTGGCACAATCAGAGCTAACTGCAGCCTCCAACTCTTGGGCTCAAGAGATCCTCTCACCTCAGCCTCCCAGAGTAGCTGTAGGTGTGCATGACCACGCTGGCTTTTTTTTTTTCTTTAATAGGAGAGACAGGCTCTCACTACATTGCCCAGGCTGGACTCAGCCTCCCAAAGTGCTGGGAGGCTTGCTGTCCGTGGTCTCGCCAGTGTTTTAAGCATACTTCCCATTTTGCTAAGTATATTAAAAAGATGTGTACAATGGTAGAGATTTAGTTAAAAATTTTTTTACTTCTTCATCAAGAGCATTTAGGTGAAACTTAAAAAACTGTGAGTGCATGGCAGTGAATAATACAATGATTATAAGCACAGTGGAGTACTCTAACCTGGTTTATTCTGAAGTGCCAGAAGTTTTATCCACCACTGTTTTTACACTACAGGTATGTCACTACAGAGAAAAGAGCAAAGAATGTCTCAGCATTATAAAAATAGTTTTGCACTTGTACACTTCCCAAAAAAGTCTAGGGGACCTCCAGGATTCCTTGGACCATACTTTGAAAATACTGATCTGGGTAATTCCTTTGTTAGACTAATCAAAAATCACATTTATTAGTTCTTATTCATACTTCAATGGGAATCTTAAGCAATGCTATAGGATAATAAAAGCTTTATAGGGCCAGGCAAGGTGGCTCACACCTGTAATCCCAGCACTTTGGGAGGCCAAGGCAGGCAGATCACAGGATGAGGAGTTTGAGACCAGCCTGGCCAATATGGTGAACCCCCATCTCTAAGAAAAATACAAAAAAAATTAGCCAGGCATGGGGGCGCAGCTACTCGAGAGGCTGAGGCAGAACTGCTTGAACCCAGGAGGCAGAGGTTGCACTGAGTGGAGATCATGCCACTGCATTCTAGCCTGGGCGACACAGTGAGACTCCATCTCAAAAAAAGAAAAAGAAAAAAAAAAAAGCTTTATAAAACAAGAACTAATATGGCTGGTTGGGAAGTGGTGGCGGGCAGATTACTTGAGCTCAGGAGTTCAGACCAGCGTGGGCAACATGGTGAGACCCCATATCTACAAAAAATACAAAAATTAGCTGGGCGTGGTGGCATGCACCTGTAGGCCCAGGTACTTGGGGAGCTGAGGCTGGAGAATGGCTTGGATCTGGGAAGTTGAGGCTGCAGTGAGCAAGTCTGTGCCACTGCACTCCAGCCTGGGTGACAGAGGCCGTCAAAATAAATAAATAAATAGTACAATACTATATTATTGTATGGTTTATAAAATATTTACAAATAATACTGCATTTGATCCTCAACAACTCTAACAACAGTATGTCATCATTCTCACTGAGGAGGCAGAGGCTGGAAAGCTTCAGAAGGAAAGTACACATTTTGCTTTAAAAAAAGTCATTGTAGTGATTGGATTACGGATGATATTAGTTTTCTTTATACTTTTCTATATTCTAAACACTAGTAAGAAAATCAAAAAGACATGTTTGAACTCAGCCAATCTTATAAACACAAATTCAGTACACTATCTCAAGTTTGTTAATTTCAAGAGCAGTAAAAGAAAATAACAGATAACATACATATCTCATCCTTATCCCTCAATTCAAGATTCCAGAGGAATTCCTGCATTTTGCTATTGTATTGAAGAACTTATGGATAACTTAAAATCTTAGAAGCATGAGCCACAAATATATTAGAGCACAATGTTGTAATAGGATTCCACATTCTAACTGCAACTTTAAAACACAAGGTAACAAACAGCTGGATGCAACATACATACCTTTTGATGCATAAAAACTAAGTAAAAATAGATTTTATATATAGTCCTTATTTTATTGATACCCTTTCAGTTCTATTAACTGAGAACTTGGAACTTAGAAACTTAGAAAGTCCCTGAATTTAGTATAAAGTAACTTTGGAAAATATATTCTAATGTAAGAAGGATAAATTTTAGAATACACAGATAACTATAATTTCATTTTACCCAGCATTTTCCATTTCCTCTCCAAAAGCTTTCACCAAAAATTGCAGGAAGAGGCAATCCACCACTTCGGCAATTAGTTCACTGTATATTTTTAAAATAAAGTTACTTAGTGAAATGCTGGGCCAGGCACAGTGGCTCATGCCTATAATCCCAGCACTTTGGGAGGCCAAGATGGGCAGATTCCTTGAGCCTACGAGTCTGAGGTGAGCTTGGGCAACGTGGCGAAACCGTCTCTACAAAAAATACAAAAACTGGCTGGGCACCGTGGCTCACACCTGTAATCCCAGCACTTTAGGAGGCCGAGGCAGGTGGATCACCTGAGGTCAGGAATTCGAGACCAGCCTGACCAATATGGTGAAACACTCCCTCTACTAAAAATACAAAACTTAGCCGGGTGTGGTGGTGTACGCCTGCAGTACCAGCTACTCCGCAGGCTGAGGCAGAATTGCTTGAACCTGGAGGCGGAGGTTGCAGTGAACTGAGATTGCGCCACTGCACTCCAGCCTGGGGGAGAGAGCCAGACTCCATTTCAACAACAAAAAAAAAAAGAAAAAGAAAAAGAAAAAATTAGCCAGGCACAGTATTCCCAGCTACTCTGGAGGCTTAGACTGGAGGACTGCTTAACCCCTGGAGGCGGAGGAGGATGTGGTGAACTGAGATCGTGCCACTGCACTCCAGCCTGACAGACACAGCCAGACTGTCTCAAAAAAAAAAAAAAAAAAACCGCCAGGTGCAGTGGCTCACTCCTGTAATCCCAGCACTTTGGGAGGCCGAATCGGGCAGATCACGAGGTCAGGAGATCGAGACCATCCTGGCTAACATGGTGAAACCCCGTCTCTACTAAAAATACAAAAAATTAGCCAGGCGTGGTGGCGGGCGCCTGTAGTCCCAGCTACCCGGGAGGCTGAGGCAGAAGAATGGCGTGAATCCAGCAGGCGGAGCTTGCAATGAGCCGAGACTGTGCCACTGCACTCCAGCCTGGATGACACAGCAGGACTCCGTCTCAAAAAAAAAAAAAAAAAAAAAAGAAGATCCAAATTATTTATTAGAGTTTTTAATGGATGCTCTCTTCCTTTATTCAGTCTATTTGCACAACAGTCAAAAAACATTTAAACACAGTTAAAGAACACAACAGTTAAAAAATAATCCCCCAGTACTGGAAAAAAAAATCACAACTTATGAGATCAGAATTCAGTTAAAATGTAAAAGGTCTCACTGATATATACATATGTGTATATATATAAAGTAGTGTAACTACAAAAACATAAAGTAAAAGTAATTACAAGTAAGTTTTAGGAAATGGTTTGATATAAAACTCAAACTCACAATATTAAATAATTACTCTCTGTGGTCAGAGAGAGAGATTTGTAACTTAAAAGAACATTTCTAGTATGCAGGCACCTCATATAATCAAGTAATTTTTTTTTTCTGACAGTCTCACTCTGTTGCCCAGGCTGCAGTGCAGTGGAGCCATCTCGGCTCACTGCAACCTCCACCTCCCAGGTTCAAGGGATTCTCCTGCCTCAGCCTCCCAAGTAGCTGGGATTAGACACCTCCCACTACGCCCAACTTTTTGTATTTTGAGTTGCATACTGATATTACAAAATATAGTCTTCCTGTACAATAAAAACCAGATGGAAATTCTGCAATTCATACTGTAAATATTTTTACTTTAGGGAATTTAAATTTAAAAAACTGGTACATTTCCTCTTTATTTTCATTTTTTCGTAAGTTTTAAGGTTCTTTGGAAACAGTTTTAAAAATTTTGACCCTCTACTAATTCAAAGGAAAAAAAAATCTTTCTAAATCACTATATAATCAGTTGCTACTGTACCCTTGATTTGACCAACATTAGGAATAAATAGTCTAGTGTTAAGAAATACAGAATGTGATACTATTTTTTGTTGCTAGTGAATTTTAAAAAGTGATGTTTTTAAGGCAGCACAAAAGTTCCTGAAAACTTCTCTTGTTTAAAATAGAAACTCTCTATGACCAAAGAGATTTGTTTTAGAATCCGGTGCTCAACTGGGTTCAAAGTACAACAGATTATATACAAGTCAGTTTTTACTGCAAATGGATAAATTCATCTATTCTTTGTAGCTGCTTCCACTGTGCTCATGAGATTTACAAAGAACTTAAGACCTCAAATGGTAACTAATACCTTTCAATACCATTACAAAACATCTATGAACACAGAAAAACATTAGCTTCCAGAGCCATAATACAGTACCCCTGTTTATAGATTACTGAACTAAAAATTTTGTCAAATGTTACAATGAATCATTGCATCAGCCAAAATGTCTTAACTTGTTCTAAAAGAAATTTAATTTGAAAAGGTTAACAAAAACTTCAGCCTAATCTCTTAGACCATGGAGTCCTCAATGACAGGATGGGGAAGAACACCCAGGGCATATTTTTAGTCACAATCTATGTCTTACAAAGTTTAAGATTAACTTTACCTAACTTTTTTATAGAGTGAACATGTGACATCACTGTTATAAAACAGCAGTAAATAGCTAAATCATAAATGCTAAATTACTCCTAGTGCCAGTCAAATCTAGACACTGCAGATCAATACCCAACCTCCTCTTTAGCAACACAAACATACAGAGAAACAGTTATTTTACATACTTAAGGAAATGATGCAAATCACTAAGATCTGCCTGACAGTCGATAATAAAACAGCCTATTTAAATACTTATGGGGAAAAAGTAAATGGACACCTAGTAAAATCGGTCAAATTCTCTGTATCAGATCCACTTTCAGATTTATTTCACTACCTCAATAAATATTTATCGAATACCTACAACAAAAGGCAAAGAAACCTGAACGTGAGTTTTTCATCCAAATCTTAGACTGCATTTAAAATAACATGTCTAATCAGTTACCATGTTATCAATCTCTGCATAGACCTTTCACCAATCTTGAATTAGATAGGAAGATACACTTGAAAGGATCCTTACAAAAATGGATCTAGTTATTTTAACGATTAATTCTTTGCTATACCCTTCTTACATGGTGGCTCTTTATTATGGGAGAGGGTCACTTTACCTTTCTACAGCTAAGAGAAAATATTGGAATTCTGAAAAGGATTGAGGATAAAACGAAAATTAGTTTGTCAAGTAAAAGAGATTCCAAAGCCAATATGGAAATGTTTCTTTTTAAAGGCTTACACTGTTCTCTTCAAGTATCCTCTCTTTGAATGTTCATTACCATTAATCCCTAAATTCAAACGCTAACCATTACTCTGTGTCCAGGCAAAGCTATAGGAAGAAGAATACCGTGAAGAATGAAATGGATCAAGTCCCTACTCTCATGGTACTTACATTTAACTGGTGTTGTATGTCTATTGCAAGGCACCATGCCAGTGCTTTAAGGCATACAAAAGAATATATATCTTGTGGTTGCGGTTTACAATACAATGGAATAAATAATATATAATGGTAACAAGAGGCAGGAAGTAATGTGTGTCATAGAAGGTAAGAGATACGTCTTTTACGCGGTCAGGGGTGAGGGGGAGAACGTAAAAGAGAGCAGAGCAATCATTTTCTTTTTTCGTTTTCTTTCTTTCTTTTTTTTTTTTTATACAGGGTCTAGCTCTGTCACCCAGGCTGGAGTACAGTAGTGCAATCTCGGCTCACTGCAGCCTTCAGGTTCAAGCGATTCTCGTGCCTCAGCCTCCCAAGTAGCTGGGATTGCAGGCGTGTGCCACTACGCCCGGCTAAATTTTGTATTTTTTAGTAGAGACGGGGTTTCACCATGTTGCCTAGGCTGTTCTCGAACTCCTGACCTCAAGTGATCCGCCTGCCTCGGCTCGGCCTCCCAAAGTGCTGGGATTACAGGCGTAAGCCACCACGCCCGGCCAGAGCAATCATTTTCATGCCCCATATCACATTTTGAAATTAAGTTAGTTTAGTATTGGTTCTTCAGTTGTATTTTGATACCTGGCATATTAGAAACAACAAACTGGTTACATGTGTTCCAATGATTTACTTTAGGACTTCCTCAGATAAGGCAGCTTCACAATTTATTGTCAATGTCAAACAAGGAAATGCAAGTGAAAACACCTAATGCAGTACAGATTAAAAGCACAGATGGGCTCAAATAAGACTATCATTCAGGCTCTGTGTGCTTAAAGTTATTTAATCTGAGTATCAGTTTCCCTACCTAAAACCTGAGGATGAAACTACCCAAGTGGTGTTTCCTCCTATTTGACTAAGGTACCCACTTTTAGAAAGTGCGATATGGGAAGAATATTCTTTGTAAGATGATAATTCACTATAAAAATGTTGTATTTCTTTCTCCAGGTTGTCTCTTACGGATAGACTACTGTCCTAAAGGTCAGTGGACCCACTAATTGGTTATCTTATCTAGGCCTCAGTTTCCTCCTCCATAAAATGACAGGGTGGGACTGGATGATCTAAATAGTCCCTTCCGGCCCTTAAAAAGTCCCATGACTCCACTATGACTCAAAAATACTATTTCAAGAGTCAGCTTTTAAGAGTAATATGGGCTTGAAGTTAAATGAATGTCTCCCTTTTCTATTTATATAAGTTACTTCTTGTTAAGATATGGTCTTGTTGAGCAAGTCCAAATAGTATTCTAATTACAAAAAAAGAGAGTTCAAAAGTAAATTTACGAGTCAGAGCTTTAAATTGTTAAGTACTCGACATATATTAGATGCCGCCAGCAAAACCAAAATCCAATTAGACGGAATTAATTTTAAAATACTAAAATCACAATCTTCATCTAGTGTCAACTTTCTACCCCGTAAAAATGTGATTTCCCGTTACTGCAACACACAACTGCTTCTATTCATACCAATCAGAAGTTACACGGCCAAAACGTTTTTCTAAACTATTAAAGAGAGTGGGAAGAGGGGGTAAAGCGAAGGGGAAGGAATCCATCTGCTTTAATTTGCAAGAATCATCTTTTCTCCAAAAGACATCAGTGTTTTTCAGAAGAAAACTCCGGAGGGCCCGGTTCATTGGGCGTAGTTTTAAATAAAATTCATGGCGCTGATAGTTTTAGGATTAGACACCCAGAGATGGCGAAAAAGAGAAGAGGACAAACTTCCTGGATTTTCTCTCCCTCTGTAAGATAAAGAGATTTCCTCTTGCTGACGAAGGGAAAGGCCCCTTTAACAGTTTTTCTCTGCACGGTGGCTGCTGCCAGACTAGGTGGGGCTCCCTCCGCTGCCTTCCTCCTGCCACTTCCCGCAACAAATGGAGCAAGCCAGCCCCGTTTCAGGCAAACTTTTTCCCTGTCAGGCTCAAGCCTGCGGGGCGCAGGGGAGTGGTTTCCCCCGAAGGCTCCTCTCCCTAGCTCGGGGCTAGGGGAAGCTGGGTCTTCGCAAAGGACAACTTTATGGTTTCCGTTCTAACTTCCACCCATACCACGGAGGGAACCCAGGCGACAAGCGAGGGGACTCGGGGCGGGGAGCGAGTCTTCGGGGGAGCCGGCGGGGAAAGGAGGGCGGCGGGAGAAGCTGCGGCGGCCGCGGGCTGAAGAGAGCGGGCGGGTGGGGGGGTCCTCGGGCTCTCACTTCCTCCGCCATATTTCAGACATTTGACCCCTTCCGCAAAGCGCGCTGTTCCCCCGCGGCGGCGGCGGCGGCTCCTCCTCGCCGGCCCGCAAGGCAGCGCGCTAGCCGGCCGGGCGCCTGGCCCTCGCGCCACCTGCCGCGCGCCAAGGGGCTGCCGCCGCCGGGGCCCCTGACCGCCGCGCCCGGCCCGCGCCTCGCCGCACCCCACCCGCTCCCCTCAGCCGGCGCCCGGCCCCCGCCCCGCGCGGCCGCCACCGCCGCTTCCCTCAGCGGCCACGCACTCACTCTGCGAACCTCTCACGCTGTCACCGGGTCCCCGCAGCCAGCGTCGCCCCGCGCTCCCTCCGGGTCGCTACTCTCGGCGCCACGGCGATCCTGCCGCTGCCGCCGCCGCTCCGGCTGGTTTACACGCCTGACTCTGGGCGAGGTTTGGCGATGTCGCCTTGACGTCAGGCGTTCAGCCTCGCTCCAGCTTCCGCCCGCGGGCGGGGCGCGCGGGTGCACGGCCCGGGAAGGGGCGGGCCCTAGGGGGCGGGGCGAGGGGGAATCGAGGGGGCCTGGCCGCCGCGCGACGGGTCCTCGGCGCCGGCCTCTCGCCGGCCTGCGGCGCAGCCGGATAGCAGGCCCTGCCCACGGGCCCCTTAGCTGCCTCTGGGCGACCTGAATGCCGAGGTTCTCTCTAGCTGCGCCGCGCCTTCAGGCTCGCTTCCCCAGGATGTCTGGTGGGCGGAATCCGCGCGTCGGTGTTCCTGACCCTGGTAGGTTCCAGTGGAACCCTCCGAAACCCAAAAAGCGCCGCCTCTTAATGCAAACTGTAGTCACCGACTCGTCCAGTCTGTTGGTATTCGCGTCGTCCTTTGTGCTGGGCAGTAACCGAGAAGTAACGGAGAGCGCGCAGTTCCTACACCTAGAACTCCCCGAGGGAGCCCGAGCCAGCAAGTCTTTCCATTCTTGAGATGCCTTTTCTCCGGGATTGACAAGTATTTCATCCATTGGTGTCTTAACCCGGGCGAACTCTTTCCAAATTACCCTGCCAAACGCAGTTATCAAAACTATGATTTCCAAATAAGTTTGTACCCTGCACCTAAACCAACGCCATTTATATAACTAAAATAAATTGAGTATTTAAATGCGTGGCCTGGAAGCTTTATTCACTTCACAGGATTACGCATAGGCAGGTAGGTTTATTGTGTGACTTCAGGGCACCAGAAAACACTCTCTGTTTCAAAATGCCTCCTTCCAAAAAGGGCGGGAACTTAACACGGGAACTTACCATTTTTACCCTTAGTACAAGAAACTTACCAGAACTTTTTCTTGAAGCAGTTTTGATGGACGAAGAGATTAAGAGAGCAAAGTGCAGGAAAAAGTGGGGCTTGAGGATCATTTAAGACTAATTTTGTTGGTTCATAATTTAATTAGGCCCTGTACAAATTATTCTTGAAATAAATCTTCATAAACGTTGATAAATTTGGAAGATAAATGGAATGTGACTAATTTCACTCCTTTTAAGAATATGTAGTGATTCAAAACTAAGCTAACCTGAGTTAAACGAATAGATGAGAATGAATTATAACAGTTCTCTGTGTTTTATAATGTTTTACAATTTAGGTTAATTGAATATATTACCTACTTGGATAATTTCTATTTCCTTAGGAAAATATTTTTTAAAAAATTATTTACTGTCTGCATTTATTGTGTATACAACATGATCATTTCAAGTAATGTATACATTATGGAATGGTTAAATCTAGCTAATTAACATATTACCTCACAGAGTTACTTTTTATTTATTTCTTTTTTTTTTGAGAGTCTTGCTCTGTCACCCAGGCTGGAGTGTAGTGGCATTATCTTGGCTCACTGCAACTTCTGCCTCCCAGGTTCAAGCGATTCTCTTGTCTCAGCCTCCCAAGTAGCTGGGATGATGGGCGCACACCACCACGCCCAGCTACTTTTTAGTAGAGACGGGGTTTTACCGGGTTAGCCAAGATGGTCTCGATCTCCTGACTTCAGATGATGCGCTCGCCTCAGCCCCCCAAAGTGCTGGGATTACAGGTGTGACTCACCGCGCCAGCTGAGTTAGCTTTTTTATTTTATTTTTATTTTAATTTTTTTTTGAGACAGAGTTTCTCTCTTGTTGCCCAGGCTGGAGGGCAGTGGCGTGATCTCGGCTCACCACAACCTCCGCCCCACCGGGTTCAAGCGATTCTCCTGCCTTAGCCTCCGGAGTAGCTGGGATTACAGGCATCTACCACCACGCCTGGCTAATTTTGTATTTTTAGTAGAGATGGGGTTTCTCCGTGTTGGTCAGGCTGGTCTGGAACTCCTGACCTCAGGTGATCTGCCTCCCGCGGCCTCCCAAAGTGCTGGGATTACAGGCGTGAGCCACTGCGCTGGGCCTTGAGTTAGCGTTTTTTTATGAGAACACGTAACATCCATTCTTTCAGAAAACGCTTTTTTTTGTTTGTTTGAGACGGATTCTCACTCTGTCGCCCAGGCTGGAGTGCAGTGGCGCCATCTCAGCTCACTGCAAGCTCCGCCTCCCGGGTTCACGCCATTCTCCTGCCTCAGCCTCCCGAGTAGCTGGGACTACAGGAGCCCGCCACCTCTCCCGGCTAGTTTTTTGTATTTTTTAGTAGAGACGGGGTTTCACCGGGTTAGCCAGGATGGTCTGGATCTCCTGACTTCGTGATCCTCCCGTCTCGGCCTCTCAAAGTGCTGGGATTACAGGCTTGAGCCACAGAAAACCCTTTTTAAATGAAAGTTTCAAAGGCAAATTTCAGAGCAGTCCGTTGGAATTATTGTAACTTCTCAAGGAATGAGTGAATTACAAATAAATTTGACTTTACTAACTTCAATTATTGCATAAAAATTTGATAACTGAAAGTCTGAAACTTTGAGCTCACAGAAGTGTTACCTGGGAACACTGTGCTTTTTCTTTCTTTTTTTAGAAAAACTCTTTATCCTTTGGGCAATTGATTTTTTTTTTTCCAGAAAGAAATTGGTTTTAGAAAATGGAAGCTAGAATTTTTAGAGTTTGAGAGAACGTGTGAAATAATCTATTTAATTAAAAACACGTTTTCTCTTATTAGACTGGAAATCATTGTATTCGTATTAAACTGTTATCACTATGCAGAGAATACCATAATCTGCATCTCTTAGAACTGAACTCACTTTTTAGTTTGAGCCTCTTTTCCTATTTATTTCCTTGACTTCTTCTCCAGGATATTCCACTGGCAATTTGCACTGGTCGTGTGTGCAAACTGAACTCATTGTCTTTGTAACCAAACCAGTTTCTTTTCCTTTTCCTTTTCCTTTGTGAATTGTATCACCATCTTTTAAATTACCCGATCTTCAAGCCTGACACTTACCTCTCTGCTTTTCTTAAATAATCCATCCATTGGCATATCTATTAGACAGTAATTCTACAAGGTCTTTCATTGTGTTTCCTCTTTTCCATTTCAACTAAGATCATACTTTTAGTATGGTCTTTAGTTGCCAAATTTAGTGTGGTTTTCAGTATGGTTTTTAGTTGCCAAATTTAGGTTGGCACAAGTCATCTCCAGGACCTTTGCAGCCTGGTGGCCTCCAATCTGTTCCTGCTGTGATCCATTCTACACGTTGTTGCCAGATGATTATCTTAAAGCATACCAGGCAAGTCACACCCTTCTTCAAAGAGCCTTCAATTACTCCCCTATTCTACCAAAATAAAATTAAAATCCTTGTGTCTCACCTTTTCCTTTCACTTAAAACTGATTTACAGTCAGAATGGACAGTGGACTTTCCATCTTGCCCAAATAATTTGCTTCCCCATCTCTCTGTTGTGCATAGGTGAATGATTTCCTCTGCCTGGAATGCCCCTTCCCATTCCATCTCATTCTGGAAATACCTTGCCCATTATTCTAGGTTTATCTACTTTCTCTTAAGAATGAGCTTCTTGACTGGGCACAGTGGCCTATAATCCCAGCACTTTGCGAGGCAGAGGCGGGTGTATCACTTGAGGCCAGGAGTTCAAGACCAGCCTGGCCAACATGGTGAAACCCCGTCTCTACTAAAAATACAAAAATTAGCTGGGTGTGGTGGCGCATGCCTGTAATCCCAGCTACTCGGGAGGCTGAGGGAGAAGAACTGCTTGAACCAGACCCAGGAGGTGGAGGTTACAGTGAGCGGAGAGCACACCACTGCACTCCAGCCTGGGCTACAGAGTGAGACTCTGTCTCAAAAAAAAAAAAAAAAAAAAAGAAAAGAAAAAGAGCTTCTTTTCTGATACTTCTAACCTTATGTGTTCTCTTCTCTTTTGAATCCCCAAAACATTTTATTGCTGCTTTCCTTTGTCACTTGTGTTTGACCTTCCTATGAATAGGGATTTGCAAACTTTTTCTGTCAAGGGCCAGATAGCAAATATTTTAGGCTTTGTGGGCCAGACAGGTGGTCTCTGTTGCAACCACTCAACTCTGCAATTGTGGGACAAAAGCAGCCATAGATAATACATAAAGAATAGACCTGACTATATTCTAATAAAACTTTATTTATGGACACTAAAATTTGAATTTCAAGTAATTTTAACATATCACAAAATATTCTTTTTTTTTTTTTTTTTTCCTTTTAACCATTTAAAAATGTGAAAATCGGCTAAGTGTGGTGGCTCACATCTGTAATCCCAGTGCTTTGGGAGGCTAAGGTGGGAGGATCACTTGAACCTCAAGAGCTGGAGACCAGCTTGGGCAACATAGTAACAAGTAAGACCTTGTTTCTACAAAAAGAATGTAAAAGTAGCCAGCCGTGGTGGCACATGCCTGTAGTCCCAGCTACTTGGGAGGCTGAGGTGGGAGGACAGCTTAAGCACAAGTCAAGTTCAAAGTTACAGTGAGCTATGATCATGCCACTACACTCCAGCCCTGGTGACAGAGCAAGACCCTGTCTCATAAAGAAAATAAAAGAAATGTCAAAATTGTTCTTAGCTTATAAGTGCACAAAAACGGGGACAGCCTGGATTTGGCCAGTAGGCCATAGTTTGCTGAGCCCTGTACTCACGGCCAGTTTCACAGGCATATGATCCATGCATACAGTTGTACAGAGCCCTGTACTTAGAAGGGTTCCATGATTGGTTTAATGCTCTAATGTCACTATCTTGATTTTTTGTTTGTTTTTGAGACGGAGTCTTGCTCTGTTGCCCAGGCTGGAGTGCAGAGGTGTGATCTCAGCTCACTGCAACCTCTGCCTCCCGGGTTCAAGCGATTCTCCTGCCTCAGCCTCCCTTGTAGCTGGGATTACAGGCGCCCACCACTAAGCCTGGCTAATGTTTTGTATTTTTAGTAGAGACAGGATTTTACCATGTTCGCCAGTCTGGTCTTGAACTCCTGGCCTCAAGTGATCCGCCCGTCTCAGCCTCCCAAAGTGCTGGGATTACAGGTGTGAGCCACCGTGCCTGGCCATCTTGATGTTTTCAATAATTTTTTGAATAAGAAGCTTGAATTTTCATTTTGTACTGGGTCCCACAAATTATGTAACTGGTCCTGCCTATACTAGAAGATAAAATCTAGATCAGAATGTGTATGTGTATATGTATATTTCTTATAAGATCAGGATTTTCTTTCTTTCCTTTCCTGCTCTCTCGCTCTCTCACTCTCTCGCTCTCTCTCTCTCTCTCTATATATATATACTCTCTCTCTCTCTCTCTCTCTATATATATATATATACACTTCTTTTTTTTGAGACAGGGTCTCACTGTTGCCCAGGCTGGAGTGCAGTGGCATGATCATGGCTCACTGCAGCCTCCACCTCCCAGGCTCAATCAATCCTCTGCCTCAGCCTCCCAAGTAGCCGGGACTACCGACATGTGCCACCACGCTCAGCTAATTTTTCTATTTTTTGTAGACACAGGGGTCTCACCATATTGCTTAGGCTGGTCTTAAACTCCTGGGTTCAAGCGATCCTCCCACCTTAGACTCCCAAAGTGCTGGGATTACAGGTGTGAGCCACTGTGCCGATCATATTTCCTATCTTTATAATAAATACAGCTTGGTGCTTTCCACATAATAGGCATTTGAGATGTATTTGTTGCTTTCGACATAATAGGCATTTAAGATATATTTGCTGAGTTTTCTTTTCCTAAGGTAGTGTGCAATAGTGGAGAGGGTGAGAATCAGAGTCCAGCTCCACTGCTTATTAGCCTAGTGGTCTTGGAAAAATCCCATAACCATGTTGAATGTTAGTTTCCTCATCTATAACATGGGATGATAACATCTGCCGTACAGAACTGTTGTAAAATAGTGTATAGGAAATAGCAATGTCTCAGTCTCTGGGACAAGAAGAAGCTCAAAGCAAGTTTTTCCCCTTTTAGAGAAAGTGAATTAATAGTGTCCTTAACTATTTAACCTGATAACAGTATTTCTAATTTTTCATATTATTTACCTCCTTAAAAGTTTCACTTTTTTTTTTTTTTTTTTTTTTTTTTTTTGAGACGGAGTCTCGCTCTGTAGCCCAGGCTGGAGTGCAGTGGCCCGATCTCAGCTCACTGCAAGCTCCGCCTCCCGGGTTTGCGCCATTCTCCTGCCTCAGCCTCCTGAGTAGCTGGGACTACAGGCGCCCGCCACCTCGCCCGGCTAGTTTTTTTTTGTATTTTTAGTAGAGACGGGGTTTCACCGTGTTAGCCAGGATGGTCTCGATCTCCTGACCTCGTGATCCGCCCGTCTCGGCCTCCCAAAGTGCTGGGATTACAGGCTTGAGCCACCGCGCCCGGCCCACTTTTTTGTTTTTTGAGACAGAGTTTCACTCTTGCCCAGGCTGGAGTGCAGTGGCACAATCTCGGCTCACTGTAGCCTCCACCTCCCTGGGTTTAAGCCATTCTCCTGCCGCAGCCTCCCAAGTAGCTGGGATTACAAGCGTGCACCACCACGCCTGGCTAATTTTTGTATTTTTGGTAGAGACAGGGTTTCACCACGTTTACCAGGCTGGTCTCAAACTCCTGACCTCAGGTGATCCACCCAGCTCAGCCTCCCAGTGTTGGGATTACAGACGTGAGCCACTGCGCCTGGCCAAAAGTTTTACATTTAAGGAATAACATCTATGCTTCATTGGTTTCGTTTTAAAAAGTCCATATGAGTAGCAGTCTTATTGCAGATCCAAAATTGGATTTTTAAAAGACCCAAATTTGTAATTTTCCTAACTGACAGTTAATGATTATCAATGTAAACATTTAACTTTCAATTTATCATGGTTATCAGTAACATTAATGTTCCTTAACATTAAACATTAGTATATTATTTCATTCACAAATTAACAATATTGAATTTGATCCTTTCAAGGCACTTACTAGCTTTTCCCTCTGTTGTGTGTGTGTGTATGCATGTATTATATAAATCTATGTATGTGTATATAGTGTATGGTATGTAAATACAGTTCTGTACCTTTGCAACACCCTGCGTGGCTGGGTTGGGAAGTTGAAAAGAATAAGAAGACTGCTTATTAGATGAAAATGAGAAAAAATGCATGGCTTACATCTCTAGTTATTAGTTTGTAGACAGCTGCTTTTAAAAAAAAGCAAGAAAAAGAAAAAAAATACATCTTCAGTAATTTCATTCTATTTTCTTGGTCAAAGATTGCATTCCAAACTTAATGCAGTTATTTTATAAATTCTACCACTTAATCACACAGGAGACCAGGCAAGAGCATATTAGACCATTGCTATTATGAGAAAACAACTCAGAACTCATACTCTCCTAGGATAGTTTGTGTTCCTCTAAGATTTCTGTTTGGGGAAACCATGCACTTATATATAAGAAAAATGAAGCAGCTTGGCATGTTTCTACTCTGTGTAATAACTGTAATAACTGCTTATTTGTCTCAAGATATATTTCAAATTCTGTCTATACTCAGTTTCAGCAGTTGTGGGCTTGACCACCAAACCTGCCTACACCACATTAAATAAATCTAACAGCCCTCTAATTTTGTCATTGCTAAGGTCTGTGATGTAAGGAACATATTATACTTAAAATTTCCCCATCTCAAGCCTTAGCTGAGAAAAATCATAAAAACAAAAATGGCATTACCAGAGCCATCATGTAAATGAGTGTTAAAAGCACAAAACCATTGGAAAAATCAACTTCATAAAATATACCCTGTTATGAAAATTTCAAAAGAAATTTTAAATTAAGAAAATCTTCAAAAACCACATATACTTTCAGAATCTGGGCTATCCCCAAAGCAAACAGCTAATATGCCCAACATGCTCAAGTTAAGCATTTCTTGGGACCTTATTATTAGGATAGTATTTAGCTTCTGGTTCCAGTTATGGCCAAGTCCTGTGTATGAGTCACATATCTCAGTAATAGTTATCAAATTCCAAGAGGTAGGTTTTAATGACCCATTATAAGGATGAGAAAATTTCTTCTATTTTGTATTTATCTAAATCTTAGTCATTCTTCAAGACCCAGTGGTCCCTTCCTTCTCTGAATTTCCCTAATAATTGTTGTTTGTACCACTCATTTGGCACTTATCATACCTTGCCTTACTTAAGTTGCTTTTGTCTTCTTTCCATTCTGAGATCCTCAAAAACTGAAACTGTATCTTAAACTTCTTTGTACCTACTATACTGCCAGGCATTACAGATTAGAATCAAATGTAGGGAGAGGTCTTTCTAATCTTGGTTAGAGTCTCCAAATTAATCATAGTGGATTTGTGACTTCTGGCAGTTATTTAGCCTTTGCAAGTTTCTCTTTATTAATCTTTATTCTTTTTTACATTTCAAGACAGGGTCTTGCTCTGTTGGCCAGGCTGGAGTACAGTGGCATGATCACAGCTAACTGCAGCCTCAACCTCCTTGGCTCCAGGAATCCTCCCACCTTAGCCTCCTGAGTAGCTGGACTACAGGCAGGCACTACTGTGCCCCACTAAATGTTTAAATTTTTTTTTTTTGGAGACAGGGGTCTCACTATACTGCTCAGGCTGGTTTCAAACTCCTAGGCTTGAGTAATCCTCCTGCCTTGGCCTCCCAATATGTTGGGATTCGAGGCGTGAGCCACTATGCCTGGACTTTTTATTAGTCTTTAAAATGCACGAAACAATGTTTATAATATAGACCTTTTAAAAGGATTTAAAATAGGTCATGCGTCAAAATGGAAGTAATATAGAGTAGTGGTTGAGCAGCCCAGCTCTGATGCCATACTGCACATGTCAAAATACAGTCTGTACTCATCCTGAGGAATTTACTTCTGGTACTTCAGTTTTCTCATTTGTAAAATGAGTACAATAATAGAACCTATGTTATGGGTTATTGTGAGAATTAAATGAGCTCACAATACAAATAGAATAGTGCTTACTGTAGAATAAACACTCTATTAACTACTGGCTGTCACCATCTAACGGATTATCACTATGTGTTGCTTTCTGCTACATCCTCTGGCACAATAATACTTTGTGCAAACATAGTAAGAATTCAACAAATGTTTATTAAACTTTTACATTGCTTTGCTTATGACAGTTCTCAAAAATTGGTTGTGTTTATGCCAGTAGTTTGCAACTTGAAAATATTTCTGCAATGGAAACAATGCCATAAAGTTTATACCATGAGTATGTTAACATGCTACTCGATTATTAGGGAAGCTCAAAAAAAGCCTATTTTAGGCCAAGTGTGGTGGCTCACACCTGTAATCCCAGCACTTTGGGAGGCCAAGCCGGGCAGATCACCTGAGGTCAGGAGTTCGAAACCAGCCTGGTAAACATGATGAAACCCTATTTCTACTAAAAATACAAAAAAATAGTCAGACGTGGTGGCAGGCTCCTGTAATACCAGCTACTTGGGAGGCTGAGGCAGGAGAATTGCTTGAACCCAGGAGGCAGAGGTTACAGTGAACCGAGATCGTGCCACTGTACTCCAGCCTGGGTGACAATAGTGAAATTCCATCTTAAAAAAAAAAAAAAATGAAAAAAAGAATGACACTGTTCCCTTGGTTTTTACAGCACCACATTCTCATGGTTTCCTCCTTTCTCTGGCTGCTCCTTCTCAATTTCTCTTTGGCCTATCCCTTCCTCTTCCTGTCCTTTAAGGGTTGCAGTCCCTCAGAATTTGATCCCGGACTTTTTTCTTATATATTTCTGCTGGGCAATTTTATAGTCTTTCCCATGATTTTACATGCTATCTACTAGCCAATAACTCATAGATCGCTATCTGCAGTTCAGACTTCTCTGCTGAGCTCCAGATGCATAGAGCCAGATGCCTCCTGGAAAGCTTTCCTTGATGACCTCCTTCAAGACTGCTCTTCCTCCAGGAATCCTCCTATCAATAAATGGCACCAGCTCCCTGAAACAGAAATCTGCCACTGCCCTCTACCTTATTCCACATAGCAAATTCTTCACCAAATCCTATTGATTCTACCTCCAAAGTCAGTCAGTCAAATCTAACCACTTTTCTTTTATTGTCTGGTTGGTTTATTTATGTGCTTTCCTTTGCCCTTCCTCTCATCTAGTCTCTAAATAGCAGTGTTAATTAAAAAAAAAAAACATGTAATCCCAGCACTTTGGGAGGCCGAGACGGGCGGATCACGAGGTCAGGAGATCGAGACCATCCTGGCTAACACGGTGAAACCCCGTCTCTACTAAAAAATACCAAAAACTAGCCGGGCGAGGTGGTGGGCGCCTGTAGTCCCAGCTACTCGGGAGGCTGAGGCAGGAGAATGGTCTAAACCCGGGAGGCGGAGCTTGCAGTGAGCTGAGATCCGGCCACTGCACCCCAGCCTGGGCAACAGAGCAAGACTCTGTCTCAAAAACAAACAAACAAACAAACAAACAAACAAACAAACATTTTCTTATGGCAAATTTTGAACATACATAAATAGAAGAGTTTAATGAATTACCATGTCCTTAACACTCCATTTCAACATTTAACCTCAGTTTGCTAATCTTGTTTCAGCCATCCTCTCTATTTTTCTGCTTGGAGTAGTTTAAAGAAAATCCAAGACATCACTTTGTTTTACTTATAAATACTTCAGTATGCATTCCCCACAGATTAGAACATTTAAAAAATACAACCACTGTGTCATTGCCACATGTAGCAAAATTAAAAATGATTCCTTCCTTAGGAGGCCAAGATGGGCGAATCACGAGATCAGCAGATCGAGACCATCCTAGCTAACACGGTGGAACCCCGTCTCTACTAAAAATACAAAAAATTAGCTGGGCATGGTGGCGGGAGCCTGTAGTCCCAGCTACTTGGGAGGCTGAGGCAGAAGAATGGCGTGAACCCGGGAGGCGGAGCTTGCAGTGAGCGGAGATAGTGCCACTGCACTCAGCCTGGGCGACAGTGCAAGACTCTGTCTCAAAACAAAATAAAATAACTAACTAACTGAATAAAAATGATTCCTTAACACAATCTAATATCCAGGTCATATTTAAAATTTCCTGATTATACCAAAGATGACTTTTTACTCTTGGTTTGTTTAATTCATAATCCAAACAAATCCAAACATTACATTTAATTGTTGTGTCTCTTAAATATCTCATTTATTTTATTTTATTTTTTTAGAGTCGAGGTCTTGTTCTGTAGCCCAAGGCTGGAGTGCAGTGGACAATCGCAGCTCACTGCAGCCTCAAACTCCTAGCCTTAAGCAATTCTCCTGCCTCAGCCTCCTAAAGTTCTGGGATTACAGGTGTGAGCCACTGAGCTCAGCCCTTAAATCTCTTTTAGTCTCTAACAGTCTCTCCTCCTTTTGTTGAGTGAATGGTCATTTGTATTTTTTCTTTTGTGATGTGTCTTTCCTTATTTTTCAACTTTTGTATAAATGATATCACTTCAGGTCAATACCTTCATAAGCATTCCGTAGCAAAAAACCCATGGTTTTAACATTACACATCTTCATCTATAATATAAATACAAGACTAAGAAAGTAAGGACCCCTCTTCTATACACACATATTTTTATTATGCGAGGAAAACATGGACGGTGGATTGAAAATTCAGACAAGAAGTGAGTTAGTAATTAAGCCACTGCTACATGCTAGAAACTTATCTCATTTGATCCTTTCAAAAATCCTTTCAGTTGGGTATTTTTATTCCCATTTTCAGAGTAGAAAACAGGTTGCTGGAGGCTAATTTAGAAATATGGGGCTACAATGTCAGCCTGAGGCAGAAACTCAGGTCTCCCTTTCTGGGGATCTCATGTTCATTCCTTTCCATCTGGTTACAGTGCTGACTACAGCAGGGTAATGAAGAATGTAATGAGGTAATGAAGGATGGTTTAAGTAGGGAGAAAGCTACCAAAGGATAGTTCTGGTAGATGCTTTACCAAATCAAAAAGAAAAAAGAGTCGTACCCGGATGTGTGTTGTGGGCAGACTATTTTGTCTGAAAGTGAATATATTTGAGAAAACAATTACTCAGTGGGGTTCTGATAAAAGTGTAACAAAGTTTAATAGTGGCAGAGCAGCATTCTAAGGGCATATATCTTTCAGTGCCCTGTGCTAGCTGATTCTGTCCTTTTCTTTTTTCTTTTTAAAATTACATCCTGGCTGGGCACAACACTTTGGGAGGTTGAGGTGGTAGGATCTCTCGAGCCCAGAAGTTTGAATGGTAACATAGTAAGTCCTACTTTCTATAAAAAATTAAATTAAAAAAATTAGGCCGGGCACGGTGGCTCACACCTGTAATCCCAGCACTTTGGGAGGCCGAGGCAGGCGGATCAACTGAGGTCGGGAGTTCAAGACCAGCCTGACCAATGTGGAGAAACCCCATCTCTACTAAAAATGCAAAAATTAGCTGGGCATGGTGGCGCATGCCTATAATCCCAGCTACTCAGGGGGCCGAGCCAGGAGAATCGCTTGAACCCAGGAGGCAGAGGTTTGCGCTCCAGCCTGGGCAGCAACAGCAAAACTCTGTCTTTAAAAAAAAAAAAAATTAGCAGGGTGCAGTGGCACACACCTGTAGTCCCAGTTACCTGGGAGACTGAGATGGAAGGATTGCCTGAAGGCCTGAGACAGGGAGGTCAAAGCTGCAGTGAACCATGATCATGCCTCTGGGCTCCAGCCTGGGCAACAGAGCAAGATTCTGTCTTAAAAAAAAAAAATTACATTTTTTGCCTCTTTTAAGACTGACTTTAACATCACTGATGTGTTTGCACATTTCCTTCCTGCTTCATAGTAGGCCTCAGAACCACAACTTCTTTTCTCTAGGATCCCTTTCCCCTTCTGTCTCTTATCTAAATTCTTCAGAGCTGGTCATGTCCTTAATGCTTGAAAAAGCATGTCAAAAACTCGTTAGCCAAGGGAGGGAAATTATGTTTAAAATATATTTGGTCTGAAAATTCTATCTGGTTCACCAGTCTGCCTCATGTACCTACATTTACCCAAGCCATGAACCACCCCAGCCTCTTCCGACTGTTATTCATGATACTGGCTTAAGATGACACATGAGAATCTCCCTAGATGTTCACACATTTATAATTGCTTCATAAATGGAGACGTCCACAAAAAACAAAAGGCAAAGAATAATTGGCCAATAACAAAGAGAAGAAAGGTATTTAAAATATCTTAGGTTTTTTTTTTTTTTTTGAGACAGAGTCTCACTCTGTTGCCCAGGTTGGAGTACAGTGACACCATGTTGGCTCACTGCAACCTCCCTCTCCTGAGTTCAAGCAATTATCCTGCCTCAGCCTCCAGAGTATCTGGGATTACAGGCGCCTACCACCATGCCTGGCTAATTTTTTTATATTTTTAGTAGAGATGGGTTTCACCATTTTGGCCAGGCTGGTCTCGAACTCCTGACTCAGGTGATCCACCTGCCTCAGCCTCCTAAAGTGCTGGGATTACAGGCGTCAGCCACCATGCCTGGCCTAAAGTATCTTAGTTAGTGGGTATATACCCAAAACAACTGAATCGTACCAGAACAGATATTTGCCCTCCTACACTTATAGCAGTACTATTCACTATAGTCAAAAGATGGAAACAACCCAAGTGCTAATAAAGAAATGAATGGATAAACAAAATGTGGTATGTATTCAATAGAATACTGCAGATGCCAAAATCCATGGATGCTCAAGTTCCTTATATAAAATGGCATAGTATTTGCATATAACCTATGCACATCCTCTTGTATTCTTAAATCATCACATCTAATAATACCATGTAAATGCTATGCAAATAGTTGTTATACTGTATTGTTTTAAAATTATTTATTTATTTATGTATTTTTTTAAAAACACTTTCAATCTGGTGTTAGCTGAATATAAGGATGTGGAACCGGTGGATGTGGAAGGCCAGCTGTAGTAATTAGCCTTAAAAAGGAAGGACATTCTGACATATGCTACAACATGGATGAACCTTGAGGACATTATGCTAAGTGAAATAAGCCAGTCACAAACAGACAAATATTGTATGATTCCACTTATATGAGGTATCTAGAGTAGTAAAATTCATAGAGACAGAAAGCAGAGTGGTGGTCACAGGCTGGGGTGAGGGGAATTTGTGTTTAATAAGTGCAGAATAAGTATGGGAATTTTTTTTTTTTTTTTTTTTTTGAGACAGAGTCTTGCTCTGTTGCCCAGGCTGGAGTGCAGTGGCTGGATCTCAGCTCACTGCAAGCTCTGCCTCCAGAGTTTACACCATTCTCCTGCCTCAGCCTCCCAAGTAGCTGGGACTACAGGCGCCCGCCACCTCTCCCGGCTAGTTTTTTGTATTTTTTAGTAGAGACAGGGTTTCACCCTGTTAGCCAGGATAGTCTCGTCTCCTGACCTCATGATCCGCCTGTCTCAGCCTCCCAAAGTGCTGGGATTACAGGCTTGAGCCACCGCGCCTGGCCAAGTTTGGGAAGTTTTAGAAAGTTCTGGAGATGGATAGTGGTGATGGTTGAAGAGCAACATGAATGTACTTAATGCTGCAGAACTGTGCATGTATTTTATTTTTTTGAGACAGAGTCTTGTTTTGTTACCCAGGCTGGAGTGCAGTGGCACAATCTCAACTTACTGCAACCTCCGCCTCCTGGGTTCAAGAGATTCTCATGCCTCAGCCTCCTGAGTAGCTGGGATTACAGGTGTGCACCATCGGCCCTCCTCAACCTCCCAAAGTTCTGGGATTACAGGCATGAGCCACTGTGCCCAACTGAGAACTGTACATTTAAAAATGGTTCCATTGATACATTTTATGTATATTTTACCACAATTTTTAAGGAATGTCTTGATTAAGAAAGAGCTTGGGCTTTTAGTCAGAAAGCCTGGGTTCAAATTCTGACTTCATAACTTATTAGCTGTGAGAACTCACACTATTTCCATATCTTAAGTTTGAGTTTCTTCACAGAAAAAAAAAAAAATGAGTCTAAAACTAGTCGGTGCTTTATAGGCTTGTGAGGATTAAATGAAAGAATCCATTTAAAATCCTTTGCACACTGCCTTGTCCCTAGTCAGCATTTGATGAATGTTAGTTACTTTGATTTTATTATCATTTATTAACATCTAAACTCACTTTTAAAGGTTATATTGATAGATTTTCCCATGGATTTTTAGGAATTCAGTCCATACTTAAAATTCTTAATTTCATGGTTCCTGGGGGTGATTTCAGTATCTGCCAAAGGTAGCTCATCCAGAGACACTGATGAATAAATAGTATGAAGTTCTGATGTGTTTGTGAGGTTTGATGGAAAGAACAAAGGTATTAGAATAATTATAAAAGTATTCTTTTATATTTGGGAAAGAAAATTTTCAGCTGTTTTCTCTCAACCATTGGAACACAAATAGCAAGGAAAACAAAAGTGATTTTTTAAATATTCTGAAACTTTAGATAGTTTTTCAATTGTTTGGTAGTATTTGCTGCGTAATCCAATAGTTGCAACTACGGGAAAATTTCCTGTAGCCTAGATCATACTTTTTGGAAAGCAAGTACTGAGTATCTGCTGACTTGAATAATTACAGGACAATAATCATGAAATGTCTCAATTTTACACTCACAAATATGATCCTTTTGTGAATAATTTTGGTGTGTGTTAGAGAGACAACAGAAAGAACTATGGAGCTGTTGCCTTTTGAAAAGGGGAAACTCAAATAATATAAGGGAGACAGTGTCTCAAGCTTTTTACAAATGAAACCTCAAACCCTTCAAGGTTGCCATTATTATCAACACTATTTTAAAGGCAAAGAAAGAGGCTCAGAACTTGCCTGTGTGTGCGGAAAGCCAGAATTTTGAATATAGGTTGATTTGGCTTCAAAGCCCACGCTCCTTCTCTCAAACCCCACGCTCCAGACCACAACTTCTTGCCACTTGTTACTATCAGTGGAGCTAGCTTCACTTTTGGAGCTGCTGCACGTTCTGAAATCACTTTGGAACTACTGCTATCACTGATAGAATGTAGAGGTGGCTCTTTGCTTTCTAGTCTGCCCTCTGCTAAGGGAAAGAAGCTGCTGCCTAGAAGAAATAAATCGTTAAGGGGCATAATGAGGCCTCTATTGCCCAGAGATATTTCTTCTCTCTTATCTGACTTGAAATTGCCACTATTAAAGCCATTCTTGGTTTACAAAACAAAAGTGGCCCTGTCTTCGGAAATCCTCTGTTACAGTATACATATGTTACCTGACAGTAAGAAGCAGAGACTGAGAGTTTCTTCTAGTTCTCTCATTAGCAGTTTAGTTTGTTAGTTAAACCAGTTGCCTCCTGAAAGGCCTAGATAGACTATCCCAGGGAAGACACACTTGGCAAGTGAGTGTCCCTAGTGCTCAGTGCCCTAGGGCTCAGAGAGGTCAGCACGTCTGGCCAGAGGTCCTGAAACCTGAGCAGTGACGGGGCAGATTGTGGACCCTGAAATGATAGAGAATGAGCCTCAGCTGTGGCTGCTTATAGTAGCGACTCTTTGTTGGTTGCAAGCAGCAACCAACCTGACCTATCTTAAACAGAATGGGAATATATTAGAAAAATGCAGAGGTATCTCAGGAAACGATGGAATTATTGAATGGCCAGGCCTCAGGAAGGACGGAACCAAAGAAAGTCCTGGGACTGCAGTGGCAGTTGATGGAGGCCCCAGCCTATGACCATCCAATGATCCGACTTGATTTCCAATCCCAGTGTTCCTCAAACCTCAAGTAAGAATGAGAATAGGATATGTTCAGCTTAGATTATTGTTCACTGTTGGCTTACTCAGCAATGGCTGTGTTATGGAGAGGGGCAGGGTGAGGTCCCATGGGAAGTTCACACAACAGAAACAGGAACCTTCCTTGTGGGCAAACTAGGCAGTTTCAGAGAAGAGGGGCTGGGGTGACACTACGGGACACCCGCCACATACCCTCACAGAAACAGATCTTCTCTGGGGAGTTATTCTGTGGGGGAAATTGCTTTGGCATAGTCTAGCATAGTGGTTAAGAGTATGCATACTTTAGAGCTAGATTGCCTGAGTTCAAATGCTCTGCTACTTCCTGGGCAATGTACTGAAGTATTTTGTGTGTCTGTTTGCATACCTCCAGAGCGGTGATAATAATAGTACCTACTACCTGAGAGCATTAGAACTAAATGAATTGTGCTGGGTGCGGTGGCCTATGCCTGTAATCCCAGCACTTTGGGAGGCGGTGGTGGGTGGATCACGAGGTAGGAGTTTGAGACCAGCCTGGCTAACATGGTGAAACCCTGTCTCTACTAAAAATACAAAAATTAGCTGGGCATGGTGGCGTGCACCTGTAATCTCAGCTACTCAGGAAGTTGAGGCAGGAAAATCACTTGAACTTAGGAGGTGGAGGTTGCAGTGAGCCGAGATTGCACCACTACACTCCAGCCTGGGCAACAGAGCTCAAAAAAAAAAAAAAAAAAAAAAAAAAAGAACGTAATGAATTAATACCAGCAAAGGGTTTAAAACAGTGCCTGATATACAGTATGCCCTTGATAAATAACTATTATTATCTTGGCCTATGGGACAACATAATATTTACCGAAATAATTAAATGGGTCCACCTCACTTAAAAAATACCAGTGAGGCTCTTTTTACAAGTAGTTTTATGAAAGAGGGGAACAATCAGATAAACATTTTGTTTTGAAATGTGGATTTAGTTTAACTTAGGCATAAATATAGATGCAACAAATAAAAAAAGATGATATAAAACTATCAAGAAAAAACATAAAGTAATAAAAGAAAAAGAGAAAGAACAAAAAGGGTTACAACACCAAAAGCAAAATTTATAAAAGAAAAGCCAATAAATGTGAATTCATCAAAATTAAAAACCTTTGCTCTTCAAAAGGTACAATTAAGAGAATAAAAAAACAAGGCCAGGGGCTGTGGTTCATGCCTATAATCCTAGCACTTTGGGAGGCTGAAGTGGGCAGATCACTTGTGGTGAAACCCTGTCTCTATTTAAAAAAATAAAATACAAAAATTAGCCAGACGTGGTGGTGTGCACTTGTAATCCCAGCTACCTGGGAGGCTGGGGCAGGAGAATCGCTTGAACCTGGGAGGCGGAGGTTGCAGTGAGCTGAGATAGCGCCACTGCACTCCAGCCTGGGCACCAGAGTGAGACTCCGTCTCAACAACAGAAGGACAAGACAGCCAGCCATGGTGGCTCACGCCTATAATCCTAGCACTTTGGAAGGCTGAGGTGGGTGGGTTACTCAAGGCCAGGAATTCGAGACCAGCCTGACCAACATGGCGAAACCTCATCTCTACCAAAAATACGAAAAATTACCCGGGCGTGGTGGTAATCCTAACTACCTAGGAGGCTGAGGCACAAGAATTGCTTGAAACCGGGAGGTGGAGGTTTCCGTGAGCCGAGATTGAGCCACTGCACTCCAGCCTCAGAGACAGAGCAAGATTCTGTCTAAAAAAACAAAAACAAACAAACAAAAAACAAACAACAACAACAAAAAACAAAAGCTATAGATTAAAAGAAGATATTTGCAAATCATATATCTGATGAAACACTTGTATCAAGAGTAAAAAAAATCACTTATAACTAATAAGAAGACAAATTACCCTATTAAAAATGGGCAGAAGATTTAACAGATATTTCATACAAAAAAGCTATGTGAATGGCTAATGAACATATGAAAAGATCCTCAACATCTTTGGTTTGGGAAATGCAAATTAAAAGTTGTAATGAAATATCACTGTTTGATTGACTATAGCAAGTATAGGAGATGTGGAGAGACTGGAATGCATGTGTACGGAGAAACCGGAATGCACATTACCACAAGAATGTGAAAAGGTGCAGCCACTTTGGCAATATCTTAAAAAGTTAAACATAAATTTAGCATGTGACCCAGCAATTTATTTCCTACATGTCTACCTGAGAAAATAAAATAAAAAAAATATATATATATATATGCAAAGACTTGTATAAAAATGTTCATAAAAGCATTATTTAAAAGAGCTCAAAGGCCAGGCATGGTGGCTCATGGCTGTAATCCCAGCACTTTGAGAGGCCGAGGCGAGCTGATCACCTGAGTTCAGGAGTTCGAGACCATATGGCCAACATGGTGAAACGCTGTCTCTACTAAAAATACAAAAATTAGCCAGGCGTGGTGGCAGGCACCTGTAATCCCAGCTATTTGGGAGGCTGAGGCAGGAGAATTGCTTGAACCCGGGAGGCAGAGGTTGCTTTGAGCCAAGATTGTGCCATTGCACTCCAGCCTGGGCAACAAGAGAAAATGCTGTCTTAAAAACAACAACAACAATGAAAAAGCTAAAAAATGGACATAATCCAAATGCCCATTGACTGGTTAAACAAAATGTGTGGTTTATATAGTGGAATACTATTTGACAAGTAAAAGAAACAAACTACAGATGTGTGTGTGTGTGTGTATATATGGGGGTGTATGTGTGTATATATATATAGAGAGAGAGACACAAAAGACTATATCTTTCATGATTCTATTTAAGTGAAATTTCTAGAAAATGTAAATCCACAGAGACAAAAAGCAGAACAGTAATTGCCTGGGGCTCAGGATGAGAGTGAGAATTGACTGCAAATGGGTGCAAAAGAAATTTTGGGGGTGACAGAAATGTTTGAAAATTGGATTGTAGTGATGGTTGCACAGCTGCATAAACTTAGTAAAATCATTGAGGTGTACACTTAATAGGTGAATATTATGGTATATAAATTATACCTCAATAAAGCTGCTTCTGTCCTATATTTCAGTCTGACTTACCAGTAAAAACTATAGCTAAAACCACTTGTGAAAGAACTCTTTTAGTTCAACACTATTTGCTGAAACTTTGTTTTTGCTTCAAAATGTTTTATACCCAGTTCCACCCCATCTCCCATGTCACTTATCCATTCTAGAGTAGTAACTTTATCAGCGTTGTTAAATCATGTATAGACAATGGAGTCTAACATGATTTCATAATGAGACTTTAGGTTTCACTGTTTCTTCATTGATATTTAAAAAAAAAATGCATCTGGAAAAGCCACAGGCACCCAATGCCAACCTATGAGAGCAGCTGCAGGGGCTGAGCCCTGTGGTTCAACCCCTCGGTCTCTACCCTGAGACTTTAGGTTGAGATTCTTTATGAACTGTGTTTGTATAGGTCTAGCTATTCCCATTCTATTTGACACTGGGCAGATCCAAGTTTTACTGAAATGTGAGAAACCATTCTCCAAGGAAAATTCACCAGTGCTGATTTCTAGAGTTGCCGGCTTATACCCAGGAATTTATTTTCTCTGTCTTCAAAGTGCCATACTACCCTAACCCTGACAGGAAGAAAACAACTTTCAGGTTGAGTGCCACATCAAAAAGGCTTCTCCTGTTACTAAAAAAAAAAAAAATTTCATTCACTTGATAGTAACTTCCTGTGTCAAACTATCATATGTTCTCCCTGACTGCAGCCATCTGGACGTTTGTTGTTTGTTTTATGCCAACATGTTAACATAAAGCACCTGGAGGGAACAACATCCATTTGTTTACATATCTAGCCAGCCAGCTATGCATTTATCATCTACACATTCAACAATGGTTTCTTGAGTACCTGCTATGTACTATGAGACTTTCAAGCCTCAACTCTTGCATTCGTGCAATATACATACATGCCCAAATCTCATGTCAAATTGTAATCCCAACTCTTGCATTCTTGCATATACTATGCGTACCCAAATTAAGGATGCAACAATGAGTAAGAATGACATGGTTTCCACTCTCACAGAAGTTAGTCTTTTTTTTAAATAATAAAGGTCAGTAGTGAAAACACATTTTTCTATTTTCCAAGTTTTCTTGTGCTGGCCTTGGCTCCTTTAGTGGCTGTACTGGTGACATCTCAGGTGACATGTGTATTAGTTTGTTCTCACATTGCTATAAAGGAAATACCTGAGACTGGGTAATCTATAAAGAAAAGAAGTTTACTTGGCTCATGATTCCACAGGCTGTACAGGAAGCATGGCAGCATCTGCTTCTGGCAAGGCCTCAAGAAACTTACAATCATGGCAGAAGGCAAAGTGGGAGCAGGCGTCTTACATGGCAAGAACAGGAACGAGAGAGAGAGAGGACGTGCCACAAACTTATAAACAGCCAGATCTCATGAGAACTCTATCATGAGAACAGCACCAAAGGGATGGCGCTAAATCATTCAGGAAGGACCATCTCCATGGTCTAATCACCTCCCACCAGGCTCCACCTCCAACACTGGGGATTACAATTTGACATGAGACTTGCCTATGGATATGGATGCAGAGTCAAACAATACCATTCCTCCCCTGGCCATTTCCAAATCTTATGTCCTTCCCACATTGCAAAATACAATCATACCTTCCCAACAGTCCCCGAATTTTAACTTATTCCAGCATTAACTCAAAAGTCCAAAATTTCATCTGAGACAAGCCAAGTTCCTTCTGCCTATGAAACTGTAAAATAAAAAACAAGTTAGTTACCTTCAAGACACAATGCAGATATAGGTATTGGGTAAATACTCCCATTCCAAAAGGGATAAATCAGTCAAAAGAAAGGGGCTACAGACACCATACAAGCCCAAAACCCAGCAGGGCAGTCATTAAATCTTAAAGCTCCAAAATTATCTCTTTTGACTCCATGTCTCATATGAAGAGCACAATGGTACAAGGGGTGGGCTGCTAAAGCCTTGACAGCTATGCCCAAGGCTTTGTGCCCTACTCCTCAGTACCACTTTTCTATATTAGTCCATTTTCACGTTGTTATAAAGTAATACCTGAGCCAGGCACAGTGGCTCATGACTGTAATCCCAGTACTTTGAGAGGCCGAGGTGGGTGGATCACTTGAGGTCAGGACTTTGAGACCAGCCTGGCCAACATGGCGAAACCCCGTCTCTACTAAAAATACAAAGTTCAGCCCCCATGACTGCTGATATGAGTTGGCATTGGGTCACTTGTTTTTCCAGGTGCACAGTGAAAGCTGCTGGTGGATCCACCATTCTGGGGTCTGGAGGATGGCGGTCCACTTCTCACAGCCCCATGAGGCAGTGCCCCAATGGCAACTCCGTGTGTGGGGTCCAACACCACATTTCCCCTGCATGCTGCCCTAGCAGAGATTTTCTGTGAGGGCTCCACCCCTGCAGTAAGATTCTGCCTGTACATGCAGGCTTTTCCATACATCCTCTGGAATCTAGGCAGAGGCTCCAAGCCTCAACTCTTACATTCTGTAAACCTGCAGGCTTAACACCATGTGGAATCCACCAAGACTTATGGCTTGCACCCTCTGAAGCAGCAGTGTGAGCGTAACCTGGTCCCATGTTAGCCACTGTGGGAGCTAGAGCATCCAGGATGCAGGGAGCAGTGGCCCGAGGCTGTGAGGCTGTTCAGGGCAGCAGGGCACTGGGCCTGGCCCAGGGAAACCATTCTTCCTTCCTAGGCCTCTGGGACTGTGATGGGAGGGGCTACAGTGAAGGTCTCTGAAATGCCTTTGAGACCTTTTCCCCATTGTCTTGGATATTAGCATTTGGCTCCTTTGGTTTTGTTTGTTTGTTTGTTTGTTTTTTGAGACAGAGTCTCACTCTGTTACCCAAGCTGGAGTGTAGTGGCACAATGCCAGCTCACTGCAACCTCCGTCTCCCAGGTTCAAGCAATTCTCCTGCCTCAGTCTCCCAAATAGCTGGGACTACAGGCATGCACCACCATGCCTGGCTGATTTTTTGTATTTTTAGTAGAGATGGGGTTTCACCATGCTGGCCAGGTGGGTCTCAAACTCCTGACCGCGTGATCTGCTCACCTCAGCCTCCCAAAGTGCTGGGATTACAGGTGTGAGCCACTAAACCCAGCCTTGGCTCCTTTTTACTTATGTATGTTTCTGCAGCTGGCTTGAATTCCTCCCCCTGAAAATGGGCTTTTCTTTTCTACCACATGGCTCAGAGGCAAATTTTTCAAACTTTTATGCTCTGCTTGCCTTTGAAATATAAGTTCGAGTTTTAGGTTATTTCTTTGCTTATGCATATGAGCATAGGTTGTTAGAAGCAGCCAGGCCATATCTTGAACACTTTGTTGCTTAGAAATTTCTTCTGTCTGATACTCTAAATCATCACTCTCAAGTTCAATGTTCCACAGATCCCTAGACAGGGGCACAATCCAACCACGCTCTTTGCCATGGTGTAACAAAAGTGACCTTTGCCCCAGTTCCCAATAAGTTCCTCATCTCCATCTGAGAACCCATCAGCTTGGCCATCTCTGTTCATATCACTATCAGCATTTTGGTCACAATCATTCAGCAAGTCTCTAGTAAGTTCCAAACTTTCCCTCACCTCCCTGTCTTTTTCTGAGCCCTCCACACTCTTCCAACCTCTTCCCATTACCCAGTCCCAAAGCCACTTCCACGTTTTTAGGTATCTTTATAGCAATGCCCTACTCCTCAGTACCACTTTTCTGTATTAGCCCATTCTCACATTGCTGTAAAGAAATAGTTGAGCTGGTCCAGGTGTGGTGGCTCACACCCGTAATCCCAGCACTTTAGGAGGCTGAGGCAGGTGGATCACGCGGTCAAGAGATCGAGACCATCCCGGTTAACATGGTGAAACCCCACCTCTACTAAAAATACAAAAATTAGCTGGGCGTGGTGGCATGTGCCTGTAGTCCCAGCTATTCGGGAGGCTGAGGCAGGAGAATCACTTGAACCCAGGAGGTGGAGGTTGCAGTGAGCTGAGATGGCGCCACTGCACTCCAGCCTGGTGACAAAGCGAGGCTTAAAAAAAAAAAATACTTGGGCACAGTGACCCATGCCTGTAATCCCAGCACTTTGAGAGGCCGAGGTGAGTGGATCACCTGAGGTCAGGGGTTCGAGACCAGCCTGGCCAACATGGCGAAATCCTGTCTCTACTAAAAATACAAAAATTAGCCAGGCATGGTGGCATGCCTGTAATCTCAGCTACTTGGAAAGAATCACTTGAAGCTGGGAGGCAGATGTAGGAGTGAGCTGTGATCACACCATTGCACTCCAGCCTGGGTGACAAGAGCATGAAACTACGCCTCAAAAAAACAAAACAAAAAAACAAAACAAAACAAAAAACAAAAGCCGGGTGCGGTGGCTCATGCCTGTAATCCCAGCACATTAGGAGGCCGAGGTGGGTGGATCACCTGAGGTCAGGTCTTCGAGACTAGCCTGGCCGACACAGTAAAACCCCATCTCTACTAAAAACACAAAAATTAGCTGAGCGTGGTGGCAGGCGCCTGTAATCCTAGCTACTTGGGAGACTGAGGCAGGAGAATCACTTGAAACCGGGAGGTGGAGGTTGCAGTGAGCTGAGATTGTGCCACTGCATTCCAGCCTGGGAGACAAGAGAGAGACTCTGTCTCAAAAAAAAAAAAAAAAAAAAAGGGAAAGAAATACCCGAGACTGGTTAATTCATAAAGAAAAGAGGTTTAATTGGCTTATCGTTCCACAGGCTCTACAGGAAGCATGGCAGTATCTGCTTCTGGGGAGGCCTCAAGAAACTTACAATCACGGTGCCAGAGAGCAAAGTGGGAGCAGGCATCTTACATGGCAGGAACAGGACTAAGAGCGAGAGAGGGGAGGTCCCACACACTTTTAAACAGCCAGATCTCATGAGAACTCTACCATGAGAACAACACCAAAGGGATGATGCTAAACCATTCGAGAAGGACCATCGTGGTGATCCAATCACCTCCCACCAGGCTCCGTCTCCAAAACTGGGGATTACAATTTGACATGAAATTTGGGCAGGGACACAGATCCAAACTATATCACATGGTGACTGTGGTAGCTCTGACAGTGGAGGCAGGGAGCTCCCCTGTGCTGGTAATGTGGTTTTAATACACTGACAGTGGTTACTTAGTCAAGCTCTAGAGGGACAGTCTTGGAAGCGGCTTCCTCTTTAACGACAAGGACAAAAGTCTCAGCAGTGGCCACGAGAACGTTGTCAGTAATGGCTGCTGCTCTGCCATTGTCAGTGGTTGTCTCCAGTACCACTGCAAACTAAATAAAAATCAAATGCAAATTTTACGTCTTTTTATGAAAATGTAGCTCTTGGTCTTGCTTGGAAACACATCAGTTCTGTAAAATAGAGTGCTTTTGTACCCTAATTTTCTCAAGAAATGATGCATTTGTTTCTCAAATATTTAACGTTTCTTTAACTACATGGCAAATCAAGATTGCTTTTCAATTCTTGTGGTATTTTCAGCTTGGTGGTATGTGGTAGCTAAGCGATGACATTAGATAACATTGTTTTTAGAAAGGGAAATTAAAAATAATGTGTCTAGTTGGGACTCTACAGAGAAAAGAAGACAGTAAGTAATTAGCCAACTTATAACTAGGAACAAAAGATACAGCTCCAACCTTTACTTTTGGATAAAACAATGAAATAATATAAAAATAGAACAGTACTTTTTAGGTAATATAAGTGAGTTGAAACCTCGGCCAGGTGTGATGGCTCACTCCTGTAATCCCAGCACTTTGGGAGGTCGAGGTGGGTGGATCACCTGAGGTCAGGAGTTCGAGACCAGCCTGACCAACATGATGAAACCCCATCTCTACTAAAAATACAAAAAAATTTAGCTGGATGTGGTGGCGCATACCTGTAATCCCAGCTACTCAGGGGACTGAGGCAGGAGAATCTTTTGAACCCGGGAGGCGGAGGTTGCAGTGAGCCAAGACCGCACTATTGCACTCCAGCCTGGGCAACAAGAGCAAAACTCCATCTCAAAAAACAACAACAATGAAAAACCCTCATAAGAACATTGTATATAAACTGTCTCTGCACATGGCAGAGTTTAAAGCTTCTTAAGTTACACAATTTGCAGAATGCCACATAGTCTGACTTCCTTTACTGCATCAGTCATAGGGGACTGCTATGGTAGTTCATTTTCTTCTGCCTGTCTGAGAGATTCCTACCATTGCAAGCACTTTCTATGAGGTCAGAAATGACAAATGTATAGCAGACATGCCTATGCCCAGAGGACCATCACTCATCCGTTCCAGCACTCTTTTTTTTTTTTTATCTTTTGAGACAGAGTTTCACTCTTGTCACCCATGCTGGAGTACAGTGTCATGATCTCTGCTCATTGCAAGCTCTACCTCCCAGGTTCAAGCGATTCTCCCGCCTCAGCCTCCCGATTGGCTGGGACTACAGGCACCCGCAACCATGCCGACTAATTTTTGTATTTTTAATAGGCACAGAGTTTCACCATGTTGGCCAGGCTGGTCTGGAACTCCTGACCTCAGGTGATCCACCCGCCTCGGCCTCCCAAAGTGCTGGGATTACAGGCATGAGCCACCGCTCCTGGCCCCAGCACTCTTTACCACTGAGCCCATGCATGGCCTCAGAATCCTTATCAGCTCACCATTCAAGGGCCCACTACCAATTAGTTGGAATTACAGGAGATGAACTCTATTTGGTATCCTTGGATTAGGGAATTAAAACAGGGGCATTAGCTCTAAAGCCTATAGAGAAGTGAGGCTGGGCATGGTGGCTCATGCCTATAATCCCAGCACTTACAGAGGCTAAGGTGGGAGGATTGCTTGAGCCTGGGAGTTCAAAACCAGCCTGGGCAACAGAAAGAGAACTCATTTCTACAAAAAAATAAAAATTTAGCCAGGCATGTTGGTGTGTCCTTGTAGTCCCAGCCAGTTGGAAGGCTGAGGCCAGAGGATCACTTGAGCCCAAGAGGTTGAGGCTGCAGTGAGCTGTGATTGTGCCACTGCACTCCAGCCTGGGGGGCAAAGAAAGACCCTGTCTCAAATGAATGAATAAATAAAGTGAAATGAATATATGTTGCCTAGCAAAGAAGAGATTGACTTGCCAAGAATAAGAGCTTTTTTTGTTTTAATTTTTAAAAATCAGCTTAATATCTGGGCCTGAAGAATCAGGAGAGAGAGTTTGAGTGTGAGGAAGCTAAGAATGGTAATGACCAGGTCTGCAGTATGAGGAGCAGGACCAGGAAGGCAGCACAGAGAAGAGTAGATGAGAGAAAAAGCCAAATTTGGCTTGTTTTGCAATTCCCTGGGATCACGATACTCCAGCTTGGTCTCTTTCTTAGTGCGGGCTACTAACAGTGACTCACCTGCCACTTCCTGCATTACCTGGACGTTTTGGAAGTCTTCCACCAAATACTGGTTAGGGCAGCCCAGCTCCATCCACCTTGTGACAACTGACATCATGCTTGAAGCATATCTGAGTAAATAGTAAATCCCTGTGCTGATCATTTCTAGTGAAAACGGAAATAAAGCTTTTAGTGACCTCAGAGACTATGAGATTTGTGGCTTTACAATGAATGGCCTGAGGTCATATGTGTAGCCAGTCAAATCTAGGAACTTCCACTTAAAGTTATCTGATAAAGTCACTTAATGGTGGGGATAATTTTATTGGCCCATTTAATGAAATGACAAAGACCATAATACAGCATTGCAAATTGCCACTTTCTCCTTTACTACCTGTGTGACCTTGGACAAGTCTTGCTATTTTTCTCTTTCCTTATCTGTAGGGCAGTGTAATTCCTTTTTTTTTTTTAAAAAAAGAAAAATGACAACAAAATTTATTGAACGTATACTGTGTGGAAGACATTGAAGGTTGGTCCTGGGGAGTAATCAAGGATGGAATAAGGATAGACAGCATCCTCGAGGACCTTATTACACAGAATAGAGACAAAGAGAACAATAAGAAAACACAAAAGGGCTGGGAGCGGTGGCTCATGCCTGTAATCCCAGCACTTTGGGAGGCTGGGGCGGGAGGATCATGAGGTCAAGAAATCGAGACCATCCTGGCCAATATGGTGAAACCTCATCTCTACTAAAATACAAAAATTAGCTGGGCGTGGTGGCGCGCACCTGTAGTCCCAGCTACTAGGGAGGCTGAAGCAGGAGACTCGCTTGAACTCAGGAGGTGGAGTTTGCAGTGAGCCGAGATGGGCGCCACTGCACTCCAGCCTGGTGACAGCGAGACTCTGTCTCAAAAAAAAAAAAAAAAAAGAAAGAAAAATGCAAGAATTGAAGTGTTGCTGGTAGACAGATCACTGACCACTTACCAGTCATCTGACTTATTCTGATTGGAAAGATGTTCTGTAAAGGCTGGTATAGGTGTTTTTGTTTGTGTTAATGGAAAAATAAAAGGCTTCCACATACTTTACTCTTTTGTGCATTATTTATGGAAGAACAAACACAGTGAGATGGTAAATAGTTTGTAATTGATATATATAAGGATGTAGTATATGTTTTACTATTGTAAACAGCTCAACCACAACACATTACCAATGGGAAAGACACAACTTGCTCCTATATAAGCCAGAAGCTTTGGAGCTAGTTATGGTACAAAACCCAAGTCTGCCATCTTCAAATCACACTCTGTTCATTAGAACAAAGATGCCAATGTGCAACCTTAACGTTTTGTTACTTTTGAAAACACTTACTCTTCTTTTGACTCTGAGCTGAAAGAAGCACAGGAGAGTTTTATAGCAACAAGCTAAAAATAAACTAATCTTCTGTAGTCCTCCTCCTTTTAGCTGTAGGAGTCTAACCCAATTAACAAAGTGATTTAAATGAAAATAAAATTATGATCAGTTTTGGTTACTTTCTCCTCCTCCCTGCTGTTGAATCCCACTGTAATTAGCATTTTAATTTTTAAATAACTAACTTTAGTCAAGAAGATGAAATTGAGGATGTAACCTGTGTAATTTTTGAGAACTTTTATTTTGTTTTCTATTAATACACTCCCCCATCCAATGAACATCATATTTCCACAATTTTATACATACTTTTTTTCTAGAACATGAGGAATAACTCCAAGAGGAGATCAATTAGCAAGGAATTCATGAGCTACATCTCTTCTTTTTTAAAAATTATTATTTGTAAATTTTTTGTTTGAGATGGAGTCTCTGTGACCCAGGCTGGAGTGCAGTGGTGTGATCTCGGCTCACTGCAACCTCTGCCTCCTGGGTTCAAATGATTCACCCACCTCATCCTCCCAAGTAGCTGGGACTACAGGTGTGTGCCACCACACCCAGCTAATTTTTGTATTTTTAGTACAGATGGGGTTTCTCCATGTTGTCCAGGCTGGTCTCGAACTCCTGACCTCAAGTGATCTGCCTGCCTCAGCCTCCCAAAGTGCTGGGATTACAGACATGAGCCACCATGCCTGGCCTGCATCTTTTCTTATTTGCCTCAAACATAGAGCAAATTACCATACTTGAAATATACGTGTTTAGCCTCAACTCGTCTTGGATATACTGATGACAAAGCCAAATAGGAAAGGAAAGAAATTACATGGCTGATATTTTATTTAAATTGTTTTTCTAAATTAATTATTTTATTTTTGAGACAGGTCTTGCTCTGTCACTTAGGCTGGAGTGCAGTGATGTGATCATGGTTCACGGCAGTCTCAACCTCCAGGGCTCAAGCAATCTTCCCACCTCAGCCTCCTGAGAAGCTGAGACTATAGGCTTGTGCTATCAGCTAAGAGTATAGGCGTGCACATCCAGCTAATTTTTTTTTGAGACAAAGTCTGGCTCTGTCGCCCAGGCTGGAATGCAGTGGCGCGATCTCGGCTCACTGCAACCTCCGCCTCCTGGGTTCACACCATTCTCCTGCCTCAGCCTCCTGAGTAGCTGGGACTACAGGCGCCACCATCACACCCGGCTAATTTTTTGTATTTTTAGTAGAGACGGGGTTTCACCGTATTCGCCAGGATGGTCTTGATCTCCTGATCTTGTGATCTGCCCGCCTTGGCCTCCCAAAGTGCTGGGATTACAGGCATGAGCCACTGTGCCCGGCCATCATCCAGCTAATTTTTTAATTTAAAATTTAAAAAAAAATTTTTTTTTCATATATCACTTGAAGAAACTTGACCAGCTAATTTTTGATTTTTTTTTTTTTTTGGTAGAGATAGACTCTCCCTATGTTGCCCAGGCTGGTCACAAACTCCTGGGCTCAAGGGATCCTCCCACATAGGCCTCCTAAAGTGCTGGGATTATAGGCCTAAGCCACTGTGCCTGGCCTAATTAAGAATCTTAAATGCACAATGTAGCCTAATTGTAGTTGTATCATCATTTCTATTGAATTAAAAGAATAATTTACCCTAAAGCTCATGGTAACTTAAATAGCAGGGCTGAGCCAAAGCCGAGAACCGGTGATTTCCGACTAGAAGGAGCACCCTTTGCCCTACTACTTGTGCCATCACATATTAATGACATTGCTTGTCCAGTGTTCCGCATCCACAAGCCTGCAGACTTCCTCCCCAATTCCTACTGAAGCAATGTGTTTTATTTCCAATAAGACAACTTACTTTCCCTTCTCATTTGCAGGAATAGATTGGTTTGTTCTTTCATCCTCAGAGCTACAGAATATAGACATGAATTTTAATATATATGATAAATAGATGAACACTGTGTTCTTGTCTCAGTAAGGTGTTTCATTTCTTTTTATCTTTAAAGTATTTGATAGACGTCTTTAAGACAGATATTCTCCTTATTGTCTTGGATATATGTGGCTAGATCCTTTTGCATTAGCTTGAAGCTTTTTTCCTTCTTCCTCTCCTTTTCCAAGTCCTTCCCTTCTCTACCTCTCTACCCTCTCCCTCCCTCCTCACTTCTTTTCCTTTTCCTCCCTTCCCTTTCCTATCTTTCTTTTTTTCTTCCCCTTTGTGGGATTAACATCACTTGACATACATCAAGTAACAACAAAAAGATTAGAAATCTTAGATGGATGCGGTGGCTCATGCCTGTAATCCCGGCACTTGGGGAGGCCAAGGTGGGTGGATCACTTGAGGTCAGGGGATCGAGACCTGCCTGGCCAACATGGTGAAACCCCGTTTCTACTAAAAATACAAAAAAATTAGCCTAGTGTGGTGGTGCACGTCTATAATAACTGCTACTTGGGAGGCTGAGGCAGGAGAATCACTTCAACATGGGAGGTGAAGTCTGCAGTGAGCTGAGATCGATCACTGCACTCCAGCCTGGGCAACAGAGTGAGACTCTGTCTCAAAAAAAAAAAAAAAAAAAAATTAGAAATCTAATAAGGGTCTCAGATGCCTAAATATTTTTCCCTAAAAATGTAACTAACCCTGACAACTTTCAAGCTCAAGAATCAGTTTCAGACTAAATTATTTAATTATCTAGTATAAAAGACAAAGGCAACAGCAATACTTTATTTACCACATGTCAGAAGAATAAATCAGTGGATGAGATGCTCTCTCTCTGTATCTGTCTCTTTCATACACACACACACACACACACACTCACACACACACTCATAGCCCACTTGATAAATTGTTGGCAATTTTTGTGGTGAATACTCTAGGGCATGCTATTTAAAACAGACCTTATTTAAAGCTTTTTTACTTGAAGTGGGTCATTCTATACTTTCTAACATTCGGATACAATATTCCCTACAAAACATATGACTTTTAAGGTTGGAAATCAAGTTCACCTCAGTAAACAATGTGTTAACCAGTTTCTTATTACAAATCTCTTAAAACATTTATAAAAGTGAAGAAAGTATATCTTTATCGAAGTTCGCTTCTGTGTCAGGTGCCATTCTTTGAGTTTGGGTCCTGAAGGTAGACTGCCTAGGTGGCAATCTGGGCCCTGCCACTCTCTACCTGCATGACCTGGGCAAGTGACTTAATTATGCTGTGTCTTAGTTTTGCCATCTGTTTGTAAAAATGGGACCAATAACTCAGTTTATATGTAGAATATATGACTCGGCTTATATAAACTAAGACTCAGTTTATATGTAGTTGTGAAGATTTATTAGATAATACAATAAAATATTTGGCACACTGCCTGATTCCTAATGAATAAATGTCAGCTCTGATTGTTGTAGGTATCTTTTTATTTATTTTTTATTTTTTGAGACAGAGTCTCACTCTGTTGCCTAGGCTGGAGTGCCGTGGTGAAATCTTGGCTCACTGCAACCTGTCTCCCAGGTTCAAGCAATCTTCCCATCTCAGCCTCCCTAGTAGCTGGGACTACAGGCTTGTACCACCAAGCCCAGCTAATTTTTGTATTTTTAGTAGAGACAGAGTTTCACCATGTTGGCCAGGCTATTCTCAAACTCCTGACCTCAAATAATCTGCCTACCTTGGCCTCCCAAAGTGCTGGGATTACAGGCATGAGCCACCGCACCCGGCCCCTGTTGTAGATATTTTTGCTTACCTTCAGGACTTATTATTTTTCTCTTTAAGGCAGGCACTATTGCATCTATTTACCTGCTGAGTAAACTTAACCAGAGAAGTTTAGTAACTAACCCCCAAGCCACAGAGCTCTTCACCAGCAGAAAAGCTCTAGTATTTGAACTTCCTTTTCCTTTTTTGTTTTTGTTTTTAGAGATAGGATTTGACTGTGTTGCTTAAGCTGTCTCCAACTCCTGAGCTCAAGCAATCCTCCTGCCTCAGCCTCCCAGGTAGCTGGGACCACAGACATGCACCATTTGTCTAGCTCGTAAGCCCATGTAACATACTATACTGAGTTCTCTGTCTGCATACAGATTATAAGTCATTACAGGATACTTTAACATATAGGATAAATCAGAAAATTTGAATTTATCAGGTATTCCAACAACCAATTAATTCTAGTAACAAAAATATTTGTAGCCATTCTAAATTTTTATTTTATGAGAAAGAAGCAGATAATTAAAAATCAAATTGTAAGAACATTTAGCTAAAGAAGAAGGAACAGAAGTAGGAGAAAAAGGAGGAGGGGAAGGAAGATGAAAAATATACACACACCATAAGGCATATTTCAAATGTGAGGCAGGTTGACATCACTCTTAACTCAATTACATCATTCAGAATTGCTTTGGGGGCATCACAATGTAGTTTGAAGTACACGGACTTTGGAATCAGGTAGAGTGCAGCTATCTGGATTCCAGCATTGCTGAGTTGGGGAGCTCTAAGCCACAGTTTTCTTATAGACAATTGTATCTACTTCATAGGTTTGTTCAAAAGATTAAATGAGACTGTTTGTGAAATGCCGGGAATGATGCCTAGGACAGATATGGTGCTGAGTGAACAAAGCATAATCAGCTTTTATAGTAGTTTTTTGAGATTGTATAAGGTTAAAACGGGCCTTAATAACATTAAAGAATGCTCGATAATAGTGTAATTATAACACTGTGGAATCTTAGAGATGCATGGCCTTATAACTCAATCACTTCATCTTATATTTGAAGAAACTGAGACTCAAAAAGACTAAGTGAATTGCCCCAAATCACACAGCTAATTATAATCAGGTTGAGACTAGAACCTGGCCTCTTAATTAATGCTTCCCTTAATTTTAAAAAAGTTATGAGTGAACGATCATGCCACTTGAGCAATAAATTATGAAATACGAATGTCTGTGAACAGAATTTAGAGTTCTAATCAAATAACACTTATAATAAAGTTAGACATACATTTAATGATAGCTGTAATTATTATTGTACTGCATGATAACAAGGCATAAATGATAAGTAGTTCATATTAACAAGTGTCATTGTAATTATTTTGTGCAATCAAATCAAGAAAAGGAAAAATAAAATGAAGAAGAGCAGGAAACTACTCTGAGGGCCTCTCCAAAGACTCTGGAATCTGTTACCCAGGAGGCCTAGGTAGCTGTGTTTTTCTGACCTTTTGTCTTTTGAAAGATAGAAACTATTAACTGAAAGGCAGACACTTAAGAAAAGCACTCATTCATTTACGTAGAGACAGGGTCCTACTTTGGTGCCCAGGCTAGAGTGCAGTAGTGTGATAATTGCTCATTGCAGCTTCCAACTCCTGGCCTCAAGGGATCCTCTCATGCCTTGGCCACCCAAAGCACTGGGATTACAGATGTGAGCCACCACAGGTGGCCTGAGAAGTGGTTCTGGAGGGAGGAGGGACAAGAGGTTGTTAACACTCACTTCCTCCCCTACTAATGCAGGAATCAGCCAGTATTCTCCTTCTCTTTCTCCATCAACTTCTTGCTTGGATCTGGAAGTGTAAGCTACCAGAATCCAATCCTTAGAAGTCAATGCCAGAGGTAATTCCCTGAACACGTTGATAGAATACCTTTGCTTTTCGCATATTTAACATGATAATTATAGGCTTTTTAAAAAAATTGTGAATTTTCAATTGCTATATATTAGATGCACAAATTTTTGGGATACACGTGATAATTTGATACATTTCTATAATCATATCAGGGTAATTGGGATATCCATTACCTTAAATATATCTCTTTTCTTTACGGTAGGAACATTCTAATTATTTTCTTCTGTCTAGCTGAAATGTACAATTGATTAATGTTAACTATAGTCACCCTGTTGATTATCATTGTGTTCTAATTCCCAATACTTTGTGGTCATTGCATTGATACACTGACGTCCTCAAAGAACACCTGGGTAATGGAGCATCCCCCACCCCAGCCAAGTGGGGACCCTTGGCTGCATAATTCCCTCTGTGGTCTTTAGAGAGTATCCCAGTTTTCCAATTCCTTCTTCTTTTGCTGCCAACAGGAGAGGGTGAGAACTCCCCTTTTTCTACACTCTATCAGGGAGACCAGATCAAAGATGTGATTGAGGGAAAAGTTCTTGGCTCAAAGATATTCTTCCCACATGGATGATTGTCCATAGCCATGGAATTGTTGGTTTGGGGTCAATTTCTAAGATCGTCATATGCCCAAAGAAAGATGGTGGGTCCCAGCCCTCACCTTCTTTAATACATGGCAGGGAAGGAGTTCCTCAGAGCAACAGCATATTGAGGAGGAACTCCTTATTTTGGCATGTATTTCAGGATAACATCATACTATACTAATACTATTATTGATATCTAAACCAATACCAATGCCAATACTAACAGCAATACTGTGTGTGTGTGTGTGTGTGTGTGTGTGTGTATATTCTTTTTTGTTGGAGATGGGATCTCACTCTGTCTCCCAGGCAGAGTGCAGTGGTGTAATTATAGCTCACTGCAGCCTTGAACTCCTGGGCTCAAGTGATCCTCCTGCCTCAGCCTTCCTAATAGCTAGGACTGTAGGCATGCACCATCACACTCTGTTACTTGTTTTATTTTTTTGTAGAGATGAGGTCTTGCTATGTTGTCCAGGCTAGTCTCAAACTCCTGGACTCAAGCAGTCCTCCTCACTTGGCCTCCCAAAGTGCAGCAATACTATATTAATGCTAATACCAACATAAATTCTAATATAATTAAATGCTAATACTAATACTTCTACAATTTCTGATACTACCACTTATTGAGTATTAAGTATATGCCAGACAGTATGCCAAGAACTTTATTTTTTATTTTTTTTTGCCAAGAACTTTACAGGTAATATTACATTTAGTCCTCACAAGAATCATTTGATGATAAATTATAAAGTGCTTAAGGTATACCAATAAGTGTTCTAGGTACTTTACAGTTATTTACTTATTTCTCAGTACAACCATAAGAGACAGGTATAATTGTTATTCCCATGGATCAGGAAATTGAAGATCAGAGTGGCTAAGTAACTTGCCCATGCTCACACAATTAAACATGTGGCAGAGCAAAGATTTAAAATAGGTTTCTCTGACTCTAAATCTGGTATTATGTGGTGTACTTGTGTGTTCAAAATTGCAGCCAGGCATGGTGGCTCATGCCTGTAATCCCAGCACTTTGGGAGCCTAAGACAGGAGGGTCTCTTGAGCCCAGGAGTTTGAGACCAGCCGGGTGACACAGCCAGACCCATCTCTATTAAAAATAAAAAATTAGCTGGATGTGATGGTGCACACCTGTACTCCTAGCTCCTCGGGAGGCTGAGGTAGGAGAACAGCTTGAGCCCAGGAGTTCAAGTTTACAGTGAACTATGACTGTGCCACTGCACTCCAGCCTGGGTGACAGAGCAAGATCCTGTCTCTTAAAAAAATAACAACAAAAATTGTCTGGGAGCAGTGGCTCATGCCTGTAATCCCAGCACTTTGGGAGGTCAAGGTGGGTGGATTGCTTGAGGCCAGGAGTTCAAGACCAGCCTGGTAAACATGATGAAACCCTATTTCTACTAAAAATACAAAAATTAGCTGGATGTGGTGGTGGTCACCTGTAATCTTAGCTGCTTGGGAGGCTGAAACAGGAGAATCACTTAAACCTGGGAAGCAGAGTTTGCAGTGAGCTGAGATCACGCCATTGCCCTCCAGCCTGGGCAACAGAGACTCCTTCTAAAAAAGAAAAATTGCCAAGATGCATTTATAAACTATCATACAATATCTGCATTTGCTAATGGAATTTATGATAATAAACTGTCTCAATGGAATGTGTCTTTTTGTAAAAAGATAGTCTTACCCTCAAATTTTGCTTCCCTTAAAAGTATATTTTGAATTCAGAAAGACTTGCTTTTGATTTTTCTTAATTTCACTAAACTGATTTGAAGTTAAGCATCAGTAATGGCTCCAGGACTGGGTTATAATCCATTGAATGAATATAATTCTGAGGTTATGAATAACTCTCAGGTTGTCTTTTAAAATCTCCTGTGGCTTTGAAAATAATTCAAAACATATTATTTGTGATATGTTTATCACAAATAAACATCCACTTATCACAAATAATTTACTTTAATAGTAAATAAAGACACCAGAACTATTTCCTTAAATTGTTCTTGTCAAGCACCACTTTATTGTAGAAATATCTTTTGCTAAATTGGATTTTGGGGAGAGCTTAGAGCTTAATGTTTATAGAGAACTTTCAAAGGAATTTGATTTTTATTGTTTTTCTTAGTTTCATATTTGATTTTATTGTTGAGAGGGATGTCCCAAATAAGGTCTTCGAGACTGATGTCTTTTATCTGTAGATTGGCCAAAACATACTATGTATGCAGTAAATGCATAGCTATTTTCCTGGGTCTCAGTTCTCTACAAAGGAGATGCTCAAGGGGCCCACTGATAGCTCATTTTTCCTTTAATCCATGCATTGACCAGTAACTGCAGTCTAATGTCCTTTGTCATTTGCAGTGGAGTTAACATTTTACAACACAGGCCTTTCTGGATGACAATGACCAGAATCAGTTATCTATATACTATAGCTTTCACCAGGTTCCTGAACTGTGAAAGGTGCTAGAATTGAGGACCCATCTTGCCAGTATCTAATTCTACCACAAACCAGAACTCTTATATGGTCTCTGATGGAATGCAGGAGTCATGAAGACTCTTTCATGATTTAAAGCAGTGTTCTAACCTGGGATCCATAGATTCCACCGCATTTGTGCTTGGACTTGAGGGGCCCAGGAATCTGATGGAAAAAAAAAAATCTCAAATTTATTTTCATAATCTCTACCTGAAATTTAGTACTTTTTTCCATTGTGAATGTAGGACACAAACCACGACAGAATTAATTTTAGCTGTGATTCCGTCTCTAATAGAAATCACATGTATTTTCCTTTTACATTACAGTGGTTACTGATATCTCCAAATATTATTTATCTTCCTCTCTACTTTAAGATTGTGGTAATATTAGATGTACTGTGACATCTTGAAATGTGGTATCTTAATAAAGAAACATATTAATAAAATTAAATTCAAATATTTTAATAACTGTATTTCAATATAATTGGTTTGCTATCTTGTGTCTTATATATTTAAAAACATTTTCAGAAAGGGGTCCATCAGACAGCCAAAGCGGTACATGGCACAAAATAGGTTAAGAACCCCTAAAGAGGCCAGATGCGGTGGCTCATGCCTGTAATCCTAGCACTTTGGGAGGCTGAGGCAGGCAGATTGCCTGAGTTCAGGAGTTCAAGACCAGCCTGGGCAACACGGTGAAACCCGTCTCTACTAAAATACAAAAAATTAGCTGTCTGTGGCGGCGTGTGCCTGTAGTTCTAGCTACTCGGGAGGCTGAGGCAGGAGAACTGCTTGAACCTGGGAGGTGGAGGTTGCAGTGAGCTGAGTTCGTGCCACTGCACTCCAGCCTGGGTGACAGAGTGAGACTCTGTCTCCAAAAAAGAAGAACCCCTAAAGAGTTGGCACAAAGGTGTGTGGAGCAAGAGAACTCTGGTGAAATGCAGTCTCCAAGTCAAACTCTCTGTGAGATCCGGAGAATCTTATGAAAGAAAGAGAGAGCATCATCTGCCCTTCCAACTTTCAGCAAGGATGACTCTTCCTCAGTCTAACAGAGCTTAATGTTTATGGGGAATTTTTAGAGAAATTGAAAACAGATTGCTGAATCATAAATCTTGGAACATAAAGAAAACTAGCCAACCCATAGCCAGAAGCATGAGCAGGTCCTAGGGGCCAATGGCCAATGGTGCTTCTATCCATAGTATATCAGGCATGAGCCCAGGTAGACGAGTGTTTCCATGGACGATGCCACATAACTACTCACATGATTTCTGCGCAAGGTTACTATGTTGCTCATTACTTCTGTACTCAGTTTTAGGGGGATACCTAGTAATATTTAATATGTAAAACACCGACACAACTTTAGTCTTTATTCTGAAATAGGTATACAGGAGAATCCAGCTTTTACTCTTCAAAATTTAATGTGGATCTAATAGTATATCCAGAGGTTGACTATGTCTTGGGACTGCTATTATCTTGAGCTAATCACTGCATTCTCTGATTACTCATTGGCAAAAGCATTTATTTTAAAATGCATAACCTTAAAATAGAAATAATTTGGGAAAATTATGTGTATCAGTTAGGATTAAGATCTGCTGCATATAATTGGAAACTCTAAATCACAGTAGCTTAACAAGATATATATTTATTTTCTCTTATGTGAAAATAAAAAGCCTGATGTAAGAAGTCCAAGAGCATTATGATATCTCTGTAAAGTCACCAACCCAGGTTCCTTCTTTCTGCTTCCATCCTTAACCAGTGACATTTGTCTTTAAGTTGTCTCATGAGTCAGTATGGCTGATTGAGCTCTTGCCATCACATCTGCATTCCAAGTAGCAGGAAGGAGAAACCCCAGAAGGATAAAAGTGTTCTTTTTGCAGCTAAGTTGGCCTCTTTTTAGCAGCCTTCTTAGTAGGTCCCATTTGATACTTTTGCTTATATTTCCTTGACCAGAACTTAGTCACAAGGTGCTGCCTAGTTTAAGGGAGAATGGGAATGTAATCTCATAATATATGTGTAAACTGTCGCCTCTAAAAGAAACAAAACCTGGGGTTCTATTTCTAAAGAGGAAAAGGAAGTGGATATTGAGTAGCAAGTTATGGTCCCTGTGACAGTATATACAGGGAAAGTTTAATTAAGCATACACATGCTTCACAGAAGTACTCAAGAAATAGCACTGGGCTAGCAGACAGTTGCCTTAGGTCCTAGTCCCGCCTCTACCTTTTATCTATCACGCTTTGAGCAAATTATTTAGCTTCTTTGAAGTTTAGTTCTTTCATTTTTAATGTGGATGTGATAATTCTTTTCCTTTCAGCTTTTCAATTGTTGTGAACTATAATTGAAGCAACGCATATGAAAGCACTTTTAAAAGTATAAAAGCATTGCATAAATGCAAGGTATTTTATTTCTTCAGGATACATGACAACTGTGATCAGAGAAGGGTCTGCTCAGTAGATCTCTCAGTAAACTAGTTACTCATAAAACCCCAAGGCAAGAAGCAATCCCCATCTCTATATTGACTTAGCAACAGCAACCTCTGGTAATGTATTTTCTAAATTTAGATGGAGATTAAACTGTTGTGTCACCAGATCATTGATTGATGCCAGCTACATGTACTATAACTGTGATATGGGTAAAGGAAGAAATTTTAAATATAGTATTCTGTCTGATGGCCAATGTTTTCATGGGAATCTTGGTTACCACTGAGAGGACAGCATCAACTCTAGCTAGCAGAAGCAGAAAGGGATACCTTGCAAGATTTAATATGGCTTGCAGAATCACTGGGGACAGGGAGCAGAAGAAAGAGCCCCTACGCTGATCTTCCATAGATAACTCCCACAGAACTGTGCTGTGGCTCCTGCCGTGATCAAGAAGCCATCTGTTAAATCAGGAGTATTGATCAGGGTCTTGACTTCAGAGTTCACACTGCTGCAGCCTCAATCAGATCCAGCCTGATCCACACCAGCAAAATGGTGCCTCCTGCTCTTTCTTACCCCACTTAACTCCATTCCAAAACCCAGTCCCACATGATTGCATTTGATTGATAGAACCTCCATCAACCCAGAACCCTAGCTTCAAGGGAGGGTAAAAAATATACCTTTCATCTTCGAAACCTCTGCTGAAGCATGTTGGCATAGATGTTGTATGTGCCAATCCATAGTATCTGCCAGAATTAATGCTAATTGTACCTATGAAATGGAATGTGCTATTTGAGGCCCCCAAATACTGCCAACATGTCTTAGAAATGAATTCAACATGGCATAATATAATCAAGGCAGAGGGAATTCATTTAACTTAACTGTGGATTGACTGAAGAGTCAGAAAACATAGAAAACATGCATGTACACATATATGCAGCATGCTGTTAACATGTTTGCACTAGCATGCCAAGTTAGGCACGTGGATGTTTCATTAAGAATATTATTTGCTCATATAAAAAAATTTCTGTTTGCTTCCATTGATCAGGACTAGAATAACTCACTCACTTTAATGTATTTATACATCATGACCAAACCACAATAATTAAAGTTCAACATGTGCGTAGAGGTGATCTGAAGTTTTATTGACTAGGAGAGTTCCCAATATTCATCGTTCTACTTGAGCAGCTTAGCTAATAAAACATAAGGCATTCAAAAATAAGACTAGTTAGAGTCATAGAAAAATAACCACGGTTCTTAATTATTTTTAAAAAAATTGTGGAAAATAAAATGTATTCACTGGTGTGAGAAGATGGTTTTGTTGTTACAGGTCAGATCACTTTCTGAGAAGGGTGGACTTCCAACCTGATAATGTAGAACTTCCTGCGGCTACAGAACCATGACTTCTCATTGATTGATGTGTATTGGGAAACTAGACAAAGATGGTCAATGGCTGGAAGAATTAGACTGACATTTCCTTTCTTTTTTTTTTTTTGAGACAGAGTTTCCATCTTGTTGCCCAGGCTAAAGTGCAATGGTGCGATCTTGGCTCACTGCAACCTCTGCCTCCCGGATTCAAGCAATTCTTCTGCCTCAGCCTCCAGAGTAGCTAGGATTACAGGCATGTGCCACCATGCCCGGCTAATTTTGTATTTTTAGTAGAGATGGGATTTCTCCATGTTAGTCAGGCTGGTCTGGAACTCCCGACCTTAGGTGATCTCCCCGCCTCGGCCTCCCAAAGTGTTGGGATTACAGGCGTGAGCCACCACGCCTGGCCTTTTTTTGTTTTGTTTTTTTGAGACAGAATCTCGATCTGTGCCCCAGGCTAGAGTGCAGTGGTGCAGTATCAGTTCACTGCAACTTCCACCTCCCAGGTTCAAGTTGTTCTCCTGCCTCAGCCTCCCGAGTACCTGGGATTACAGGTGCCCAACCCCATGCCTGGCTAATTTTTGTATTTATAGTAGAGATGGGATTTTGCCATGTTAGCCAGGCTGGTCTCAAACTTCTGACCTCAGGTGATCCGCCCACTTCGGCCTTCCAAAGTGCTGGGATTACAGGGATGAGCTACCGCTCCTGGCCTAGACTGACATTTCTAAAGACTGCTTGGGTGGGGCTTACGTAGAAGGCAGCAGAGAAAGCAAGACTGGAGGGCATTGGGGGTAGTGAGCAGATCCCTCTTTCCGAAATCTGTTTTGTTTTTCCCTAGGAAAATGGTTCTCAAACTTTTTGGTCTCAGGATTGTTTAAACTCTTTAAAATAATTTTGGCCCCAAAGAGCTTGTGTTTATATAGATTATATATATCAATGTTTATCATTCTCAAAATGAAAACTGATAAATAGAAAACTATTTGTTAAAAAATAACAATGTTAGGGCTGGGCACAGTGGTTCATGCCTGTAATTCTGGCACTTTGGGAGGCTTGCATGAGCCCAGGAGTTCGAGACTAACCTCAGCAACATAGTGAGACCCTATCTCTACAAAAAATAGAAAAGATAGCTGGGCATGGTGGCACACATTGGTAGTTTTAGCTACCCAGGGGGCTGAGGTGGGAGTATCCCTTGAACCTAGGAGTTCGAGGTTGTAGTGAGCTGTGATGAAGCCATAACACCCTAGCCTGAGTGATAGAGCAAGACTTTGTCTCAAAAACAAACAAGCAAACCCAACAACATTAAATCTATTACATGTGAATGTAAAGATTAGTTGCAGTACAATTTCGTGGTTTTATTCTGGATGCGATTGGGTTTCAGTTGGTATTACATACCCGCCTCCTTTGTAGAAACAGCATTATGAAATGGATATTAAATTGTTCTTGAGTTGGGATGTGGTCAGTAAGAAAATCACTATGTTTATTTTTGCACAAGTGTTGCCCTTTTTATGGAGTTGGGCCAAAGTACTCCTGTACTGTAGTTTCTAGTGACTTGAAGTAGGTTGGGTAGGGTAGGCCTTGGGCGGGGTGAATCTTGCCAATAAACTAAATCCCAGGTAGGTGGGAAGTGGGGTGGTAATCTAGAAGGGTGAGGAGGAGGGTCCCTACCCCTTGCATATCTGGAAAGGCTTTTAGATAGCACTGTCCTGAAGATCAAGGCACTCATGACTGTCAGGAACAAGGCTGTAGAATTATTTTCATGAGATTTTTCCCAATTATGGTTGAATGCAGCTTTTAAGAGGCAGAATCAAGAATTCCACCAGGAATTGACTGAGATTGTGGGAGTCACATTTGGGAAGCTTCGTGGAGAGTCATGAGTTATAAAGTGAGTGTGTGTTCTGAAAGAGTATCATTAGAGGAATCTCACAATCAAATGTTTTCCCCCGTGAATTCTTAGAAATGCAGACATCGGAGGGGTGCGGTGGCCTCACGCCTATAATCCCAGCACTTGGGCAGCCGAGGTGGGCGGGTCACGAGGTCAGGAGATCCAGACCATCCTGGCTAACACGGTGAAACCCCGTCTCTACTAAAAATACAAAAACTTAGCCGGGCGTGGTGGCGGGCGCCTGTAGTCCCAGCTACTTGGGAGGCTGAGGCAGGAGAATGGCGTGAACCCGGGAGGCGGAGCTTGCGGTGAGCGGGGATCACGACACTACACTCCAGTCTGGGCAACAGAGTGAGACTTTGTCTCAAAAAAAAAAAGAAATTAAAGGCCTCTCACATGAAACAGGATAATTTGGTTTCCATAAACAGTGTTTCAGAGTTATCACAGGGAGGGCCCAGGTTTTGTTGACTATGAAAATCTTTTGATATTTCAGAAGGCTTCTTATAATCCTTTCCTTTTTTTTTTTTTTAAATCTTGCTCAGGTTGGTCCTATCTTTCTTTGTACTTGTGGTCACGAGATGACTAAAATATGTTTTGCCCCCACCTTTTCTTTAGTTTAATATGATATCTTACTTAAAGTTAGGTTTTTTTTTTTTTTTTTTTTTTTTGAGATGGAGTTTACAGGTAACACATGCCTGTAATCTTGGGTACTAGGAAGGCTGAGACAGGCCTCCGCCTCCCGAGTAGCCAGGATTATAGGAGCGTGCCACCATGCCTGGCTAATTTTTGTATTTTTAGTAGAGACAGGGTTTCACCATGTTGGCCAGGCTGGTCCCAAACTCTTGACCTCAGGTGATCCACCCGCAACGGCCTCCCAGAATGCAAGGATTACAGACGTGAGCCACCGTGCCCCGCCTAGGCTTTTAAAAATCAAGGTTTCAAGCTGGGCACAGTGGCTCATGCCTGTAATCCCGGCACTTTGGGAGGCTGAGGTGGGTGCATCACTTGAGGTCAGGAGTTCATGACCAGCCTGGCCACCATGGTGAAACCCCATTTCCACTAAAATTACAAAAATTAGCTGGGCGTGGTAACACACGCCTGTAATCTCGGCTACTAGGAAGGCTGAGACAGGAGACTCACTTGAATCTGGGAGGCAGAGGCTGCAGTGAGCTGAGATGGCGCCACTGCACTCCAGCGTGGGTGACAGAGCGAGACTGTCTCCAAAAAAAAAAAAAAAAAATCAAAGTTTCTCTCATTTTCAAGGATAATCAAATTTACTCTTTCATCCTGTGATTTTCTAGGTAATAATATGTATTTATTTCTTTTTAGGTCTGAATGCAGTTTTATATACATTCTTTTACTCCTCTTATTAGAGAATCTAATGAACCTTCATTCTAGCAAATGTTTCCCATGGTATATTTGTAGTTGGAATGCTTCACTGACCAGTACCTCTCTTAAATCATGATTCGACATCATTTTTGTAATTTTACCAATATTTTTCTTTCCCTAAGTCCCTAAAGATAGATTGGCCGGGCGTGGTGGCTCACGCCTGTAATCCCAGCACTTTAGGAGGTTGAATCTACTTTTGGCGGATCACCAGGTCAGGAGATCGAGACCATCCTGGCTAGCATGGTGAAACCCCGTCTCTACTAGAAATACAAAAAAATTAGCTGGGCGTGGTGGCGGGTGCCTGTAGTCCCAGCTACTGGGGACGCTGAGGCAGGAGAATGGCATGAACCCGGGAGGCAGAGCTTGTAGTGAGCCTAGATCGCACCACTGCACTCGAGCCTGGGTGACAGAGTGAGACTCTGTCTCAAAAAAAAAAAAAAAATAACAATAAAAAGTTAAATAAAATAAGATAGGTTTGATTCCCCGAAACATTTCGTTTTCTATACTTATACATCCCAATTTCTGTATTTTCTTTACATTTTGTGCTTTATGTAACTATTTGAAACAGTATGATCATAGGATGTCAAATGATGTCACAAGAAGAAAATACATAGAACTAGAGTCTTCTTGCATTTCATTGGGCTATTAACAGTAAACTCATTAACTGTGTTGCTTTTCAAAGTGTTCACAATGTTTGTTCATATTGCTAAGCAGAGAAACTGTCCTTTGGAAGGGAGTACAGATAATTTTCAGAAAGAACCATCATAAAGCATGTTTCAGCTAGAAGCAAAAGCAAATAAAAACTGCAAATGAACCAATGAAAAAGAAAAGCATTTGCAAAATAAATTCTATGATGCACTTAGAGAAGAGCTGTATGACATTTCCTTCTGTTGTTATAATGATATACTCTTTGGTTGACCAGCTGGCCAGCCAGCCCCTAAAGACTTCATATCCTGTTTTCCAATTACAGGACTACAAATTAACGCATCTCCAGTGTTGAGCAATGACATTTTGGATCATTTAACTAACTCCTTCATGCAGGTTATCCTCCTTTATCAGCACCATAAAAATGAGACTGATGGTAGCATTTATAGTCACTGCAAAGAGTCGCCTAATAAGCTGGTGAGTCATGACCTCATTCTTTCCTGTTGCCCAGCATTTCTAGCAAAGTTGAAACATTGAGGAAAAATGAACCGTAGATTTTGTAAACAGATAAAGAAATATGGTGATAGGTTAACTCTGACATTAGAGCCAGAATGAGAAATCATCTGGAGCCATAAAAGTCTGCCAAACTTTTTCCTCTTAGAAAATTGCCTTATAGACAGTTTAAACCGTCTTTATACAGTATTTTAATAAATTAAGAAAGATGATCTGTTAGGTTATTAAAGTAAATCTTTGTGTTGCTACTATTGTAACATTAGATGAACGAATAACACGAATGTGTTTTTATGCTCTGCCATTGATATGGCTGGCGTGGGAAAGGCTTCTTCGTTTGTTTTCAGGGCTTAAATTGTTCGATTGGACAGAATGGGAGAAATAACTGCATACTTAATAAATTCTTTTTGATGAGATGATGCTTTCAGAGAAACTCAGACTCAAGGTCCCTTTTCTGAGGTTTAAATGATCAAAGGAGAAATCAGTATCTAAATCTATGTTTTTCTGCCTTGTTCTAGAAGAAAGTACATATATCTGTATCTATACCTATATCTACATCTATTTGCTAGTGAGTAAGGTCTTATCATAGGTAGGAGTAGCTATATTTGTAAATGATGTAAAATTTGGATTTACATGTGCCATCCCCAAATTTGGTCATACATAGAGTTTCAGTGATAGGATGAGTTCTGTGACTTGAAATGTGCATTTTTATTACTGAATTATATCATCATGAATTAATATTTTAGGATAAATCCTGCAATTATCTTGTGAATATTACATTGTGTGGTGTGCATATTACATTGTGTTGTGAGAAAACCTACTGAAAGGGGTCAGATGTAATATTGTAATGTGTGTGTGAGATCTACTGAAATCTCACCCCTTTCAGTAGATTTTCTCACTAGCTTTCAGTGGTAGTGGTGATGGTGATGGGAACAGTTAAAAACATTACTTTGCTGAAGCTAACATTTATGTAATTTGTTGTAATACTATTTTGGTATTTCTTCCCTTTTTAATAAGATCAGAAGCTAAAAAAAAAGAGAGAGAGAGAGAGAAAAAAAAAAAGTAACTCTTTCTTGACACCTGAGAGGCTTTGGAAATAAACACAAAGGAAAAATATGAGAACTTAAATGATTTTTCCGTAGAAATAATTGTGTTTTTTAGACAAGTGAAGTAAGATTCAAGGAGAGTCTCATCTAACAGTTAGGCAGGAGAAACTGAAACTGGAAAGAAAGAAAGAAAGAAAGAAAGAAAGAAAGAAAGAAAGAAAGAAAGAAAGATTCTTCCTGAGAAGGGCCCAAAATTTGCATTTCTAACAAGTTTCCGGGTAACACTGATTGATGCTCCTTGCCTGGGAACCACGCTTTGATAACTTAGTGTATGTTAGCCCTGCAGATTTGGTGAGATGCCACAGCTGACTTAGAGCAGGTTCTATGGGCAGAGGTGGGTAAGGATATGAGCCTGGGGACACTAACGTATGAATTTCAGTATATCAGTGACAAAGGGAAGTTATTCTAATGTCCCTCAGATTATAAAAGGGAAGTTATTCTAATGTCCCTCAGATTTTACCACTAAGTAACTTAACCTGTTATAAAATGATGTTGCTTTGGGTTCAAATGCTAAAATAAATTATTTGAAGCTGCAATAAATCTACTGGTAGGCAAATAAGAGTGGCTATAGTTACATAGAACTAGGTTGAAAAAAACTTGGTTTCAGGCTGAGTGCCATGACTCACGCCTGTAATCCTAGCACTTTGGGAGGCCGAGGCAGGCAGATCACTTGAGGTCAGGAGTTCGAGACCAGCCTGTCCAACATGGTGAAACCCCTTCTCTATTAAAAATACAAAAATTAACTGGGCATGGTGGCACATGCCTGTAATCCCAGCTACTCGGGAGGCTGAGGTGGGAGGATCACTCGAACCTGGGAGGCGGAGGTTGTAGTGAGCTGAGATAGCGCCGCTGCACTCCAGCATGGGTGACAGAGCAAGACTCTGTCTCAAAACAAACAAACAAATAAACAAACAAAAACGTGGTTTCAGTGCATTGAGGTAGGGAAAAGATAGAAAGAGATTTTGTCACCTTATTGCAAAGATGGGCAAGCTTTGTTTCACTTTATCTTTTTACATTTGACCTTGAATGATTACAAGAATGGCTACAAAGCCTCTGAAAATTAAAAGTCATCTTACTACAAAGGTATTTTTATGCAGAAGCTTTAATGTTGAACTTAAATTGATCTAGATTACAGACTGCATACTTTTAACTTTCTTGGTGGTTTTATGTAAATTAATTAATTTTGTCCCTCAATTTCTCTTTCAGTTGTAGATATTTTCAATTACGGGTATAGTATGGAGGTTGTTAGTAAAAACTATTGAAAAATTTTTACAATACGTCATTATTTCTAAGATATGATGATGAATATCAGTTTGTATATTTATACTGACATAAATAAAGCATATTTTCGCCTTAGTGTTTTTACACAGATACCTCTTATTAACTAAAGTTAGATTACCTAGCCAACTCTGAGGAATTATATGAATTACATGCTATTAAAGCTATCATTGTGGTCAAGAGTTTAGGTACTATTTTCAGCCCTGGCTGTGTATCGCAATGGTATGCAGAGGAAAAATGTATAAATGCATGACCTTGTCAATAAAAACAAAATGAATAAGCAACACCAATGACAGTTTTGTTGGGACCAATTACCCCCTCCCTTTTTTTCTGGAAATATGTGGCTGGCACACAGTAGTAGGCTTAGGAATTGAACAATTTAATACTTTGTTTAAAAAAAAGCAAAGTAAACAGAAAGGATTGAATTCATCTTTAGTTAAGAATGCCAGTGGCTTGGCTCTGGGAAGATGTGTTGGAGGGAGCAGAAAAAAGGAATTGCTTAAGTGATTAAATATATGAGGATCCATGGGAATTTCACGTAGACCCTGAGAAGTCCAACTGGATTGTTTCTTGATTACATTTTTACGTTCTTCTGAAAGGGTCTTCAGAATTAAAGAGCAGTTTGAGGAGCAGGGAAGAATGAACAAGAATACCAAGTTTCCCAGAAGCTGGTGAAGTACTGCCTAGACTCTGATTGCCTTTAATGTCATGGAGGAAGCTCTAACCCAGCTGCTTCACATAACGGTGCAAAGTTACGACAACTGAGGTGACTTAGAGCAGGTGAACCAGTCCAGGTTTATGCCTGATCTATCTCATGGCATAATCATTCTTTAAAAACAAAACAAACCAAACAAAAAGTCTAGCATTTGCTTTCTAATTCTCTCAAAGCACCATGCAAATATTTAATTGATCTTCCCAATGTCTGATAAAGAAGATACTAAAACAATTTATTTTATAAATCATTAGTGAGTGGACGGGTGTGGTAGGATGGCATTTTGAGATTTCTTAGACTTCGACTTCTGAGTTCTAATTATCTTCTGGTGCTATGTGAGAACAGCGTGTAATAGGAAAAACGCGTTTGACTTTCAGGTCAGAGTGATCCGGGTCTGCATTCCAAACCAATCACGTAATTAGCTTCGTGGCATCGAACACATTCCTTAATGTTTCTGAACCTCAGTTTCTTCATCTATAAAATGGGTATAGTAATGCTAGCTTATTGTAACCATTAAAAAGGCTGTGTGTAAAATTTCTGGCACTCGGCAAGCCCTCAACACATAATAAAAGCTATAATAGTTCTTGTTTTTTTGTTTGTTTGTTTGTTTTTGAGACGGAGTCTCGCTCTGTCCTGCTGGAGTGCAGTGGCGTGATTTCTGCTCACTGCAGGCTCCGCCTCCCAGGTTCATGCCATTCTCCTCTCGAACAGCTGGGACTACAGGCGCCCGCCACCACGCCCGGCTAATTTTTTTGTATTTTTAGTAGAGACGGGGTTTCACCATGTTAGCCAGTTTGGTCTCGATCTCCTGACCTCGTGATCCGCCCACCTTGGCCTCCCAAAGTACTGGGATTACAGGCATAAGCCACCGCGCCCAGCCTAGTTCTTGTTTTGTTAATTTTTTTTTTTTTTTTTTTTTTTTTTTTGAGACAGAGTCTGCTCTGTCGCCCAGGCTATACTGCAGTGGTGCGATCTCGGCTCACTGCAAGCTCCGCCTCCCGGGTTTACGCCATTCTCCTGCCTCAGCCTCCCGAGTAGCTGGGACTACAGGCACCCACCACCACGCCCAGCTAATTTTTTGTATTTTTTAGTAGAGACAGGGTTTCACCGTGTTAGCCAGGATGGTCTCGATCTCCTGACCTCGTTATCCGCCCGCCTCGGCCTCCCAAAGTGCTGGGATTACAGGCGTGAGCCACCGCGCCCCGCCTTGTTTTTTCTTTTTGAGATAGAGTCTCATGTTGTCAGCCAGACTGGAGTACAGTGGTGCCATCTTGGCTCACTGCAACCTCCGCCTCTGGGGTTCAAATGATTCTCCCACCTCGGCCTCCCAAGTAGCTGGGACTACAGGCATGCTCCACTACGTCCAGCTAATTGTTGGAATGTTTTGTGGAGATGGATTTTTGCCATGTTGCCCAGGATTGTCTCAGCTCCTGAGCTCAAGTGATCCTCCTGCCTCAGCCTCCCAAAGTGTTGGGATTACTGGCATGAGCCACTGCACCCCACCTTGTTTTGTTAATTTTATCTATTGTATCACATGAAGAGAAAATACTCACCCATTCTAGCCTGGGGCATTAGGCATTTATTGCTTTCAGTAGATGTTCTCAATTGTGCATAGATCATAGACCTGAAGTGATGTTTTTAACCCCTCTGATGAAGCATCACAAGGACAAAAATTTAATTTTATCCAGGATGTATTTGTTAGTGTTTGGCCAAGCTCTTAGCCAGATCTTTTGTAGGATTCTTTTGAAAGTCCTCAAAGAAATAATTCATTTAGTGTTTACACTCCATCACTTAAATGTTACGTATTTTCATATTAAGCAACGTCTGGAATTGACCTCTATTTATACAGTTAATTTTTTAAAAAGCCAACAGATGACTCCTTTTGGCACCCTTCTGATAAAATTCTGTCCAGGCCCACAGAATGATAATCTTGGGACCTGCTGCACACCTCTCCTAGCCTCCTCCAGTGCCACAGGCCCAGGTGACCTCTGCTGGGCTTCCTAGGGGTGGGCCTGGCCCCCTTCTGCTCACTTCTGGGCCATTTGCCTTGTCTTGTTTGGCCCATTCCAGCTGCTTCCCATTCATTTCCTGGCTTCTGAGCTTGCAGAGGGCTTGGGAATTCTTCCCAACTCAGGCAGCGACCAGCCTTCTTCCCAGCTGGCAGTTTTCCTGCTAAATGGGAGTCTTCCTCTTGCAGTGTCCTCCACCTGTCTGCAGCTATATCGCTTCTAGACTTGTCCATGGCCCTGGAGCTCAGTGCACGTGTGACACAGCCTGAGCTGAATTCCTGCTCAAGGCTTCAGGGGAGGCCACCAGTCCCACACTTTATTCAGAGCAATGGAAATCCCCTCTACCCCCACCATGCTTCCCACCCCCAGTCAGCAGGGGAGCATCCTCTGAGCAGATTGTCATACGTGCCTGTTTCTGCTTCCATTTCCTCAAATGAGAACAATACGGAAGGTCAGCAGAGCTTGGAACCAGCTCACCAGGGTTAAGTCATGGAAAACACTGGTGATTCAGACAGGAAATAGGGGCCACGAGTAGTTTCAGATAGTGACAACAAGCAGGCGTGGCTGAACATTCACCCTGTGGATAAGTGGAGTTGGCCACCGCCTGATGCAATTTTTGTGTCTCCGAGGGTGGCTTCCATTGGCTTTAAGCAGTGCCTGAAGTTCTAGTTCCTAGCCCAACTTCCTCTTTCCAGTAAAAGCAGGGTGTGGTGCAGCATTTTCCAGAGTGTTCCTTGCAGCACAAATCCCCTGAGGTGCTCCTTGAGAAAAGGTTTTCATACTTGAATAACATTGCGCAATGCTGCACGCTATAGCTCCTTCAAGATCACAGAGTGCATTCGTATATTAGACTATTCGCTCTTGGAAGCTGTGCTTTATCCACAGGCTCTGAAAGTTGTTGGACTACAGAATGCTTCTTTCAAATAACATTTAATCATAATCAGTAAAATTAATGTTCAATGGACATACTGTTCTTTTTTTTTTTCATTGTTTCTATTTGAGTTGGAGTCCTACTCTGCCGTCCAGGCTGGAGTGCAGTGGTGTGAGCATGGCACACTGCAGCCTTGAACTTATGGGCTCAAACGATCCTCCCATTTCAGCCTCCCATTCCCCTGCATGCTAATTTTTTCTATTTCCTATTTTTATTTTTTGTAGAGTCAGAGCCTCACTATGTTGCCGCGGCTGGTCTTGAACTCCTGGGGTCAAGTGATCCTCCTGCCTCAGCCTACCAAAGTGCTGGAATTACAGGCATGAGCCACGGCACCCTGTTCAACACACTGTTTTTTAAGCCAAGAACACACCTACCTCAGGGCCTTTGTCCTTGCTGGTCCTTCTACTTGCTATGACCTTTCTATGGATATTCACATGACTCACTTCCTCAACTGCTCAAAAGAGGTTTTCTCTGAATGTCCTGTCTAAATGACTCTCCCCATTCACTCCAATCCAGTCACTTTCTCTTTATCCCCTTATCTGGCTTTGTTATTTTCTATAGCAGTTATGACTCCCTGGCATTATAAATCATGTATTTATTATGTAATAATTTATTTTTGACAAATGTGGTTAAAATGAAAGCTCCCTGAGGGCAGAGGCATTGGTTTGCCCCTTGTTGTATCCTCAGCTCTAGAACTCTGCGTCTTTCTCTCTCAGTATGACCTTGAGCAAATCCCTTCATCACTTGGACCCTCCATTTCTTTAGGTAAGATGAAGAAAAACAATATCCATTCTGCTTTGAGAACTGGACTGTGACAGTGCTTGTAAATTGTCAGGAGCTAAAAAATATAGGTTGTTTATATATTATTAAACATATATCTATGTATATAATAAATATATTATTAAAGATAAAATGCAGAACAGAAAAGGGAGGTAACCCCCATGGTGAGATCAGATGAGCTAGGAATGTGAGGATAGGTCGTTTTGACCGAAGAGAGGGACAGGGTAGAAGAAACTCTAAAGAGGCAGTGTGATCTAGGGAGAGCAAAGATCCCTCGATACTGTCCTGAATCACAGGAAATGGGAGAAATACTAAAGAGAGGGGAGAAAGTTTCACTAGTAGGGCTTGTTAGTGTAATCTAGTAGTTATTGCTTTTTGGATGCTACCATATCTCTGACACTTTGATTTTTAAACAAATTTTGTTTAATCCATAGGAGAATCCTATAGGGTAAGTATCATCTAGGTTTTATTCACAAGGAAACTGAAGCAGAGGGAGTTTCAATACCATACTGTACCCAAGGCCACATAGGGAGTGACAATCCAGATCTCAATGCCAACCTGAGACTGCCAGACAAGGCAGTCTTGGCTCCCACAGAGCCTAATGGGCCTCCTCCTCGCCCTATTTGGAGGTGGCCCTGTAAGAGTGAGGACAAGGTTAACCAGATAACTTCTGTTAGCCTCTTCCTTAGCTCTCTCTAGAAAAACAGTTTGAATTGTAAACCTACAGTGGTGCCAAAAACCTAGTTGATGTATAGAACCATCCACTGAATTGCTCTTTAGGGGAGGGAGCAGAGGAAGGACAGAGGAAGATAGGTAGTTGTTAAAGCATGACAGTGGTTATGAGTTTGTTATTTGAGGAAATGTACGTGTGTTCAGAAAATGGAACTTGAGGCTGGGCTGCATGGAGACTGCTGTTTGTCTTGTTGTATTATTTTCTGCTGCCAGGGCTTATATCCTCTCATATCCTGTTTCTCTTTATTTTTAAAACCATGTGTCAATATTTTGTTTGCATTAACTAATTATCTGTGTGTCTCCATCTGAGACAATCTAAAAATTATTAAAGACTTCAGTAGCACATCTGGGAATGGAATAAACAAAGATCTATTATAAGATTCTTCTCTGTGTTACCAATGTTGCCTAATGAGATTTTACGTCAACTTTGAAAACTTTAATTTATTTGGGTATTAAATTCAATTAAAGGTCTCCCACCAATCTGGCAGTTAGTCCTGAGGTGTGAAACTTGCCCTCCCTGAAGATGCTGGGAACTTTGCCCACAAAATAGGAAATGATGGTTGAAAATCAAATCTTGACAATATTAGAACATGGGATAGTTGAAATCTCTGGGATGAAATGAGCATGACTAATATAATTTCTATTCCATAGAGCTCATTTTCCTTACAGAAGTTGTGAGGGAGTGAGTCTGGAGGGAGGCTGTGACTACATGTATGTGGCAGCAAATCTAAGCAATTATCAGGATGATTCAGCCACCAAGACCTTTTATTAGAAATAAACTGATATTTAGAGGTTAAGAATGGGAGTGGGAAAATGTTTTTCTCTCATTTTTAAAAAATAATGCTTTTAATGTTTTTAGTTCAAGTGAATAGACATGTGTGTGTGTGTGTGTGAGAGAGAGAGAGAGATAGAGAGAGAGAGAGAGAGAGAAGTGAGGGAGATAAGAGAAGGAGAGAGGAAAGAAAGAAGTGGGAGGGGAGGACAGGCAATGTCTTCAAACATCAGACTCTGGGATAATTGAATAGTTGGATGAGGGTTGTGCTCCCTGTTAAGGGGCAGTGCCATGTAGTGGTTAAAGGTTTTAAGTCAGACACTTAGATTCAAAGCCTGGCTTAGTGCTTTTCTCAAGCTGTTCTCTGTAACTTGAAAGATCCTAGTGGTCACCTAGTGTGATTCTATTTCTCTTTCAAAAGCTCCTGCTTGGATCTTTTGGAGTTTTCTGTAATTGTATCAGCCATAATGAATCTTTCGGTCTTTTGAATTCCTGCAGTAACTTATTGCCTTGTAAATATTTGTATATGTGTTTATCTTGCCTATTCTTTGAGACCAGACTCCCTGCTTTAACTGGCTTCCTGTTTCACACAGTTTTTAGTACAGTGTACTCAGTAAATTTTTGTTTATTGAATAAAAATGGATGAATGAAAAAAATACTTTTGAGCAAAGCTCATGAAAGCGTTTGTTATTACAGTGATAGTAGAGGTGACTTGTCTGAGTTCTAAAATATATTTTATTTAAATTTTTTTTAATTTTTAATTTTTGTGGGTACCTGATAGGTGTATGTATTTATATGATACATGGGATGTTTTGATACAGGCATGCAATGTGAAATAAGCATATTGTGGAGAATGGGGTATCCATCCCTTCAAGCATGTATTATTTGTGTTATAAACAATTCAGTTATACTCTTTTGGTTATTTAAAATTATACAATTAAAGTATTATTGACTATATGGCCAGGCATGGTGGCTTATGCCTGTAATCCCAGAACTTTGGGAGGCTGAGGTGGGTGGACCATTTGAGGTCAGGGGTTCAAGACCAGCCTGGTCGACATGGTGAAACCCCGTCTCTACTAAAAATAAAAAAAATTAGCTGGGCGTGGTGGTGCATGCCTGTAATCCCAGCTACTTGGGAGGATGAGGCGGGAGAATCGCTTGAACCCAGGGAGGTGGAGGTTGACAGAGCGAGACTCTGTCTAAAAAGAAAAAAATTATTATTGACTATAGGCTAGGTGAGGTGGCTCATGCCTGTAATCCCAGCACTTTGAGAGGCTGAGGTGGGTGGATCATTTGAGCCCAGGAGTTCGAGACCAGCCTAGGCAACATGATGAAACCCTGTCTATACAAAAAAATTTTAAAATTGGCTGAGTGTGGCGATGCACACTTGTAGTCCCAGCTACTTGGGAACCGGACATGGGAGGATCTCCTGAGCTCGAAGGTCAAAGCTACAGTGAGCCAGCCTGGGCAATAAGAGTAAGACCCTGTCTCAAAAAATAATAATAATAATAATAAATAAATAATAAAATAAATAAATTATTAGACTATAGTCTCCCTGTTGTATTATCAAGTAGTAGATTATTCATTCTTTCTATTTTTTTGGACCCATTAACCATCCCCACCTCTCTCCCACCCCTTCACTACCCTTCCCAGACTCTGGAAACCATCCTTCTATTCTATATTTCCATGAGTTCGATTGTTTTGATTTTTATATCCTACAATTAAGTGAGAACATGCACTGTTTGCCTTTCTGTGCCTGGCTTATTTCACTTAACATAATGACCTTCAGTTCATTAGAATGTAATGAACATTCTAACATAATGTTATGTTAGAACATAACATATTGTTCTATCCAGTCCATCCATGTTCTTGCAAATGACAGGATTTCATTCTTTTTTTATGGGTGAATAGCACTCTACTGTGTATGTGTACTACATTTTCTTTATTCATTCACCTGTGGATGGACACTTTAGGTTGTTTCCAAATCTTGGTTATTGTGAACAGTGTTGTAACAAACATGGGGGTGTAGATGCCTTTTTCATATATTGATTTCCTTTCTTTTGGGTAGATACCTAGCAGTGGATTGTTGGATCAGATAGTAGCTCTGTTTTTAGTTTTTTGGGGAACCTCCAAACTATTATCCATAGTGGCTGTACAATTAATAATTTACATGCCCACCCAGAGTGTACAATGGTTCCCTTTTCTCCACATCCTAGCATTTTTTATCACCTGCCTTTTGGATATAAGCCATTTTAACTGGGGTGAGATTAAATTTCATTGTAGTTTTGATTTGCATTTCTCTGATGATAAATGACACTGAGCATCTTTTCATATGCCTGTTTGCCATTTGTATGTCTTCTTTTGAGAAATGTCTATTCAAATCTTTTGCTCATTTTTTGGTCAGAGTATTAGATTTTTTTCATATAGAGTTGTTTGAGCTCCTTATATATTCTGATTATTAATCCTGTGTCAGATGGGTAGTTTGCAAATATTTTCTCCCATTCTGTGGATTGTCTCTTCACTTTGATTGTTTCCTTTGCTGTGCAGAAGCTTTTTAACTTGATGTGATCCCATTTGTTCATTTTTGCTTTGGTTGTCTGTGCTTGTAGGGTATTACTCAAGAAATGTTTGCCCAGACCAATGTTCTGGAGAGTTTCTTTAATGTTTTCTTGTAGTAGTTTCATAGTTCGAGGTCTTAGATTTAAGTATTTAATCCATTTTTATATCATTATTGTATATGATGAGAGAGGGGTCTAATTTCATTCCCTGCATATGGATATCCAGTTTTCCCAGCACCATTTATTGAAGAGACTGTCTTTTCTCCAGTGTGTAGTCTTGACACCTTCATTGAAAATGAGTTCATTGTAAATGTATAGATTTGTTTCTGGATTCTCTTTTTGTTCCGTTGGTCTATGTGTCTGTTTTTATGCCAGTACTATGCTGTTTTATTTACTATGGCTGTGTAGTATAATTTGAAGTCAGGTAATGTGATTCCTCCAGTTTTGTTCTTTTTGCTTAGAATAGCTTTGAGTATCCTGGGTCTTTTGTGGTTCTATATAAATTTTAGGATTGTTTTTTCTATTTATGTGAAGATTGTTATTGGTATTTCTATAGAGATTGCATTGAATCTGTGATTACTTTGGGTACTATGGACATTTTAACAATATTGATTCTTTCAATCCATGAACATGGAATATCTTTCCATTTTTTGGTGTCCTTTTCAATTTCTTTCATCAGCATTTTATAATTTTCATTAGAGACAACTTTCACTTCTTTGGTTAATTCCTAGGTATTTAATTTTATTTGTGGCTATTGTAAATGAGATTACTTTTCTATTTCATTTTCAGATTGTTCACTGTTAGCATGTAGAAATGCTACTGATTTTTGTATGTTGATTTTGTATACTGCAACTTTACTGAATTATCAGTTCTAATAGTTTTTTGGTAAAATCTTTAGGTTTTCCCAAATATAAGATTATATCATTTGCAAACAAGAATAATTTGACTTTTCAATCTGGATGCTCTTTATTTCTTTCTCTTTTCTGATTACTCTAGCTATGACTCCCAGTACTACATTGAATAACAGTGGTGACACTGAGCATCCTTGTCATGTTCCAGATATTAGAGGAAAGGCTTTCAGTTTTTCGCCATTCAGTATGATACTAGCTGTGGGTTTATCATATATGACTTTATTGAGTTGAGATATGTTTCTTCTATACCCAGTTTTTTGAGGGTAAAATATATTTTAGAAATGAAGAAAACAAATGCCTTAGATACTAAAGAATTTGAGTGCAAAGTGCTGCAGCCCTTGTATCAGATATAATCCTTTATTTTAGGAGCTTTATTCATTTAGTCAGTAATTATTATTTGTTTTTATATGCTATGCACTGTTTCAGGGGTTATAACCTTGAACAAGATTCAGTCTATGCTCCTTTTTTTTTAATCTTAAAGAAGAGATCTTGCTCTGTCACCCAAACTGGAGTGCAGTGATGTGATCACAGCTCGTTGCAACCTTGAACTCCTGGGTTCAGGGGGTCTTCCCACCTCAGCCTCCTGAGTAGCTGGGACTACAGGTGCATGCCACTGTGTCCAGCTAATTTTTTTTTGTTGTTGTTTTTGTTTATTTTTTTGCCCAGGTTGGTCTTGAACTCAGGCTCAAGGGATCTTACTGCCTTGGCCACTTAAAGTGTTGGGATTAAAAGCATGAGCCACTGTGCTCGGCCCCACTCTGTGCTCTTAATTAGTTTGTAATTAGTGGGGAATTGAGATTTGTTTAAAAAGGCAATTACAAGATTTTGATTACATGGTGATTAATGCCACATAATGATAAGATAGGGTGCAATGGAAGCATTATTCTAGTCTTGGGAGTGAAGAAATGCTTCCTAAAGCAAGTGATTAAGTTAAGAAAATAAGAATAACATACGTGAGTTATTTGCTGAATAATACCAGCATGTTGTGGATAATGTTAAATGGGGAGGTAGGGACTATAAATACATTGTGCTCTAAGATGGGCTGATATAACCAGAGAAGTCTTCAGAGAGATTTGATTTAAATTAGATCTTGCCCAATTGATGAATATAATTTATATTCATCAATTCATCAATATGGTTGTGATTAAAGACTTGGGGAGAGCATCCCAGGTAGAAGTTTCAATACGTGTGAAAGGCTGGGTGCAGTGGCTCATGCCTGTAATCCCAGCACTTTGGGAGGCTGAGGCAGTGGATCACCTGAGGTCAGGGGTTTGCACTTTGCATTAGGTGCTAGGGACCCAATAATGAATCAAATCTGGTCCCAGTACAGCAAAGCATAGTCTACAGTATTATAAGGAGACCAGTCTAGATAAAGCAGAGGTTTAATCCTGGGGAGTAGTGGGAAATCTGAAGAGATAGAGTGGGGCCAGTTGTATTTTGACTAATGTCTTGGGAGTTCAGATTTGAAGCCACGAACATTTTTTTTTTTTTAATAGAGAAAGTACATTTCCTGGCTAATATGATAGAAGGATTGTAATAGGAGAAAGAGCAGCTCTTGTAGGCAGAGGGAAATGACAAAGCAGGCTAGAGAATAGGCTAATTTTTGTGTTCGTTTTCTATTACCACTGCAAGTATACTGGCTTAGCAGGTCTGAGTTGCAAGTGCCTTCCAACTGGTCTCCCTGATTACAGCTTCTTGTCCACTCAAATCTAATTGACATGCTGCTGCCGTGGTATATTCATGAAACAACATCTAGGTTCTCATCTGACTAAGAAACCTTCAACGAATCTCTTTTTATTAAACTAATAAGCATTTGTTGAGGGTCTTTCTCCATATCTATCTATCTATCTATCTATCTATCTATCTATCTATCTATCTATCTCAGTTGGTGGTAAATTTTAGGAATCAAAGCAGAATAAGGAACAGAGAGTAACAAAGATGGTGCTTTTCTTAGATAAGGTTTTGAGGGTTACTTTTCCAAATAAGAAGAAACTTGAGTTAAGACTTGATTGGAGGGAGAGTTTTTGAGGCTGAATAGCAAGGAAAAAGGCCTTGAAGAAGTGTGTTTGTTGAGTTCAAGGAGTGAGAGGTGGTGGGCGTGGCTGGAACACAGTGAGCAAGAGGGAGAGTGATGGAAGGTGAGCTTGAGGTGAGTGAGTGGGTGGTGTCCCCCCATCTTGAGTCAAGTTGTGCTTTGTAGTTCATCCTAAGGACTTTGGATTTTGTTCTGAATGATACAAGAAGTTGTCGGAGGGCTTTGAACAAAAGAGTATCATGATCTTATTTAGACTTGAAAAGGTTTGATGGCTGTTGGCTGGAGATAGGCTCTAGAGGGTCAAAGATGAAAACAGTGAGATCAGCTGAGGAAGTAACAGAAATGAACTTAAGAGATGCTGGTGGTTTGGACAAGAGTGGTAGTGATGAGGGTGTAGAGAATGATTGGACCCTGGCTACAACTTGTAGCTAGTATTAATAGGATTTGCTGAATGAAAATAGAAGAGTAAAAAATGACTTCAATTATTTTGACCTGAGTAACTGGAGTAATGAAATTGCTATTGACAGGGAGCGGTAAGGTAGGTAGCCAGAGTAAGTGGCCTAGAACGTGATCATGCTTTTGAACTTATCTCTTGCATGCTTATTAGCTACCTGAGTAGAGGTGTTGAGATATAAACAATTGGATATATGATTATGGAATTCAGAAAGTGTCTGTGCTGGAGATACACATTTGGGATTTGTATATAGATAATATAGATAATATTTGAAGCCACAGGCCTAGATGAGATCACCAAGGAATAAGAATAGGTAGAGAAGGACAGACTCTGTGGTGCTCCAATGATCAGAAGTGAGATGATAAGGAGGAATCAGCCAAGGAGACTGAGAAGAGTTATCAGCGAGGGAGAAGGGATCTCTGGAAGCTGAGTGAAGAAAAGATTTAAAGGAGGAGAGAATAATCAACTGTGTTGAGTAACTGACATTTGAATTTTGTCTTTGGACAGGAGGGAAGTTGATAAGCACAGTTTTTCACATTGTGGTGGTGAAGTGGTTACAGCCTGAATGGAGATTTTTCAAGACAGAATAAAAGTAAGGAAGTATAGGCAGTGAGTTACAACAGTCCTTTAGTTTAGAAAAACTGTGCTATCATGAGAAAGTAAAATAGGGAGGTAGCTTAAAGGGATGATGTAGTACAGGGAGGTTTGTTTTTAATGAGCTAGGTAGGGCAAATTTCATGATAATGGGAATAATGATGGATAATCCAGGAGAGAGGGGACATTTGCTGAAGCAGTGTCATTAGTGTCCTTGAGAAGGTGAGAAAGCCTGGGACCCAGTGTCTGGTGAAGGGACTAGCCATAGATAAGAGTATGGACAGTTCCTCCATCATAGAAAGTGGGCAGAGTATATGGGGACATTGGAGGGAAGTTTGTTGATGTAGTCTTGGGACTCTTTGGAAATTCTTTTCTGATTGCCTCTATTTTCTTAGCAAAACAATAAGACTCTCAGCAGCTAGAAGGAGAGTAACAAAGATGTTGGAAGTTTGAAGAGCAAGAATAAAGTATAAAACAGCCTTTTTTTTTTTTTTTTTGAGATGGAATTTTGCTCTGCTGCCCAGGTTGGAGTACAATGGCATGCCGACTCACTGCAACCTCTGCCTTCCAGGTTCAAGTGATTCTCCCGCCTCAGCCTCCCGAATAGCTGGGATTACAGGCACCTGCCACCACACTTGCCTAATTTTTGTATTTTTGGTAGAGATGGGGTCTCACCCCATGGGCCAGGCTGGTCTTGAACTCTTGACCTCAGGTGATCTACCTGTCTCGGCCTCCCAAAGTGCTAGGATTACAGGCGTGAACCACTGCACCTGGCCTAAAATAGACATTTAGAAGAAGACAATGTGATGATGAAGGAAATCTTCAAGGATCGTCATTTATATCATTTGTTATGGTATTCAAAATTTTTCAAAAATTCTCTCCTAGTTCTCTCAACTCATCTATTCTCCACTTCCAGTCATTCCCCATGCACATTTCTGTTTTAGCATCATGATGACGGATGCAATATAGTAGAATGCCTAGGGGCGTCAGGCTGCAGTGAGCCATGATTGTGCCAATGCACTCCAGCCTGGGCAACAGGGCCAGACTCTGTACTCAAAATAATAATAATAGTAATAAATAGAATACATCGGAGTGGGAACTTTGGTGGTGTCCAACTTTTGGAATTTGAATCTTGGTTTCACTACTCTCTTTCTTTTGGCTTTGGTTTCCTTATCTGCAAATGCAGAAATAAACAATCCTTACTATGTGGTTATCATAAAGATTATAGAAGATAATGCATATGGAGCATCTGGCACATAGTAAACACTCAGGAAATATTCGTCAGGGTTAATTTTACTACTACCATCATCTCTATCCTGTGAGGATGTGTGTCTTGAGGGAAAGGACTATTTTACTCAGCCTGTGATCCTCATGATACCTTGTATAGAGTTGGTGTTTTAACAACTATCTATTGGAATACAATCCACATTTAAACAATACTCAGTCATTGCAATTGGCCCTCAGGTTTCCTGAAAATCTGACTACTATAATCGGCATGTTTTCTTCGCAGGTATTGTCAGGTGTCAAGTTGAGTGTTTAAATGCTCCACTGCCGTAAAAAGAAATTCATGATGATATTTCTTAAAAACATATTCTACACATGCAAATGTTGCCTTATTTTTTGAACATGCACTTCTCAGATTGGATCCTACTGCATTGTGGTCTTCCCTGGGAGCCTGATTTTTATGATGCTGATAGGGGGCTGGGTGCATAAAGAGGTTCACAGCTGAGGAAATCAGACGATTGACACTCTGAACAGCCTCAGTGAGAAAACAGTATTTCTGTTTCCTCTGTGCCACAGTCTTGTCACCTGCTTTTCCATACAGTGGTGAAACAGAGGTAGAAAATCGATTTGACAAGTCACTTCTATTATTATCATAGTGTAGTAGGATGAGCCGCAGACATAACCCCTCAGACGCTGAGTTAAAGACAGAAGGGCTTTATTCGGCCGGGAGCATTAGCAAGACTCATGTCTCAAAAACTGAGCTCCCCGAGTGAGCAATTCCTGTCCCTTTTAAGGGCTCACAACTCTAAGGGGGTGCACGTGAGAGGGTCGTGATCAATTGAGCAAGCAGGGGTACGTGACTGGGGGCTGCACGCACTAGTAATTAGAACAGAACAGGACAGGGATTTTCACAGTGCTTTTCTATACAATGTCTGTAATCTATAGATAACATAACCGATTAGGTCAGGGGTCAATCTTTAACTACCAGGCCCAGGGTGTGGCGCCGGGCTGTTTGCCTGTGGATTTCATTTCTGCCTTTTAGTTTTTACTTCTTTTTTTCGAGGCAGAAATTGGGCATAAGACAATATGAGGGGTGGTCTCCTGCCCTATTCCCTCCCTTTGAGAACTTCACTCATTAGTGGGAGTTCTCACTTTCATTCTCACTACCCATGTCTTCTTGCAAGACAGATTGATCGTGATTCATATAGTACACCTATGCTGAAGCATTTTGGTGAACTAAGGTAGCAATGAAGCTTTTTATCATTTGAAGAAGTACAGGTAGCAAACAAGGGAGCAGTAAGCAGGTTCCTATTACTATTGTAACTCCTATTATAAGAGTTTTAAATCTTCTTAGTGCTGGGAACCATTTTCTAAACATGGCCCCAGGATCAAATCCATGCTACACTTGCACAGGCACATGTGCCAGGTTTGTCATATTTCTGTGTCTTCAACTACTTGCCCTTGATCATCTATGTGTAGACAGCAATTAGTAAGGTTAAATTTCCTACAGGTCCCTCCTTCAGCTGCTAGCAAGTAGTCGAGAGCCAATCTATTTTCATAGATAGCATTTCTCATCTGAGTTTCTTGCTGGGCCAGAATAGTCAAGGCTCTGCCGGTCTTATTAGTGATTATTTTTAAAACAACTTGTAACCATATGGTTCAGTATGTAATGGGGGTCTGGTATCCTCACAAGCCGTCTTGTGCCCAAGTACCAGGCCCATAATATTGTATGAGTCTCTCAGGGGTCCATTCATCATCTTTTTAATTTTCTATAGCTATGCTTCTCTTTTTGTGGGAAGCATAGATAGGGAAGCCCAGGACTTCTCCTGTCTTTATGGGCAGTAGGAAGAAAGATGGTTTAATAGTGCCAATAACACAACTACCTGCCCACTGGTCGGGTAATTTGGCATAGGCTCTATGCCCACATATCCGGTATAATCCAGTGGGGGCTGTCTGGGTGGGACTCTGGATGGGTTCACACGGTTTGCAACTTTGGGAATTTACTACATGGATTTTTCTTAATGTGGTTTGAACTCCACTAGGTGGCTGTTTTTGTAGTACTGTTATACAGTTTTTGCCCAAGGCAGCTGAGTCTTCCCACAGGAAGGGTGAAGTCCTTCCCCACTCTTGCTATACAGTATTGTCTAATGATTGAGGCTTTTGAACCCAGAAGTTATCAGGGTGATTCTTTTGAGCTGGCAATTCATCAGGAACTGGGTCTGTAGGCACTAATTCTCAGGCTTCCCATGGCCATTGATCTCCCATTATAGTTCCTCCACATACATAACATGAAGTGACATTGAGAGACTGGGCTACATGCTTGGCTAATTGCAAAAACAAATTTCTTGTTTTTCCTGGAATTTCTGGTACTGGCACATTTAGTTCATCATAGAAGGTTTGAAATACTGGCTCAGGAGAGCATTTATAAACTTCTCCTCAAACCACAATATTTACTCGAGGATCCAGTCCAGCCCCATCGATTCCTAGAATTACACACTCCTCTTTTTTTTATGAGGATCAAGGGGGTTGGTTATTACTAGTTCTAAGGGGTTATGCTGACCACTGGTACAGGAAGGGCCACTTTTCCCTTTCTGAAGGTGGACACAATCCTTTTCATTTTTTATCCGAGTAGCCTAAATGACACAAGACCAGTATCCACATTCATTTCCACACAGTCCTAATTCATGACAAATGTACTTATTTTCTGCCATATAGCCTCTTTCCTAATTAAGAGAACCACATCCTATTACTAACTTATTACTATTAATGACAGCACAGGCATCAAATTTCAAGGTGACTTGTTTGGGCACCCCTTTTTCTTCTGTTTTGGTGAACACTTTACTCATATAGTTTTTGAGCCCTCACCAGTCCTCAGTCCTTAATCTTATTTTAAAAATTGTGGTCATGGGAGGCTCAGATGGGTCATAACACACATCAGCTTGGTCATTTCCTGGGCTACATACCTTGTATAGAATAGCATTATACAAACAAGTTCTTTTTAGAGTCCTGGTACACTTATAATAACCATAAAATAATAGGATTGTAGCACCTTTTTGTCCTACCTCGGTGACTTGATGTATACACTGGGAATAGTCCTCAGTCTGAGGAAGGTCAGTTGAAGTCCTTAATGTATGAGTCCAGATTTTAAGGAAAGTGAGTCCTGTGATGAGTTTTCTCATGCTTTGGCTGCATGTGGACCAGTCAGCTTCCGGGTGTGACAGGAGCAGGGCTTGTCATTTTATTCAGAGTCACTTTGCAGAGGTTAGCGAAGCTGCTCCCGTCCACGTACAGCTCACAGCCTACTGATGTTCAAGGATGGTCTCGGAGGTTGGGCCCACTAGAATAAACTGAGTTCAATACCTTTACACAGGTATATTCAACTGGGCTCTCTGATACCAGGAGCAAGGTGGCAGGGTTCAGGGTGCTGCAAACTTCAATGGTTATGTGGAGATTTTCACATAGCAAGCTTTGGTACTTGGTTAATCTAGCATTTGTTAGCCAATGATGATGCCCTTTGGTATTCATCAAAGTTACCACAGCATGGGGGGGCCTTTATATTCAGGTTTTGTCCAAGGGTTAGTTTAACTGCTTCTGGTGCTAACAGGGCCATTGCTGCCAGGGCCCTCAGACATGGGGGCCAGCCTTTGGAAACCCTGTCTAGTTGTTTTGAGAGATAGGCCACTGGCCTTAGCCGGGGCCCCACAGTCTGGGTTAAAAATCCAACTGCCAATTTTCTCTTTCTGACACAAAGAGTGTAAAGAGTTTTGTGAGGTCAGGTAGCCCCAGGGGTGGGGCCAACATGAGTTTTTCTTTTGAAAAACTCATGAAAAGCTCATTGCTGTGGGTTGTAATAAATGTAGTTTATCCAGTCTACATTTTTATTAACTGTCACCCACCAAAATATTGACTCAAATCCTGCAGCTATTTGATTTCAAGCTTTAAATTGATCTGATATTCCCCGTGGGACTCCAATTGCATCTAAATAGACACGAGAGTCAAAAGACCCATAAGGAGCTTCTCTTGCTTTATGATGTCTTATTTTTCCTCCCTCTGGTTGATGAAATGCCAGGGTGAAAGGGATAGCCAATTGACTAAAGCACAAGTGCCACTCCAGTTATTCGGCAGAGTGCCCAGTAAAGGTCCACCACAATACCACCACATATCTGCTTGGGGATGAACAAGGGCTGACTGATTGATAAGCTCTTGAAAATCCTAAAGCTCACTGCATCCCTTCAGGTGTCCCAGGAACACTAAGTTTCCTCCCTGTTGTGAGAGACAGGAAATGAACTTAGTGTTGCGAGATGGAGGCTGGATGGCCTTCGGGGGCTGACCCGCAGGGTGCTGGACTTTGAGATATAGCAGAGAGAGCTTGGCACAACTTTATTGTTCCAGGTTGTAGAATCCTGGAAAAGAGCTACCATACAGCCCATGCCTGGTCGACTGGAGGACCACCTTAGTGGAAAGGGGACAATCTGGGCCTCTGGCCTGCCATGTGCACAAGCATAACAATTGCTTTTGTTTAATGTGAAGATGGAATATTTGATCCATTCCAACCAGGCATTTGTATCTTGGTATCCTGTCTTAATTGCTAAAGTTTGTTTTAAGTCTTTAACTTCTATGATCCTCTAGTAAAATGAATGTATGATTTTAGGGAAATTACAAAAACTGGTTGGGGTAGTCCATCTTTGCTCTTTAGTGCTCCACAGAACGTTAGACCAACTATGGCATAAAAGCTCTACATTGGGGAGCAAGACTCCTGGTTGACACGGGAGTCTTTATCGAAATTTCCCTGGATTAAATGGTCTTAATTTACTAATGACCAGTTTGAGGAGAGTCAGAAGGGACAGAGGTACTTTTCTGAAGTGGAGAGCTGTCTTTGACTTGACAAGTCCCCACAGGGTATAACAAGGCAAGCATTAAATGCAATAATTTGAGGTGAAATTGTCTTGGTTAGGTTAATAACTAGATGGTCAGCAATAGAGCAGGAAAGAAGAAAGAGTAGTAGAATAAATGAAAGAGTTAAATTTTTCTTAGTTTTAGTTTAGAAGGGTTTTCCCCGGGACTATGGCCCACGACTCTTCAGGGGATGGCGCTTTCTTGACTCGGTTGTGATGAGTCCATCCTTTTTTCGCTGTATGAACAGCAGTCTCGGTGGTTAGCAGCACAAGGTAGGGTCCTTCCTAGGCTGGCTCGAGTTTCCTTTCTTTTCGCCCTTTGATGAGAACGTGATATTCAGGCTGGTGCTGGTTTACCAGAAATTCTAGGGGTGGTACATGTGCTAAAAGATTTTTAGTTTTGAGGGAAAGGAAAATGGAAGATAAACCAAGTATATAATTTCTAAGAAATTGACCTTTTGTTTTAGATGTGGGGCATCAGCAGTGGACTTTATAGTCCTTGGGGCCTTTCTACCAAGAAATTTCCTTTAGCACCTATTTTTATTAGTTTTTGGACCAAAGAAGCCAAACAGCATTTTATATTTGACAATGCTTCTGGTATGATTTTTATACCAAATAAGCTAAATTTCATCTTTATATTAGTGTGTTATTAATGTTAAACTTAGTTTTAATAAAACGTTGTATACATATTTATTCAATTTTTAATGCCAGAGCATAAAGTAAGATTTTTATAGACTCTTTTTAACCTTTTATAATCTTTGTTAAAGAGCAGGTTAGTGCTTTAAGAAAAACCTGTTGTGTTTTTACTTTAATATCCAGTTCACAGAAAAACTGGATGATAACCCTTTAACTTTAGCTAATATGCTTACACACATAATTTACACACAATTAATGTTTTAAAACTTGTTTAAAATTTTAAAACAATTTTTTTAACCTTTTAATGTAGGTAAAAATTGTTTTACATTCAGGAGGCCTAATTACTTTTAAATTATACAACATTTCTTGCATAAATTCTTTTTTTAACACACTTTTTTATAACTTTTTTTTTCTCTTTCATGACTTTTACAGACAATTCTTTGACATGCTTTAACTTTCTGACTTATTACAAACATTTCTTTCTTTAAACAGCCAGTTAATTTATTTCAGGACAAGAATTTACTATATAATATTCTTTTTACATAAATTCTGCCCCCCCCATTTTTTCCTTTTTTTTTTTTTTAAGATAACCATTTTTTTTCCAAAGTGAACTTCCTTTATGTCTGTGGACTAGACTGTTTAAGGCCACAAGATTAGAAGTTACTATAATATATGTTACACGGTTAACTTTTAGCAAACTTTACTTTTGTTGAAAACCTTGTAAGTTTGGGATTTCAATTATCCTTTGCTATTAATAAGACTTTGTTTAGTCCAAATTAACTTAGAATTGGTATAGATGGCTTTTTTTTTTTTCCTTTAATTACTATCTATGGTCCTGTCCTGAAGGGAGTTCCTGCTAGGTCTGGTTGGACCTTTGTATGATAATTAAGATTTAGATCCCCTGTTAGGAAACCTGCTGGGTTAAGGGAATTTTCAGTGGTTAATGTTATATCATCTTTTTTTTTTTTTAGGATACTTCTGAATGGGTGAGGTGTGCTTAAAATGAGCCTCCTCTAAAAGTATTTTTTTACTTTCTTCTGTTAGCAAAGCAGTTGCCACTACAGATTGAATGCATTTGGGCCATCTGTGGGTTACTGGGTTAAAGATTTTTTATAGGATGGCCTCAGTGCTTTCGGGATATGCCCTTGTTTACACTGACAACAAAGTGGTATTGGAGCATTACAGGGTTAGGGAGAGCACCTTTAATTATCAATTATAGGTTTTAAATTTACCTTGGCTTTTAAAGGAATAGGATATACTTTTTTTTCCTTAGCTACTTTTCTCTTTCTTTCTTTCTTTCTTTCTTTCTTTCTTTCTTTCTTTCTTTCTTTCTTTCTTTCTTTCTTTCTTTCTTTCTTTTTGTCTTTCTTTCTTTCTTTCTGTCTGCCTTTCTTTCTTTCTTTCTTTCTTTCTTTCTTTCTTTCTTTCTTTCTTTCTTTCTTTCTTTCTTTCTCTCTCTCTCTTTCTTTCTCTTTCCTTTCCTTTCTTTTTTCTTTCTTTTCTTTCTCTTTTTCTCTTTCACTTTCCTTTTGCCTCTGTCTCTTACTCTCTCTCTGCCTCTCTCTCTCTCTCTTTCTTTTCTTGACTCCCTCTTTGTCTCTGTCTCTTCCTCTCTCTCTCTCTCTGCTGGTCTTTCCTTGCCTCTGCCAGCCGCTTATGCTGTTCTCTCAACCACTGCGGGGTGTGGCCTAAAACCAGCTGTAACCAAGCGTCTATGTATGGGAACTGGTCTGGGTGCCCTGGTTTACAGGTTACCTTGTGCCATACCTTTGAAACAAGGGACCTGTCCAGGCTTCATTCTGATGGCCAACCTACCTCTGATGCTGGCCAGTCTATCTTACACAAAGTTTTAAGTTTTCCTGGTGTCATAGTACTCCATAGTGTCCCCTAAATCTTTTCTTGGAATTTTTCAACATAGTTCCTAGTCGGGTGGGCTTACTTTGTGCCTGACCCACGCTTCCTTGAGACAAAACACCACGCTCACACCACACGCACACCACAAAACAAAGAACGGGTAAAAAGGGCACACATACATTTTTACAGTTTACACCAAAGCAGAATCAAAATCAAAATCAGAGTATCAAGAAATACAAGCCAGCTCAAAACCAAAACTAAAGTATCAAGCAATCCAAGTCAAGTCAAAAACAAAAACCAATGTGCAGGTACAGGCACACCATGGGTTATCAGGCCACGCTTTCACTCAAATGGAGTGGGCAAGTTCCAAAGACCAGTCTTACTAAGTTTCAGATGTCTGGACTCCATGTGCCAGTTCCTTCCTGGTGTTCAGTCACTGCATTGATCCTCTGGGGGGCCTGCCATGCACCACTCTGTCTAGGCAGTCTACCAGGGCAACTGCCTACCCAGGAGCGCTCTCAGGATCCATGTCGCTCAAGCTGGCCAGGGTACCCCGCAGGGAGGCTCCCACAGGGCAGGCCTAAGCCACCTAAGGGGCTGCCTCGACCATCTGTTAATCTCCTCGCTTCCTAGTCAGGGAACCAAGAAATGTAGCAGGACGAGCTGCAGACAAAACCCCTCAGACACTGAGTTAAAGAAGGAAGGGCTTTATTCGGCCAGGAGCATCGGCAAGACTCATGTCTCAAAAACTGAGCTCCCTGAGTGAGCAATTCCTGTCCCTTTTAACAGGTTACAACTCTAAAGGGGTTTGTGTGAGAGGGTTGTGATCGATTGAGCAAGCAGGGGGTACGTAACTGAGGGCTGCATGCACCAGTAATTAGAACAGAACAGAACAGGACAGGGATTTTCACAGTGCTTTTCTATACAATGTCTGTAATCTATAGATAATACAACCCATTAGGTCAGGGGTCAATCTTTAACTACAAGGCTCAGGGTGTGATGCTGGACTGTCTGCCTGTGGATTTCATTTCTGCCTTTTAGTTTTTACTTCTTCTTTCTTTTGAGTTAGAAATTGGGCATAAGACAATATGAGGGGTGGTCTCATCCCTTAGTAGAAAGGCCTCATAAACTGGGCATTTGCTCAGAGAACTGCTTTAAAAAGAGTACATTCATTCAATGCCTGCCTGGGACAAATGACCATTTGGTACTGGCTGTAGAAATCATCTCGATGGTGCAGATTATGCTCTGGAACAGCATTTTATTGCAGGAACACTGCAAGAATTGACTGTCTTATTAAGAAACACTGTTATAATAAAATGTGATTTAATTACCAAGCAGGGGTCAAGAAAGGATCAGGGGAGGGATTTGATCATGAAAATACTGGCTCAGATGAATTAATTTTAAGGGTATTTGTAATAATTAGGCACAAATATTTGAATAATAATCACACCCCCAAATTATGTGAAAAGTATACCACTTTCAATTGCATAAAGTAGTTTTACATGCCCATTATCAACTGAGCCAAGGAATGTGTAATGATATGAAACCTAAGATCTTCATGAAATGCTTCCATAAAAAATGACAGTCAGCTTTCTTTTTACTTATATTTACTTGTCAATTTCAAAGGAATCAAATTCCATTATATTATATAAATAAACTATCCTGAAGGCACTTGCTCCTACTGTTTCAGGAAGCTACCCTATATTTAGAAAATTTCTGTGGCTCCCAATAAATGTATTTCCTTCAGAAAAGCAATTCTCATAACATGAGTAGATAGAATAGTGGCTGTTTGTAATGAAACTAAGGAATTTGTGATGTCATCTTGTGTGTGCCAATCCTTCAATTAAGAGGGGAGGACCCGAAAATGCAAAACCCTATGGTTATACCATGCACTTTAAAAGCAATGTATCAAAAGCTCATTATGCATGGTCACAGTTTGCAGCAAAATACAATCCTTTAGAAAGTGAAAGGGACTGCTCTTTTATGTAACTTGGCTCTGGAAGCCTGCGGTGACAAACCACACAGATCAACAGCCCCCACTTTGAGCAAATGTGGAAAACCACTTGTTAGCTCCGCCCCTCTAAGTACTTCTCCCTGTGGCTCTACTTTGTTTTTTAACTATTTTATTTTTGGTAAAAGTTAAGTTTACTAAGCTCTAAAATACACGAAATCTCCTGCTGTCTATTCTAATACTGGAAGTCACTCCAATATAAAAATTGGTGCATCCCGTGTAATAAGGCGGAGGAATGTTATTTCATTAACAGTTGGCACCAGAATTCCTCTCAGAAAGGGAAATGTAATTGCTTTGAAAAATACCATGATAAGAGCTTCTAAAGTAAAAGAGATCCCAGGAGGAGACAGGGTGTGGGTGGAATGTTTTCTGAGACAAAGGGAGCAATTTGGCTGTAACTTGCAAGGGCTTCCAGAGGGCTGGGGAGGGGAGGACCGCTGGAGCCAATTGGAGAACATCTTCTCAACGTGAATCTTCCTCTCCATCCTCCTGCACAAGTCTTCGCTAAAATGACAGAGCTGGCTAAATACTTGGTGCAAATAAATTATTATTTTTTTTTTGGTAGAAGCATGAGTAAGGGTTGGGCTTGTGTCTAGATCAATTGAGTATAACAAGGCTAACATGTATGGACCTAAGACTGGAGGCAAACAGACTCTGAAAATAAACTTGTAGGATTTTTTTATTTTTTTATTTTTAGAAATTATGGGGAGGCCTCTAGGTGCTCTAGGTGCTCACGGGGGGATATTTTTTGAGTAGTCTTGGGACTCTTTGGAAGCTCTTTTCTGATTGCCTCTATTTATTTTCTCAGCAAAACAATAAGACTCTCAGCAGCTAGAAGAATAACAAAGATGTTGGAAGTTTGAAGAGCAAGAATAAAGTATAAAATAAACATTTTACCAAAAATGCCTCTTACCAAAAATAAAATAGTTTAGATTGTATTGATATCTTTTAATGAAATATTTGTGGGAGCTACAGGGCCTCTGATGGGATCTTGGGTAAACCAGCTAGTTTATGGGCAGAATCACTGCTGTCATGGGTGGGAAGCTACTGTGGATAGTCTTAAGCTGCTTCATGGATGGTTACTTGGAAACAGGACTCTGTAAATACAAGATATCATGGTTGTTTTTGCAGTCATTGAACTGGCCAGACTTCAATATAATGTTTTTTAAAAATTATTAATTTATTATTATTCTTTAGAGACAGGGTCTTGCTGTGTTGCCCAGGCTGAAGTGCAGTGGTGTGATCATAGCTCACTGTAACTTCAAACTCAAGGGCTTAAGTGAATCCTCCTGCTTCAGCCTCTGAAGTAGCTGGGACCACAGGTCCACCACCATGCCTGGCTAATGTGAATTTAAGAGGCTGATTGATAGAAAAAAATGATTCTTTAGTAGACTGACAAAGAATTTTGAGATCCCAATCTTACATTTCAACACTAGTTTTTAAAAATTAATTCGAAGTCCCTGAGAATGAAGGATAAATTAAGGATCAAAATGGTATCTAGTATTCCCCAAATGATTCTTCATTAGCCAAGGTTTCTAGAGTGCAAATGAAGGTAAGTCAGCATATTGAACAATTTGTACACCATCATCGTATCTGTTCTAGGATCAAACCTAGAGGACAACAGTTGAAGCCAATGGACAAAGGGTAGAAATATATTTGACCATGGTTTACAGTGTGTCTTAGGGGTTTTGGGGTACAAAAATAATGGGATATCACCTAAGGCAGGGATCCTCAAACCCCAGGGCACGGTCTGTGGCCTGTTAGGAACTGGGCTGCACAGCAGGAGGTGAGCGGAGAGTGAGGGAGCATTACTGCCTGAGCTCTGCCTCCTGTCAGATCAGCAGCGGCATTAGATTCTCATAGAAACCTGAACCCTATTGTGAACTGTGCATGTGAGGGATCTAGATTTTACATTCCTTTTAAGAATCTAACAAATGCCTGATGATTGGAGGTGGAGCAGTTTCATCCCAAAACCATCTCCATCCCCCACTGTCTGTGGAAAAATTGTCTTCCATGAAATCGGTCTCTGGTGCCAAAAAGGCTGGGGACCGCTGACCTAAGGAAATGATTCAACGTATATTAGATATTTCCTCCAACTGGAATTCAGATTGCATCTCCCCCTCAAGAGATACTGTCCTTGATCATGCCTTATAAAGTTTTCCCCTGTGTGTCACCCTTTGGATTTCTTTCACCACACTTATTATCATCTGAAGTGATCTTGAATATTTAAATTTTTTACTTGTTTGTGGTCTGCCTGCCAACCATTGTGATATGAAGACCAAGAAAACAGGAACCCAATGTGCCTTGTTCATCTCTGTTTCCCAAGCTGTAGGATGCCTGGCACATAATCAGAGCTCAATAAATATTTATTGAATCATTGAATGCATTTCACTCAGCATCTAATCTGCAGAGATTATCAAAATCCTCATAGACCACTACAAACATAGTGTGGTTACTTTTATAAAGGAAACACGTACTGAGGGATTCTAAGGCTGGTGTTTTGAACTAATTCCTTTTTATTATCAGCCTAATCTTGGATCATGTAAATGATGATCACATTATACCTGTCAGAATACTTTGCAAGAAAAAATTCATGATTATATTCTTTCTGCACCAAAGTGAATCTAGAGATTCAGTTAAATGATAGAATAGTAGAGTTCAGTTTTGATATGGAGAAATGTTTTGATGTTGTATTTTAGTTTGGGTTAATAACATGATTAGGTTATATTCTAGGGTAATTAAAAGCATGAGTTCACTTTTGTTTTTAGGAGAAGTCTTGCTATGTTGCCCAGGCTGAAGTGCAGTGGTTATTCACAGGCAAAATTATAGCGCATTGCAGCCTCAGCCTCCTAGGCTGAAGTGATCTTCCTGTCTCAGCCTTCTAAGTAGCTGGGACTACAGGCTTATGCTACCACACCCAGTTCAACACATTTTTTTTTTTTTTATTTTAAGAAAAAAATTCTGTGGCAGAAGCTAGATAGTAATACCTGTTTATAAGATTTGACAAAATTTAATACTACTTTTGATTTAAAATTTATTTATTTATTTTTTGTGATAGAGCCTCACTCTGTCACCCAGGCTGGAGTGCAGTGGTGCAATCTTGGCTCACTGCAACCTTCACTTCCTGAGTTCAAGGGATTCTCCTGCCTCAGCCTCCTGAGTAGCTGGAATTACAGGCATGTGCCACCACGCCTGGGCTAATTTTTGTATTTTTAGTAGAGATGGAGTTTCACCATGTTGGTCAGGCTGGTCTTGAACCACTGACCTCAAGTGATCTGCCCACCTCGGCCTCCCAAAGTGCTAAGATTACAGGCGTGAGCCACCGTGCCTGGCCTTAAAATTTATTTGAAAGCATAATTATGAATGGGGAATATATTAATAAATGTGTTCAGTCTGGGTGCGGTGGCTCACGCCTGTAACCCCAGCACTTTGGGAGGCTGAGGTGGGCGGATTACCTGGGGTCAGGAGTTTGAGACCAACCTGGCCAACATGGTGAAATCCCGTCTCTACTAAAAATACAAAATTAGTCAGGCGTGGCGGTGTGTGCCTATAATCCCAGCTACCCGGAGAAGCTGAGGCAGGAGAATTGCTGGAACCTGGGAGGCAGAGGTTGCAGTGAGCCGAGATCATGCCACTGCACTCCAGCCTGGGCAACAGAGCAAGACTCCCTCTCAAAATACAAACAAACAAAACAAAATGTGTTCAAAATGAGAATGAATAACACAAATTTCTTTAGCATCGTATTATGTATAATTAGAAGTTATTTCAGAACAAGTGCAAACGCATTGTTTTGGGAGAATGGAACATTTTTTTCTACTTCATACCACATTGCTTACATTTATTTTTTGTTTGATATTACTTGTCTGTTTGTTTTTTTTTTTTTTTTTTTTTTTTGAGACACAGTCTCACTCTGTTGCTCAAGCTGGAGGGCAGTGGTGCGACCTCAGCTCATTGTATCCTCCACCACCCGGGTTCAAGGAATTCTCTTGCCTCAGCCTCCTGAGCAGCTAGGATTTCAGACGTGCACCGCCTGCCTGGCTAATTTTTTTTTTTTTTGAGACGAAGTCTTGCTCTGTCGCCCAGGCTGGAGTGTACTGGTGCAATCTTGGTGCACTGCAACCTCCATCTCTGGGTTCAAGTGATTCTCCTGCCTCGGCCTCCCAAGCAGCTGGGACTACAGGCACATGCCACCATGCCCAGCTAATTTTTAAATATTTTTAGTAGAGACGGGATTTCACCACCTTGGCCAGGATGGTCTCAATCTCCTGACCTCGTGATCTGCCCACCTCGGCCTCCCAAAGTACTAGGATTACAGGTGTGAGCCACCATGCCCGGCTAATTTTTTTATTTTTAGTAGAGATGAATTTTCACCATGTTGGCCAGGCTGGTCTTGAGCTCCTGGCCTCATGTGATCTGCCTGCCTAGGCCTCCTAAAATACAGGGATTACAGGTGTGAGCCACCATGCCTGGCCACTTGTCTGTTACATGTTGTCAAGCGGCCTTGTTTTATAACGAAACTAGACTTGTTAGATATAAAATTATTAATTTTCTTTTAGGTATATTATTTTCTCCATTCTTGTATGAGAAAAATTAACAAAAAACTACTTTTGTTAGTACTCTTGTAAAAAAATAAAAAGAGTATTGTAATTCAGTACTGCTGAATGAAACTGAGTGCATAAAAGAAAGTTACAAAATTATTTTAAAATTTCATTTCTGGAATTGGTGTGTGCATATTTATTATTGGTGGAATTTAAAGGAAAGAGTATTTTCAGATGTTTACTTATACGCAAATTTTTTTTTCTTCAAAAAATAACAGTAGGCCAGACGTGGTGGCTCATGCCTGTAATCCTTGCACTTTGGGAGGCCGAGGTAGGTGGATTGCCTGAGCTCAGGAGTTTAAGACCAACCTGGGCAACACAGTGAAACCCCATCTCTACCAAAATACAAAAAATTAGCCGGGCATGGCGGCATGCGCTGGTAATCCCAGCTACTCGGGAGGCTGAGACAGGAGAATCTCTTGAACCTGGGAGGTAGAGGTTGCAGTGAGCCAAAATAGTGCCACTGCACTCCAGCCTCAAAGTGCAGATTCCATCTCGACAAAACAAAACAAAACAAAACAAAACAAAACAAAACAAGCATATTAGTTATTTCTACATAACAAATTATCGCAAAATTTTGTGGCTGAAAATAAATATTTACTATTAGAACAATAGTAAACATAATTATATTATTATAGATAAATAAAGATTATTTATTATTTCTATAAGGAATTAGGGAGCAGCTTAGCTGGATAGTTTTGGCCTGAGACATATTTCATGAGACTCCAGTCAAAATGTTGACCCCCGCTGCAGTCATCTGAAGGCTTGACTGGGATTGAGGGATCTGCTTCCAAGATGATGCACTCACATAGGTGCTGGTTGTTGACAAGAGGCCTCAGTTCTTCACCATATGAACCTCTCCGTAGGATTCCTGGAGTGCCTTTACAACATGGTGGTCGTAAGGCTTCCCCCAGAGCACAGGGGCGGCGGGGGAGGGTGGCTCACACCTGTAATCCCAGCACTTTGGGAGGCTGAGGCAGGTGGATCATGAGGTCAGGAGATCCAGACCATCATGGCTAACATGGTGAAACCCCATCTCTACTAAAAATACAAAAAGTTAGCCGAGTGTGGTGGCGGGAGCCTGTAGTCCCAGCTACTCAGGAGTCTGAGGCAGGAGAATGGCGTGAACCCGGGAGGCGAAGCTTGCAGCGAGCTGAGATCGGGCCACTGCACTCCAGCCTGGGCAACAAAGCAAGACTCTGTCTCAAAAAAAAAAAAAAAAAAAAAAAAAAGACTTCCCCAGAGCAAGTGACCAAGGAAGTAATGTGGAAGTTGTAATGTTTTTTGTGATCTAACCTTGGAAGTTACATCATCACTTCCATGATGATCTACTAGTCACACAAACCAGTCTTGATCCAATATAAGAAGGAACTACATGAGGGCATAAATAGAAGGAGGTAAGGATCACTGGGTATTGTCTCAGAGGCTGACTACCATAGTAAGAAATATGAAGGTTAACTTGAATTCTACCACTCTTATGAATTTTGAATTTGTTATTGATGTTCACTAAAATGTGCTTTGCAAATTATGGGGTGAACATGGTGGAAAACAGAAATAACATTTCACAAAAAGACGTGATCAGTGTATGAATAACATCCTCTGCATCCAAATATTATGAACATTGCATATCATCACGTTAGATAAAGCATATACATAAATATTGTCAAATCTGCTTCATAAGATTATAAACATCTTTTGCTTTTGGTGGGATACGAGATCAAATAATTGCAAAGACAAGATGGAGAAAAGGTAAAGATTGAAAAAGAAAATAATAAGAACCAGAGAAAGGAAAAAGAAGTAGAAAAAGAGAAGATAAAGGAAAGGGGATAAAAGGGACAAGAGAAGACAAATCGGAGGTAGAAGAGCAGAGATACAGAAACGAAAAACACGCAAATAAAAGGCAAAAGAAATGCGAACCCAGAGGTGATCTGAACAAGAGAGAAGGAAAAGGAGAAATGATTGTGAGAGGGGGGAAAAGAAAAAAAAGACAGAGAAAAAAAATTAAGGTTTTCATTTCTTTACCAGTTTTTAGATGCTTTTGCTCCTCAGAACAGACTTGCGGCCTCTTATTTTCTCACTGTGTTTCCAAAGTTCCTCTGGGAACTCCCCTTAATGCCTGGTTCTCAGAACCCTGCTTTTCATCTTGTTGCTCAGACTGGGTTGGGTAAGTTTCTGGGGAAGAGAGTAGGTTAGCCATTTTATTTATTATCCAACTTGTTCTTCTTAAGTACACACTCCCTTGTTAGGCAATATTTTTCTAGAAGTATTAAAAAAATGTAATTTCTTAGAAAAAAAATGAGACACAAACAAATGATTTTCTGAGAGAATTTTACTTCTGTAAAAAAATATTACCATATTTGGATTTGGTTCCCTTTGTATATCTGGCAGATGAGTATAGTTCTTTTTGGATTTTTGATTCAGAGTTCACTTTAGTTCAGATTTCTGCTTCAAGTCATGTTTCTGTGGTTGAAATAAAATTCTGGCTAAAAAAGTACCTAGCTACTAGTTTTTATTAGCCAACATTTCTTTTTTTTTTACATGAGAACATTGCATAATCTGTGCTTCAATAATGATTAATGTGTAAACTTTAGAGAAGTTTGGATAAGCAATTTTCATATATGGAAATATTAAATGAGCAATATGATTATTTTTTCTTACATTTTTAGTGTATTTTCTGCTAAGTTAACAAAGGCGAATTTAATCAAAGCAACTAATATACTAGGCAACCTTCTTTTTAGACTATCCCCTGCCTCCTTCTCCCCAATCTGGGTTATTTTTTAAAAAGCTATTTAAAAATTTCAACTAAGTAATACATTCACAAAGCTCAAATTCATCTTTTTTTTTCTTCTGAGATCGAGTCTCAAAGTGCAATGGCATGATCTCAGCTCACTGCAGCCTCCACCTTGCAAGTTCAAGCGATTCTCCTGCCCCAAGCTCCCGAGTAGCTGGAATTACAGGCATGCAGCCATCACGCCTGGCTAATTTTTGTATTTTTAGTAGAGATGGGGTTTCACCATGTTGGCCAGGCTGGTCTTGAACGCCTGACCTCAAGAGATCCTCCTGTCTGGGCCTCCCAAAGTGCTGGGATTACAGGCATGAGCCACTGTACAGGGCCTCATATTCATTTTGATTGGGATTCACTGGACTTCTTTAATTTGTGATTAGTAACCTTCATCATTTGGGAAAACTTTTTCTAAAATCTCTTCAAATATTGTCTCACTCTCATGCTTTTTTCTTTCTGGAACTCTGATTAGAGGCATGCTACTTTCTCAGTCTGTCCTCCATGCCTTTTAACGTTTCTTTTATGTTTTACATCTCTTGGCCTCTGTGTGCTTCCTTCCAGACAGGTTCTTCTGGCCTATCCTCCAATATTTTCTTTCCTCCAGCTATGCCTAATATGCCATTAAAACCACTCATTTACTTTGTAATTGTAATAAATATAATTGTCAGTTATTTTGGTCCTATTTGATTCTTTAAAAAAGTCTGCTTCATCATTTTACAGTTGCTTATTATCTGCATTTATTTTCAAGCTTGGCTATTGAAGAATCACGGTTGTTTTGTAATCTGTGTCTGATCATTCTAGTATCAGATTTTTTTTCAGTCCTGTTTCTACTTTCTGTTATTTTTGTTGCTTATTGCTGTAGTACTTTGTCTCTTTAATGACTGTGAGCATTTTCTTTGGAAAATTATTTGTGAGCATTCTTTGAGTCCCTGGATGATGTAAGTTCTTCCAGTGGGGGATTTGCTTTGGCTGTGTGCCTGGAAACAGTATCAGTTCTTGACTTTTTCTTGGATCATTCAGTTTATATTAATTTGGACTATAAATACTCATGAGGGCTAGCATGTCATTGCTACTTATTAGGGAACTTCTCCTTTCCTCTCTTAAGTGCCTTTACTTACAGTCCCCTAGGGCACGGGCTGTGGAGTTTATGTTTGACTCATCCTTCCACCAAGGGTTCATCCTTATACCAGTCCTTTGGGATCCGAGTATCCTATTAGGTTCCCCAAGCAGTTCTGGGCTTTGTCTTCTGTTCTCTCACATGTCCTACGACCATGGAAATCAAGGCTGAGATTGGCCAGGTTTGGCAAATGCCCTCAGTGTCTGGCTCCCTTCTGGGTTCCCACCTTCACAAAGATTTTGGCTTAGTAATTCCTTCTTGACATCCCTTTGATGCTTTTAAGGTTTTACTAATATTTTATTTTGTATTTTCAGCTGGAGGGTTATTCCAGTTATCTAGCCTGTGCTATTACTAGAAATAAAAATCCTGGTACAAAATTTAACAGGTACAAAGCATGTACAGTAAAATGTTTCCCTGTTATTCCTGTTTTTCTGTTCACCATATGATCATCCCAGTAGGTGCTGAAAGCACATTTGATAAAATTGAAAACTCATTCACACATTCACCTCTCTCTCTCTGTCTCTGTCTCTCTGTCTCTCTCTCTCTCTCTCTCTCTCTCTCTCCCCCCCTCTCTCTCTTAGAAAACTAGGAATAGGAATAGAAAAGGAAACTTTAAAAAACCGATAATGGTTTAATGTTGTACTTTGAAACCATTTCAACATGTTGAAAATGTGGGATATTCTTGTTTTTTACTTAGTCCAATTTTTTTATTTTTCGACGTTGGACGAAATCCCAGAAAGGTAAATTGACATACCTAAAGACCGGTGGTCTACCCAGAAAGGCACAAGTTATTTAATTTATTTTTTAAGGTATTTTGTAAATGTTATTTTTAAAACTAATTTCAACTTTTATTTTAAATACAGGGGGTAAATGTGTAGGTTTGGTACATGGGTATATTGTGTGACACTGAGGTTTGGAGTATGAATGTATGAATGGCCCCATCATCCAGGTGGTAAGCACAGTACCCAACAGGGAGTTTTCAGTCCTTGTCCCTCTTCCTCTCTCCCCGACTAGTAGTCTCTAGTGTTTATTTTTCCCATATTTACGTCCATACCCAATGCTTAGCTTCTGCTTATAAGTGAGAAAGAATATGCAGTATCTGGTTTTCTGTTCCTGCATTAATTCTCTTAAGATAATGGCCTCCAGTTGAATTCATGTTAAAGGACATGATTTAATTCTTTTTTATGGCTGCAAGGTATTCCATGGTGCATATGTACCACATTGTCTTTATCCAATCCTCTGTTAATGGGCATCTAGGTTAATTCCATGTTTTGCCGTTGTGAATAGTTCTGCAATGAACATATAGTGCATGTGTTTTTTTTTTGGTAGAACAATTTATTTTCTTTTAGTTTTAAACCAAGTAGTGAGATTGTTGGGTCGAATCGTAGTTCAGTTTTAAGTTCTTTGAGAAATCTGAAAACTGCTTTCCACAGTGGTTGAACTAATTTACATTCCCACCAATATGGTCTTCACTTTGTTGCCCAAGCTGATGCGGGAATTGTTATTGAAGCGTTCCTTTTTCTCCGCAGCATCACCAGCATCTGTTATTTTTTGACTTTTTTTTTTTTTTTTTTTTTTTTTTTTTTTTGAGACGGAGTCTCGCTCTGTAGCCCAGGCTGGAGTGCAGTGGCCGGGTCTCAGCTCACTGCAAGCTCCGCCTCCCGGGTTCACGCCATTCTCCGGCCTCAGCCTCCCGAGTAGCTGGGATATTTTTTGACTTTTTAATAATGACCATTCTGACTGGAGCGAGATGGTATTTCACTATGGTTTTGATTTACATTTCTCTGATTCCTACTAATGTTGAACATTTTTTCATGTTTGTTGGTCCCTTTTATGTCTTCTTTTGAGAAGTTCATGTCACATGCCTACTTTTTAATGGAGTTGTTTTTTACTTGTTGAATTACATTCTTTATAGATTCTGGATACTCAACCTTTGTCAGATGCATTGTGTGTGAATATTTTCTCCTATTCTACAGGGTGTCTGTTACTCTGTTGATAGTTTCTTTTGCTGTGCAGAAGCTCTTTAGTTTAATTAGGTCCCACTTGTCAATTTTTGTTTTTGTTACAGTTGCTTTTGAGGATTTAGCCACAAATTCTTTGCCAAGAATTTTCTGTCTTCCTGTTATTTCTGCCTTCCTGATCACCATAGGATCATCTCAGTAGGTGCTGAAAGCACATTTGATAAAATTCAAAATCTTTCACACACTTACCCATGCATACAACCTCTCTTAGAAAACTAGAAATAAGAATAGGAAAGGAATTCAAACAACAGTCAGCTACGAGAGATAAGTCAGAAAGTCTTGTCTGGGCGCGGTGGCTCACATCTGTAATCCCAGCACTTTGGGAGGCCGAGGTGGGCAGATCACCTTTGGTCGGGAGTCGGAGACCAGCCTGGCCAACGTGGTGAAATCCTGTCTCTACTAAAAATACAAAATTAGCTGGGCATGGTGACACATGCCTATAATCCCAGCCGCTCGGGAGACTGAGGCGGGAGAATTGCTTGAACCTGGCAGGCAGAGGTTGCAGTGGGCCGAGATCACGCCACTGCACTCCACCCTGGGCAAAAAGAGTAACTCCATCTCAAAAAAGAAAAAAAAGTCAGAAAGTCTTTTTTTAAAATCTTTTATTTTATTTTATTTTATTTATTTTTTATTATTATATTTGAAGGATGCAGGGTCTCACTCTGTGACCCAGGCTGGAGGGCAGTGGCAGATCATAGTTTACTGTAGCCTTGAACTCCTGGGCTCCAGTGATCCTCCTACCTCAGCCTCTTGAGTATCTGGAAGATTACAGGTGCATGCCACCATGCCTGGCTAATTTTAAAATTTTTTATAGAGATGGGATCCTTCTTTGTTGTGCAAGCAGGTGAGAGTATTCTTACTAAAGTAAGAGCAAGACCAACAGGCTTTTGTCACTGTTTCTATTCAGCATTGTACTGGCAGCTCTAGCAAACGCAGTAGGACCAAAAAAAAAAAAAAAAAAAAAAAAAAAAAAAAAAATTAAAAAAAGAAAGGAAGAAAGAAAGAAAAAAATGGAAAAGAAGGCACTGGAAAGTTAAAACCTTTTTTTTTTAATTTGTAAAAGATATGATTACTCATAGAGATTCTAAAGACCATCTATTAGAACCAATGAGAATTCAACAAGTTTGCTGGATACCATAGCATTTCTATACTGGTAATTAGTCTTTAGAAAATTAATGAAAAGTAGGTAATTCATAATAGCAACAAAACTATATCATCAAATAAATCTAACAAAATATCTGTAGTACTTTATGGAGAAAATAGAACACTACTGAATGACACTAAAGAAGTTCTAAGTAAATGGAAATATGTACTATTTTCATGAAAAGGAAGATTCAATATGATTAAGATGTCAGTTTCTCCAAATTGATTTATAATTTCGAGGCTTTTGTGGATCTTGTCAGACTGATTCTAAAATTCATTAGAAAGAACAAAAGCTACACCAGTTTTGAAGAAGAATCTGGGCTACTTTGTACTACCAGATACCAATGCTTATTATAAACCTAAGATTAAAATAATGCCATATTAGTGTGAGGATATACATATACCTATATGGAACAGAATGGAAATCCTGAAAAAGAACCGCATGCAGATATGAAGGTATAATATAGGACATTACAAATTAGTGAGAACAGGACAAACTATTTAAGACATTGTCATGAATCAGCTGGTTATTCACATCAAAAAGAAAATTCTTGTATCATACACTAAAGTTTTCATTCCAGGGATATTAAAGACCTGAATATGAAAAACAAAGCTTTTAACATCATAGGACATTTTAAGAGAAAACATAGGAGATATATTTTTAATGTTGGTATGGGGTGAATTTGTTAAGTAAAGCACTAAAAGACATATACTATGAAAGCAAAGATCAATAACATAAAAACCCTCTGTTTATCAAGACACTGTAATCAAAGTTGAAAGAAAAATTACAGAATGGGAGAAAGCATTTACATTACATGTAATTAACATGATATTTGTTTTCTAAATGTATAAAGTAGTCCTCTAAATATAAAAGAAAAAGGCAATCCAACAGCAAAATAAGTAAAGTACCATTTACAGCTATTTACGAACAAGCTATTTACAGACAGGGCTAGTGACTACTGTATTGGGCAGTGCATCTCTAGAGGAAATCTATGTGCACAAGAAGTTCCATCATAGAACTACATTTGGAAACACCTAAATGTCTGTCCACAGAAAAGTGAACAAAAAAGTATAATATATTTATAAATGGAAATACTATGTCCCCATGAAAATAAATAAACTAGGGTTACATGTATCAATAATTATAAATATAAAAGCCAGGGGCCAGGCAGGTGGCTCACACCTCTAATTGCAGCACTTTGGGAGGCCAAGGGAGGCAGATCACCTGAGGTCAGGAGTTTGCGACCAGCCTGGCCAACATGGTGAAACCTTGTCTCTACTAAAAATACAAAACTTAGGCATAGTGGAATGTGCCTGTAATTCTAGCTACTCGGGAGGCTGAGGCACAAGAATCGCTTGAACCCAGGAGGCAGAGGCTGCGGTGAGCCCAGATCACACCACTACACTCCAGCCTGGGCAACAGAGAGAGACTCTGTTCCAAAAAATAGAAATAAAAATAAAAAGCCAGGCATAGTGATACACGCTTGTAGTCCCAGATACTCAGCAGACTGAGATGGGAGGATAACTTGAGCCTGAAAGTTTGAGGCTGTAGTGAGCTATGATTGTGCCACTGTATTCCTGGGTGACAGCCTGGGTGACAGAGTGAGACTCTATCTCTAAATAAATAAACAGATAAATACATAAACAAAGATTTGTAAAAATTATAAATATTTAAAATAATTTGAGCCCCAAAAAGCAAGCTACATAATAATAATACAATATAATGATTTATATACAGGTTGAAAAATACTATATAGTACTAAATATTATTTTCTGAGCTCTTCATATGCATTGATAGTCTAAACAGCCATGGTAATGATAAACGTTTAATTTAGGATAGTGTTTATCCCTGAGTAGGGAGCAAAGGGAATGGAGTCTGTGAGAGGTATATACATATGTAAGGAACTTTGGCTCTGTCCATAGATTTTCATCCCTCCTCTAATGACATAAATACAGCCAAATGTTAAGATTTAAGGAAGATCAATGGTGAATATACACATATTTAATTAATACTACATTAACAGCCTCTATTAAATATATAGGATAAATATAAATATATTGCATATTGTACTTTTTTGTAAGTTTGATACAATTTCATAAGAAATCATAGAATGGAACCCTGTAAAAGGATGGTTTAACATTAGGAAATATTTTATTGCAATTGATCATGTTAGTAAACTAAATTAATAAATTAGAGAAGAAATGTTTAAGGATATATGAGCAAGAAATGGGTATAATTTGTACAAAGAAAACCACAAAACTAATTAAGGACACAATATAAGACCTGAATAAATGGAGAAACTACCATGTTTCAAGGTAGGACAACTCATATTGTGAAATTATCAATCCTCTTCAAGGTAACAGGGAAACTGTATTGGGCCATTCTTGCGCTGCTATCAAGAAATACCTGAGACTGGGTAATTTATAAGAAAAGAGGTTTATTTGATTCAGGGTTCTACAGGTTGTGTAGGAAGCATAGGGTCATCTGCTTCTGGGGAGGCCTCTGGAAGCTTCCAAACATGGCAGAAGGTGGAAGTGGGAGCTATGTTGCATGGTGAAAGCAGGAGCGAAGGAGCAAGTGGGGAGGCAACACACACTTTTAAATGCCTAGATCTCGTGAGAACTCACTAGCTCAAGGACAGTACCCTGGGGGATAGTACTAAACCATTCACGAGAAACCGACCCTATGATCCAATCACCTCCATTAGGTTCCACCTCCAACAGAAGCTTAATGCCATTCTAATTGGAATGTCAATATTTTGAGTATTTCAAATTAATGAGGGAAAGGGGAAGCAGGACAATTGGCTCTCCATTGGGAAAAGAATAAAGTTGATCTGTCTTACCTAATTTATAAAAATAAATTTCTAATAGATTAAAGAGCCAAACGTGAAAAATAAAATTTTAAAACAATTAGAAGAACATGTGACAGAATACTTTTAAAATCCTGGACTGAGACTGGCCTTTCTAAGCATGATATTAAAACCTATGAGGAAAAGATTGACAGATTTAACTATACACAAATGAAAAACTTCAGCATGGTGAAAGAAACAATAAAACAAAATAAAAAACAAATAACAGGACGGAAGAAAATTACTGCAAATGAATGGTTCCTATTTGTCCTGTTCAGTGAGCCCTTGCAAATTGCTAACACTTACCAGCCACTTTTCTATGTGCCTGGCACTGTTCTGAGTGCTTTTTAATTTTAAGCCATTAAAAATCCCACAACTTAAAATGTTCCCAACACAGAGAAATGATAAGTACTCAAGATAATGGAGGCACTAAATACCCTGACTTGTTTATTACACATTCTATGCATGTGAGAAAATATCACATGAACCCTAGAAATATATACAAATATTGTGTATCAATAAAACAAAATCCTACAACAACATTATGAGGTAGCCACTATTGTTATTTTCATAGGTGAGGAAATGGAAGCACAAAGAGGGTAAGTAATTCCTCCAAATTTGCGTGTTGACTTCAGTGGCAGAGATGGGATTTAAATCTAGATCAACTGGCTCCAACATTTTTTTCTGCTACCTACTCTCCTGTTTATATAAAGCATTTTAAAAAACAGAGTAACCCAGGCTGGGCACAGTGGCTCACACCTGCAATCCCAGCACTTTGGGAGGCCGAGGTGGGTGGATCACGAGGTCAGAAGTTTGAGATCAGCCTGGCTAACATGGGGAAATCCCGTCTCTACCGAAAATACAAAAATTAGCCGGGTGTGTTGCACGCCTGTAATCCCAGCTACTTGGGAGGCTGAGGCAGGAGAATCGCTTGAACCAGGAAGGCGGAGGCTGCAGTGAGCCGAGATCACACCACTGCATTCCAGCCTGGGCAACACAGCAAGGTTCTGTCTCGAAAAAAAAAAAAATAGAGTAGCTCAACTGAAAAACAGGCAAAAAGAGGAAAGTAGAAAATTCATAAAAGAAGAAATACAGTGGCCTAGAAATGTGTGAGAAGATGCTAAACTTCACTAGTTACCGAAGTAATGCAAAAAACAACACGAACTGTCACTGCTGCCCTCAGGTTGGTAGAAAAGTTTTAAAGAGATTCTAATAAATAGATACAATTTAAATAAAAATTATAAGAAGAAGCAGGGAACGTGTTTTCTACTTTGTTGGTAGGAAATAAATTGCCGTGACCGTTTAGGTGGGCAATTTGGCAGTATTAATCAAAATTACAAATTCACATGCTTTTAGATTAGCAATATACCTTTTGGAATCTAGTTAACTATATCCTAGTGATATACACATAGATGTGATACAGCTATACAGTAAAAATGCAACTTAAGCAATAGAAATATGCACGCAGATGTGGTACAGCTATACAAATGTATAATGTTTAAAATCCAAATTAAACGTTAGAAATAATAGGGGTAGATCTATATATTTTGATGTAAAAAATGTTCAAAGCAGAGCAGTGATTATTGTGTTGGGGTTTAAAAATTTAGGTTAAAAAATACAGACATCTGTGTCAAGAGCAAAACCTTGTGTGTACTCTTGGGTACCAGGTGCTTTTCTTGGAGTCTCTGTGGTTGCCTTCTAGAATGCCCCTGACTGCAAGTCTCGCCTCCAAATCTTTGTCCCTACATGTAAAGGATTATTATTGAGATTCTCTGAGGTCTCCTGTGCTTATGTTCCCTTTGGACATAGGGTCCTTTCTTCAACTCAGATTAGTCTGCTTCATGTCCTGCAGAGTGTCTGTCTTTGATGTTGCTACTATGCGCTTCTCACTTTGCCCTAGTTTCCATTGCCGACGTGGGTTTGTTCATCTATGTGTATTTTTATTTCCTTGGTCATTTCGATGAGCTTATGGAAGGGGGCAGCTGGAAATGCATGTTCAAGTCACCTTATTACCTGGAATAATTTTAATACCTCATTTTAAATAATTTCTTTTGCATTTTCTCTAATTACTTAGAGACATTTTAGGAGTTCTAATGCCAAATAAGTAAACATTTCAAGGGTGTATATTTGGGAATTTAGCCAGAACTAATTTAAAAAGCAAAGTTTTGATAGAAACGATAGACTCTGGTAACAATTAATGAAAACTTGTTTAAGGAACAGTTTATTTTGCATAGTTAGAATGGACTTTATCTGTACACTTGAGACTGTGCAATGGTTTTAATTGAATATATGTCTTTTACTCTACCTGAGGCTGTAGTCTTTACTAGAGGAACAAAAGAATCCCACTGCGGTGCCAGTGACTGAAATAGGCCTGTTTCTTACAGAGCTGTGATGTACAGTGATTATCATTCAACAATACCCATAGGAAGCGAGGATATCGAAACGGTCCCTGTGAAGACAAGGGACATTACTCACTAACGGGTAGCATATCTATCAGCCTTGAAAATAGAGATACTAAAATCAGAACTGCATAAGCATATGGAGAGCCCTGCATTTTAAAACACAAGTGCATATTTGTATATTTCATCAGAGTTTATAATGGCTTTCACATGTTTTCTCCTCATAGAATCCTCACAACCATCCAGGCAAAGTGGACAGTGTAATTTTATCCCTGTTGTGCAGATGAAGACACTATCGGTCAAAGTGATTAAATGATTTAAGTAAGGTCACACATTCATTTAGTAGAAATTCTCATATATAAAATCTTTTAGATCATGTCAGTTTATTAAAAAAGGATTCATTCAACAGCTGTAGGGGCAAATCAATACACTGTGATATTTTATACTCCTGTTAACAGTGTATGAGAGTCAGCATTTCTTAGCACACTCAAAGCAAAGCAGTTCTATGAAGGCTTCCTTCACAAACGATTGCCACGTCATCTGTGCTGATTTCCTGAAAACTTTGTTAATGGTCATTCATTAATAATCATTCCCATTTTATCTGAGTCTTTTCGTTTCTGGTTTATCTTCATTATAATTTACATGTTTCCTTTTAAAATGTTTTCTAAAGCACGGCAAACCAGTACATGTGCTAATAAAACTAAAACCGAGATTTAATTTCTTAGATAAAATTGAAACAGGCTGACAAACTCAGACTTGTGGGAAGATTAGAGAGACGGTTGCCTGGGAAATATCTAATGAGTCATTGTTTTTAAAACCTCCAGAGCCAGGAAGAAGGGGCTGATCAGCTGGGATGGGCTATCATATTCCTATTTCATATATTTCTAGAAACAGCACAGTTTTGTGCATGTGTTCAATGGTCCAACATTAATAACTTGTGGAAAAATTGAGAGATGAGCTATGTTAGGCAAATTCGGTCCCCCTGACCTAGTCATGAACCTTTATAAATAGGATGAAAAGTCTTTCTTCAGCCATTTCTTATGCATATATGTTTATCTGTGCATATGCCTGTCTCCCTCACTGGCTAGTAGAGTTCTTTGAGCTAGAGAATGACGGTTTTCATCTTTGTTTTACAGCTAGGACTTGAGAGAAATACCTGTAATGTAATAATGCAGATGAATACTTGATGCCTGGCTGGAAAAAGGACTTTTTGAGTATGATAGCAATGCAAGAATTCCCAAAGGAAATTATTGAAATATTTGAATTTATAAAAATAAAAAATATCTCTGCACTGCCCCCTTCCTCCATATAAGTCTAAGCCCATAAACCAACTTAAATGACAAAGCAAATAGGGGAAAATATATTCAGTAAACTTGACAGCAAGAGATTGGATACCTTTATTATATAAAGAACTCATAAATATCAAGAAGAAAAATATAAAGAGCCTAATAGTTAAACGGGCAAAAGACATAAATACATAACCCACCAAAGAGAAATAGAAGTGACTAATAAATATAAAATGCCAACTTTTACTTTTAATCAAAGAAATGCAGAACGAAACAATCAAATACTATTTCTGATCACTAGATGAAAAAAGATTCTTTTTCTTTAAAAAAATTATAATGAACCTGGCAAAGGCAGAGCGAGTAAGAATGTATTTTGATACAACTTTCTGGAAAGCAATTTGGGAATGTTTATCAAAAGCTTTAAACATATTAATATTCTTTGACAAAGGAGTTCCACTTTAATTTAATTAATTTATTTACTGAGATGGAGACTCATTATGTTGCTCAGGCTGGAGTGCAGTGGCTATTCACAGGTGTAATCATAGCGCATTGCAGCCTCCAACTCCTGGGCTCCAGCAATCCTCCCACGTCAGCCTTCCAAGTACCTGGGACTATAGGCACAGGCCACCACCCTTGGCAAGAGTCCCACTTTTAGAAATTTATCCTAAGGAAACAATATGAAATGTGAGTAAAGGCATTCTACACAATGCTATTTATTTGAACAAATACTAGAAAAATTTTAAAATCCAATTGTAAGTGATGATTAAATTTTGGCGTAGCCAGATAATAGGTTTTTTATACATTCTTTAAAGTTATGCTAATGGAATTAAAAATACATAACATGGCAAAATACTTATGGTATAATTTGAAATGAAAAAGTACTTTTAAAGTAGACATTTATACATAGTTGTATATATGCATAGAAAAGTTACTAAAAATAAATATATCAATATTTAGCAAGAACTATTTCTAGACAGTGGAATTGCAAGTAATTTCTTTGTACTTGATACCTTTTTTTGAGTTTTTTACAAAGATAATGTACTACAAATCTGGGCACGGTGGCTCACACCTATAATCCCAGCACTTTGGGAGGCTGAGGCAAGTGGATCACCTGAGGTCAGGAGTTCGAGACCAGCCTGGCTAACATAGTGAAACCCCATGTCTACTAAAAATACAAAAAAAAATTAGCCCAGCATGGTGGCAGGCGCCTGTAATCCCAGCTACATGGGAGGCTGAGTCACGAGAATCACTTGAACCCAGGAAGCAGAGGTTGCAGTGAGCCAGGATCATGCCATTGCACTACAGCCTGAGTGACAAAGTGAGACTTGGTCTCAAAAAAAAAAAAAAAAAAAAAAAGGCATTGCTCCTGATAATGTACTACAAATTCAACTTGAAGTTATGTACATATTTTAAAGAATGTACAGTGTGTACATAACTTAAAGAAACCTGGTTGTTAAAAATAGCAAGGAATAGGTAACAGGTAGAAGGAGTTTCTTTTTAAGATGAGAGACATTTGAAAGCTGCATGCTGTGGAAAAGAGTGGAGAGGAAGAGGTTGAAGATACAGGAAGAGGCTCTCATTGAGGGCTGAGGTCCTGGGATACAAAGTTGGGTGAGACCTGGGTGGGACCCGTCTTCCAACGAGGCCTGAAGGAGGAAGGTGCAGACCAGTTAGGCAGAGGGGATGAGAAAGTAGAGATTCTCACCTGATGACTGCTATTTTGTTCTGAAGAAAAGAGGTGAGATTCTCTGCTGAGAGCCTGAGCAGATGCTTGAGAAAAGTGTGAAGCTTTGAAATAGCCACTGAGCAGGAAAGAAGGCACTCTTGTGCCATTTTCCCTTCAAAACCTATTCCTTGTTTTCATTCCTGTAATCAATGATTGGCACTGATGATTCAAGATAGAATCTGGAAATCACTCTCCGCATTCCTATCGATCAATAAGGTTCTAGTAATTCAACGCCCTCAGCATCGTCTCTTCAACCAGCCCTCTCTCTCTGTCTTTTTCATCTTCTTGCCTGTATTGCTGCAATAATTTCCTAATGGTCTGTCTAGGTTCATTTGTTTCTTCCTACTCTCAATCTTTCTATTACACTGTTGGCAGGCCCATCTTCCAAAAATTCAATTAAGGACTTTGTTATGACTCTTTAAAACATACTCCAATTGCCTTTAGGATGAAATCCAAATTCCTCTGCCGGATATACAAGACACTTCTTCTTTTTTGTTTCATTGTTTTGTTTTTTATTTACCTATAAAGTTAATTTTAAAAATTTGAACTTATAGCCTGGCATGGTGGCTCCTGCTTATAATCACAGCAACTTAAGAGGCCCCGAAGTGAGAGGATCTTTTGAGTTCAAGGCCAGTTTGAGCAACCTGGTGAGAACCCATGCCTAAAAAATAAATAAATAAATAAAATAAAAAGTAAAAAACAATTTTTTTGGACTTACACAATGTTTAGTAATAAAGCCCAAGTTTTAACCTACTTTATGTGTTGAGGATCTGCAACAGATTTTGTTTGAAAAAGGACTTCAGTGCTTTTGAAATTTTAATTTGGCTGAGTGTGGAGGCTTACACCTGTAATCCCAGCAGTTTGGGAGGCTGAGGTGGGTGGATCTCTTGAGCCCAGGAGTTCAAGACCAGCCTGGGCAACATGACAAAATTCCACTTCTACAAAAAATACCAAAAAAAAAAAAAAAAAAAAAAAAGCAGGGCATAGTGGTGCACGCCTGTAGTCCCATCTATTTAGGAGGCTGAGGTGGGAGGATTGCTTATGCCCAGAAGGCAGAGGTTGCAGTGAGCTGAGATTGTATCATTGCATTCCAGTACAAGGCACTTCTTGATTTGTTTTTTAATACATTTTGAACTTTATTTTTTCTCTTTATTTGTCCATCCATTCACCCATCCACTCCATCCATCCATTCATCCATCCATCCATCCATCCATCCATCCATCCATCCATCCATCCATCCATCCATTTTTAAAATTTATTTTATTTATTTATTTTTTGAGATGAAGTCTCACTCTGTCGCCCAGGCTGGAGTGCAGTGGCGCGATCTCGACTCACTGCAAGCTCCGCCTCCTGGGTTTACGCCATTTTCCTGCCTCAGCCTCCCGAGTAGCTGGGACTACAGGCGCCCACCACCACGCCCAGCTAATTTTTTGTACTTTTAGTAGAGACGGGGCTTCACCGTGTTAGCCAGGATGGTCTCGATCTCGTGACCTCGTGATCCGCCCGCCTTGGCCTCCCAAAGTGCTGGATTACAGGCGTGAGCCACCACACCTGACTTCACCCATTTATTTTTACTTTCTTCTTTCCTTCCATTCATCTACCCTTCCATTTACAAATGCCTACAATATGCTGGCAACTGTATAGGCTAGGTGCTAGGGAAATAATACAAAGAAGTCTAGACGTGCTGTCTGTGCAAGGGAAACTTAAAGGTCTGGTGAGGGACATAGACTTAAATAAGTGTGATAAATGTTACAGTCATCAAAATATGTACAGGATGCAGTGAATACAAAAAGGAGTGAATGTTAGGTCTCTAAGGTGAGGGTTGGGCAGAGAGATGGAGTCAAGGAAAGTTTCCTAGAAACTAAGATGACTCTAGGGTTTCTGATAACTGGGTATGTTAGTTACAGAAAGCAACAGAAGCAACCTTCCCCCACCGCCCTGAAAGATAGTAAATTCCCACTACCCTATCATTTTGGGTTACACTTGTACTAAAAAAAATGCATTTGAGGAAACATATCAGAATCTTTCAGCCTCTACATTTTTGCATGCACCATTTTCTCTGCCAGAAACATCCACTATTCACTTCTTCACTTGGCTAATACTTAATATAAAGGCAAATGTGAAAGCATTTATGTATCAGCTAATGTGCTAAGTTGTTTACATTCATTATTTCATTTAATCCTCATAATAATCCTGTGAAGGAGGGATCTCTTTGCAGATGAGAAAACTGGGGTTCAGAAAGATAAGTAACTTGTTCAAGGTTATCCCAACTAGTAAACTGGTGGAGCTGGATTTTGAACTCAAGCAATGAGACTCAAGAACCCACATGTTTAATCATGACAACAAAGTGCCTTGTCAAGATTCAGTTTAACTGTCTTATCTTCCAGAAAGTCTTTCCTGTTGCCCTTTTTTAGTGGGTGCATCTCCTTATTCCCAAAAATCACATGCATGCAAATTCATCATGGCACTCACCATACCCTACTAGAAGAATTTGCTGCTCCTTTTCTGTTCAATAGCTGCTTCCTTTTCTTTCCCAGACTATGAGCTCCTTGAGGGCAGAAAGAATTCCATACATCTTCCTCAATCCAGAACACAGTACCCAGTTTTCCATAGGAGCTTGATCAATGTTTGTTGAATAAATGGAGGCATGAAAAAACATGGCATATTACTGATGGGAAATTAGATGGGGCTAGAAAATAGAGTGTATAGGCTAACCCTGCAGAGGTAGAGTGGAGTCAGATAAAGAAGATTGTTATATACTAGTTTAGGAATTTGCAAGCAGCAGTCGCAGGATCCTTTAAAAATACTTCCACATCCATGGATATTATACTTTTCAATTCTGTAACTCTAATGTGGGTCATTAACCATGTGTGTGCTGGTACCTATTTAACTACCCCCTACTAAAGTCCTGATGTGTAGTGTTTTTTATTTCCATGATGTACATGTTTTTATCATGGCAAACTTCAAGTTGCCAATGTGATGTTATTGAATGTGAAAACAGGAAGGGATGTGCAGTAGCATGCCATTATATTTTCACCCCACAGTTAAAATAGACATAAATGACCTCAGGAGCACAGATAACAGTGAAATGTAGTGAAATAATTAGGAAATGATGACTTCTGAGTGTTTATTACTTTTGTTTTTAATATCAATCTTTAATTATTTAACATAAATCTTTAATTTTTTATATAATTTAATTTTTAATAATGTCCAGGTTTAACAGCTGTCTTACAAAATTCCTTAAATATTTATTGACACATAATAATTGTACATATTTACAGGGTACACATGATATTTGATACATGCATACGGTGTGTAATAATCAAATCAGAGTGATGGGATATTCATCACCTCAAACGTTTATTATTTATTTGGGTGGAGAACATTTCAAATATTTTCTTCTAGTTATTTAGAAATGTACAATAAATTATTGATAACAATAATCATCTACTGTACTATTGTACACTTGAATTTATTCCTTCTATCTAACTGTATTTTTGTACCTATTAGCCAACCTTTCTTCATCCACCTTTCTTCTCCCTTTCCAGTCTCTGGTAACCAGTCTATCATTGATGAACTACCTTCATGACATCACCTTTTTTAGTTCCCACATATGAGTGAGAACATGAGATATTTGTCTTTCTGTGCCTGGCTTATTTCACTTAATGTTCTTCAGACTCATCCTTGTTGCTGTAAATGATACGATTTCCTTCTTTTTATGACTAAATAATATTTGACATTTTCTTTATTAATTCATGCATTGAAGGACACTCAGGTTGATTTCATATCTCAGCTGTTGTGAATAGTGCTATGATAAACATGGGGGTGCAAATATCTCATTGATATTCTGATTTTCTTTCCTTTGGGTATATACCTAGCGGTGGGATTGCTGGATCATATGTTAGTTCTATTTTTTATTTTTTTGAGGAAATTCCACACTGTTTTTCATAATGGCTATACTTATTTAAAATTCCTTCAATTTTAACAATTGGCTCTCATGAGCTGGTAATGAGTTGGCTCCAGCACACCACTGTCACTACTTTCTTTACGTGCAGATTTGTTCCAGTTCAGCTCCTGGGACCAAACTTATTCCTAAGCAGGTGACTATAAAAAGCTCCGGGTCAGTGGGTTCTCAAGGTAGCATTAGCTCTCTTATTATCTGCTCTAATCTTTGTGTTCCAGTTCCTCAGTACTCATGTTTCTGCCTTGTTTTGCAGAACATTCTCTGCAGATATAACCATCTTTGCAAAGACTGGTTTTTATCCTCAATACTAGTTTCCCTCTGATTCCTTTTTTGAGGCAGTGTTGATCAAGTTGTGTAAGTTCTGACCTGCACAGGGATCATTATTCATATATGGACTGTTTGCTTGGACTATCACATGTTACATTGCTTTCTATTGCTTACCTACCTCACTACTGCTTGAATACTAGCCCTGGCATTTGGACTTTCTTTGACTCCAGTGCATGGATGGCTCTTCCATCCTGCTTACCTTCTTAGTTTTGGATCTACTTTTGGAATCAATGTTCTGTATTATTTTTGCTTCAGTGACTGACATCTGGCCTTCGTCTGTGATCTGATTGCAGGGCTGCCTGGCTTCCTGGCTTTGACCTAGCCAACCACAACTCAAATCCAAATGCTGATAAATAGCAACATGAGAAAATGAGCTGATTTAAGCAGATATTACAATTTTAACGTTATCAATATCTGCCAATAGTTACAAAGACAATAGTCGTCTTACTTCTAAACAATTCCTGAAGATTCAAGACTGCTGAGAGTTTTGAAGAGTTTCTAGGTTAAAATAGTGGAGCAAATGAATTAAATAAATGGTAGTTTTCTCTGGTCAGTTCAAAGAAGGCTCATAGAAGACTGAGTGAATGTGTGGATCTTTAATGGATTGAGTTTCTCCTTTCTATAGCCCCACAGCAAGGACATATGGCTAAATCTATGCTAAGCAATATAAGGTTTTGAAATAAAACACACTATTCTTATACATAGTCTGTTTATTTGCTTTTTGAACCTAACAAACTCAAGAAGGAAGACTTGGCATTTGTCTTAATGTTCAATAGTTATTTTTTATTATTATTATATTTTAAGTTCTAGGGTACATGTGCACAACATGCAGGTTTGTTACATTGGTATATATGTGCCATGTTCGTTTGCTGCACCTATCAACATGTCATTTATATTTGGTATTTGTCCTAATGCTCATTTATATTTGGTATTTGTCCTAATGCTCTCCCTCCCCCGGGCCCTGACCCCCTGACAGGCCCCAGTGTGTGATGTTCCCCGCCCTGTGTCCATGTGTTTTCACTGTTCAACTCCTACCTATGAGTGAGAACATGTAGTGTTTGATTTTCTGTCCTTGTGATAGTTTTCTTAGAATGATGGTTTCCAGCTTCATCTATGTCCCTGCAAAGGACATAAATTCATCCTTTTTTCTGGCTGCATAGTATTCCATGGTGTATGTGTGCCACATTTTCTTAAACCAGTCTATCATTGATGGACATTTAGATAATAGTTATTAACATTGTGTATTAGTCCATTTTCACACTGCTATAAAGAAATCACTGAGACTGGGTATTTATAAAAGAAAGAGGTTTATTTGACTTACAGTTCACATGGCTGGCAAGGCCTCAAGAAACTTATAATCATGGTGGAAGGAGAAGCAGGAACCTTCTTCACAAGGCAGCAGGAGAGAGAAGAGCAGGGGAAACCACCACTTCTAAAACCATCAGATCTTGTGAGAACTCACTCACTATCATGAGAACAGCAGGGATCCAATTACCTGCCTCCCTCGACACGTGGGGATTACAGGTCCCTCCCTGCATACATGAGGATTACAATTTGAGATGAGATTTGGATAGGGACACAGAGCCAAACCATTTCACATTGGCAACCTAATATTGATACAAAACTGACATTAATAGATTTCAGCCTTGAGCATCCTTGAATGATCTAAGAATCAACTTGAGAAAAACTGTAAGGGAAAATGCATTTTAAAATACTAATTTGGTTCCCTCAAAGGGAGTGGAAACCTTGATTTCCTAGTTTAGGATCAGGCTCTTGGTTGAAGGTAGGAGTTGCCCTGTGCCTCAGGCTTCGCTGATATTCTGCTCCTGCTGAAAGGTGACTGGGGCGATTCCCAGTCCAGGAAAAGATTTCTATGCTTATTACTGAGCAGAATGAATCCTTATGAACTCAAAGATTATCTGATTTTTCTGTACTCCAGGAGAGCTGTTGCGTTCAATGACACAGAAAGAAAACCTCCCTTAGAACAAGAAGTTGGTTTTCCTCAGAACATTCTAATTCTCAGATGCTTTCCAGAGAAAGGGAGTTACCTTAAATCTTTTCCTGGACAAGGTAGGATTCAAAACAGATATTCCAATAAATAAATAACTGACTGAAGTTAGAGAGCTCTGTGTTTCCAAAAACAGAGAAACAATGTCATGTAAGACTGGCTTCATGGGCATGTGACCTACATCATTACACAGAATTCTGCACTTAGAGGGCTCCACACTGGATTTAAGATGTGGCTGTTGTAATCTTGAAATTATTATTATTATTACTATTATTATTTTGAGATGGAGGCTTGCTCTGTCGCCTAGGCTGGAGTGTGGTGGCGCGATCTTGGCTCACTGCAACCTCTGCCCCCCAGGTTCTCACTGCAACTTCCGCCCCCCAGGTTCAAGTGATTCTCCTGCCTCAGCCTCCCAAGTAGCTGGGATCACAGGTGCGCTGTAATTTTTGTACTTTTAGTAGAGATGGGGTTTCACCATCTTGGCCAGGCTGGTCTTGAACTCCTGACCTCATGATCCACCCACCTCAGCCTCCCAAAGTGCTGGGATTACAGGTGTGAGCCACCGCGCCCGGCTGAAATTCTTAATAATTTTTGAACAAGGGAGTCCTGCATTTTTGTTTTTCACTGGGCCCTGCAACTCATGTGGCAGGTCCTGATGGCAAGAGAGTTGGAAAAAGACTTCCAAAGAGGAGCATTCGCTGCAAGAATGCTCCAAGACAATACTGAAAACATGTCTTGAAGAAAAGTTTTTATTTATGTAGCCAGGCAAGAGTAAACGGAAAACACAGCTACCACAAATGGCGCTTTATAAACATCCAACTGTAACAGTAGCTATCATTTATATCGTATTTACCATGTGCCCAGCTCTGCATGTGTTAACTCGTTTAAACATCATTATACCCCCCCATTCACAGTTGAGGATATGGGGCCCAGAGAGGGTAAGAAAAGCTCCAGAAGTCACACAGGTAAGTACATGACAGGGCCTAGATTCAAACCAAGGCAATATGGCTCCAGAAGTTTTTTTAAATGTAATGTTTCTCCCTATTACTGAGGAACAATGACATTGGTTTGCAAAAAGATATTTTGCACTGTCTCTGATTAGTCTAGCTTTTACTTTAGAATACAGAGAAAACTGATGAGCTAGGGCCTTTTAAAGGCTTAAGTCAATGTGTCTTTGAAAGCTAATAGTGAATTGCACCATAGAACAAACACATTCTTTCCTTTGGAACATCAGCTACTGACTATTTTACAAAGGGGAAAAGTACTAACATATTATACTTTATTGTCTCATGACTGGCATTCAGTTTTGACTCAGATTTAAACTATAGTACTAAGCTTATGTGCTAGAGGCAACATATTTATTTTTGGAAATTTATAGTATTTTTTATTCCTTTCAGGGAATTGGGGATTTGGCTCCTACTTACTGAATATATTACATGATTCTGTAAATCCATTTTTAAATTAAAGAGACTTTCTTTGACTTTATTTTTAAAAATCTTTGTAGGCACCATAGCATATTGGTTGAAAGGATAGGCTCTAGAATTCCACAGCTGGCTTTCTGGCCCTTGTATTTGCATCTGTAACAAATATAATAAAAACAGACACCTCACATAGCTGCTATGAGATTAGGAAGGACCTAGCACTTCCTAGAACATAGTTAACCTCAGGCTATATGAATAATGATTTTATTTATGAACATTGGTATAGAATAGTGCAATAGATGGATCTTGGGGAGATAATTTATAGCCTCAGTTTCTTCAACATAAGTTAATAACACCTATCTCACAGGGGTTTATAAGGATTAAATAAGATACTCTATAAGAAATGTGTACTTAGCACAGGGCTGGAATATAGTAAGTTCTTAATAAATTGTAACTACTATTATTCTCTTTGAACTTTCTTTAATGTAAGTCTAGGTAATTCCACAGTGAAATTTGGAGCTCAGCATAAAGCCATTTTCATCTTTTTCTTCTTCTAGGCCACACTTTGTTAGAAGAATGAGATAAATATTGGTCTTTATTGTACAGTGATACTTTTATATATTAATTATGCATTTAAAAATAAACTTTGGAAAGACAAATTGGTCTCTTTCCAATGGTCCTTTTATAAAAAGCTATTAAAAATAAGGCACAAAAGAAATCACATTCATTCATTATTAATACCTTGTAGCAGTGATTACATCAGCTCAGTCTGCCTATCGATCTGCCTCAGAGCCCTTGCCTCAACTGGAGCTCAAAGAGCAGACAACAGCACAGAGGAGGCAAAGAGCACGCCTTTTCCCGGGTCCTCCAGACCTTGCTCCCTCAGTGAGGTCCTTCTCCCGCACCTGCAGCTCTCCTCCTCCATTGATTTCCTTCCCTTGGCCCATCAATGTGCTTGAGTCTTTTTCTACCTTATGCACAAGAAATAAGACAAACTATATTCCCCTCAAACTTGCTGTTCCCTTGAAGTGCCATTTTATCTTTCCCTTTTCTTTGACTGCTAAACTTCTGCTAAAAGTGGTCTTCACACCCTTAACGTCTCCCACTTTTTACCTGCTCCTTTCGCTCTTATGGCTTTCCAGAAACTGTTATTTTGAAAGCATTAAGAACCTACTGGTGAGTTCGTGTCCTTCGTAGGGACATGGAACTCTCGCAAGGACAAAAAAACCAAACACTGCATGTTCTCACTCATAGGTGGGAATTGAACAATGAGAATGCTTGGACACAGGAAGGGAACATCACCCCCTGTCGTGCGGCGGGGGGAGGGGGGAGGGATAGCATTATCAGATACGCCTAATGTAAATGACGAGTTAATGGGTGCAGCACACCAACATGACACATGTATACATGTGTAACAAACCTGCACGTTGTGCACATGCACCCTAGAACTTAAAGTGTATATATAAAAAAAAGAACCTCGTAATCATCAAAGCATTTGATTTTTAGACTTCGTTCTTCTTGATCTGTCTGAAACATGTGACCTGTTGAAATCTTGACAGTCTCTTAGCTTCAGAAACATTGTACTTAACATTTGTGCTTTGGTTTGCTCATAGAAAATGTAATGATGTCAGCTTTGCAGAATGTTGTAAGAACAGAAGAGGGTGATATCATTCACATATTTAGCAATCAGCAAAATTAGCGTCACTTCCCCCCAAGACTGTAAGTCTTACACTTAGCAGATGACTTTTATATCTGTATTTTTGTTTTAGCGTTTCTCTACAGGTTCATTCTTCCTTTTTAACAGACTGCTGCACATCTATTTCTACTTGTAATAATAAAATCATGGATGGTTAGGGCTGGAAGCATTCTTAGAGAGATCACTCTCAATTTATAGTGAAGGAAATGGTGGTGTGGAGAGTAAATTGATTTGAGCCAAGGCTGCTTGGTCAGTAAGGAAGGCTTTGGTTTCAAACAATAGGAATCCCAATGTGATTGGCTTAAATGTATGATCTTCCATAACAAGAAGTACAAGACTGTGGTATGCTAGGATTGGTTAATGTAGCAGTTCAATGACAACATCAAGGGCTCAGGTTGCTTTCCTGGGCTGCCACCCTCAGCACACTGGTCTTTCTACAGGCCAGCTCCTGGAGGTTAGATGGCCTCAGCAGTTCCTGGTGTCTCAGTTAGACCTGACAATGAAAGGAGAGGCCATCTCTTCCTGTGTGGCTCCTTTTAGGAGTGAGTGTACACTACTCTGCAGCACACAGCTGGCTTTCCTTCATGCCTCATTGGCCAGACTTGTGACATGCTCTGGGAGTGGGACATGTAATTGACTCAGACCGATCAGAATTTACCCTTGGAGTCTGAGTCCCATCTCCTCTGAAGCACATGGCACTACCAACTTAGGTGGATGCAGAAACTAAATCTGGTTTCTTAGATTAGAAAGGAGGAAGGTGCAGTGAGAAATGGGTGTTGGGTAGGCTTTGACAGTGTCTCCCACTGTCTCACAGGGAGTTTGTAGCAGTGTCACAGCTAGAACCCACTATCCAACCTTCTTTCAATAATTCTTATCACCTCTGAACACTTGAACCAGACTTACCATGACCAGCATCTGACTGATTACCCTTCTACCCAGACTTGTCCAATACCATATTCTCCTATGTACTGACCATTTTCTTCTAAAGGTGTGTGATATGGTTTGACTCTGTCCCCACCCAAATCTCATCTTGAATTGTAGCTCCTATAATCCCAGAATATCTGGGAGGAACCTGGTGGGAGGTAATTGAATCATGGGGACAGGTTTTCCCATGCTGTTCTTGTGGGAGTGAATAAGTCTAACCAGATCTGATGGTTTTATAAAGAGCAGTTCCCCTACACATGCTCTCTTGCTGGCTGCCACGTAAGACATGCCTTTGTGTCTCCTTCACCTGCTGCCGTGATTGTGAGGCCTACCCAGCCATGTGGAACTGTGAGTGCATTAAACCCCCTTTTTAAAAAATATTAATTATCCAGTCTTGTGTATTTCTTCATAGCAGTATGAAAATGGACAGTATGCTACAATTTTCTTCACAATTTATTCATCTTTGACTCCTACCTTCTCTGTTCTCTACAATGATTCACTCGGTTGTGGTGAGCCGAGATCACATCATTGCACTCCGACCTGGGCAATAAGAGTGGAACTCCATCTCAAAAAAAAAAAAAAAAAAATCTCACACATTCATCATTTTCTTTCCATTATTGCTATTATCTCTAGGCCACATCTTTATTATATATGAATTAGATTATTGTAATAGTCACACAACTGATTTTCCTGATGCAATTTTCTAACTCATTTATCCTTCAAATCACTGGTATATTCATTCTCCTAAAACATTCATCTCACCTTTGTGAAAACTTTCGTAGGGGGGTGCCAAGTGAAACTAAGCTCTAATAATTTTTAAAAATTAGGATAAAGTATGAATTCAAAGTTGTCAGTTCCTTTTATTTTTAGTTTTAGAACTTATTTATTTATTTGAAACAAAGTCTCACTCTGTCACCCAGGCTAGAGTGCAGTGGTACGATCTCAGATCACTGCAACCTCCGCCTCCAAGGTTCAAGTGATTTGCCTGCCTCAGCCTCTGGAGTAGCTGGGATTACAGGCAACTGCCACCATGCCCGGCTACTTTTTTTTGTATTTTTAGTAGAAACGGGGTTTCTCTCTGTTGGCCAGGCTGGTCTTGAATTCCTGACCTCAGGTGATCTACCCACCTCGGCCTCCCAAAGTGCTGGGATTACAGGCGTGAGCCACTGTGCCAGGCCTCTAGTGCGGGAATTTACAAATTTCCTTGGAGTAGATACCTTTTTACCTGAGAAGAATTGCTCGAATGGTCTCTTTCAGGTAGATGTGATGTCCAGAGTTACCATTGTTCAGGGGAAAGTATGAACAAAACTTTTGTCTTATATTGACAAATACTGTCCTTCTGGGAGACTGTAAAATAATAACAACCACAAGAACAAAAATAACCCTCCATGGGTATATTTGCATAAGGTCTAAGGAGCCTTCTGGGAAGTGGTGGGTAAAGCACTGACACTGCCTTTGAAGTTTAACATTATTACTATAATATCAATAGATTAAGATGGATCCAACTGAAATCATTTAACAATAGGTATCAGGTGCTTTGAGGAGAAAGTCACCATAAGAGAAAAGAGAATTTGGAGTGGTAACCCAAGTCATACTCCTAAGGGGATTAGAATGGGATCGAGGAGGTCTGGCTTCACAATGGGTTTGGCACAGCAAGTAAGTGTTGGCAGATAATGTTATCAGCCATTAAGAGAAAGAGCTTTGGAAAAATGCGGGGTGTATGTATATAGATATGTATAGGTGTGATATGGTTTTGCTGTGTTCCACATCTCATCTTGAATTGTAGCTCCCATAATTCCCACGTGTTATGGGAGGGACCTGGTAGGAGATAATTGAATCATGGAAGCGGTTTCCCCTGTACTGTTCTTGTGGTAGTAAACAAGTCTCATGAGATCTGATGATTTTATAAGGGGAAAACCCTTTTCTTGGCTCTCATTTTCTCTCTTTGCCACCGCCATGTAAGATATCCCTTTGCTCTTCTTTAATCTTCTGCCATGATTGTGAGGTCTCCCCAGTCATGTGGAACGGTGAGTCAATTAAACCCCTTTCTTTATAACTTACTCAGTCTTGGGTATGTCTTTATTGGCAGCATGAAAACGGACTAATACAAGCTGTGTATAGACTAGGGACCAAACTCATGGGAGGGGTAATTTAAGAGCCCAGTACAGAAGTTTCTTAAGATTTCCATAGCTGTCTAATAACGAGGAGGAACAATTTCCACTTGCTTTTGAAGAATTCTTGCCAACAATGATGATGAATCAGTGACTTTATTCTCTTTGGAAGGGCCTCTGGAAGTTTGTAGTCACATTTTTCCTGAAGTAATATAAGAAAGATATAACAGCATTCAGGCTGGAAAGCAAGGAGCGAAACTCTATTCACAGATAACATGATTATTTGAATAGAAAACATGATGCAATCTACAAAAAAAATTTCCTAGAACTAAAAGTGACTTTAGCAAGGTTGCAGAATACAAGATCATACATAAAAATCACTTGTATTTTTATATACTGATAATAAATGAGCAGTTGAAATAACCATTTGTGATAGTATCAAAAATATGAAATATATGGAGAGTAATTTGATAAAAATACTTGAAAGACCTGTACACGGAAAACTACAAAACATTGCTGAGAGAAATTAAAGACCAAAATAGAGAGATATACTGTGTTTTCAGATTGGAAGACCAAATAATAATATTAATTACCTAGTCTTAATATTGTTAAGGTAGCAGTTCTCTCTAAATAAATATGTAGATTTAATCCAAATAAAAATCTAAGCAAGTTTTTTTTCTTGTAGAAATTGACAAAGTGATTCTAAAACTTAGAGGGAAATGCAAAGGACCTAGAATAGTCCAAGCAATTTGAAATGAAAGAACAAAATTGGTGGACTTAAATTACCTGACTTACGGCATATTATAGCACTATAATAATCAAGACAGTGTAGTATTGGTATCAAGGTAGACAAATAGATCAATGGAACTGAATAAAGAGTACAGAAATAGACCCACAGATAAAACATATGGTCAACGGATTTTTGACAAAGGTATAAAGGCGATTCAGCCTCCCAAAGTGCTGTGATTACAGGCATGAGCCACTATGCCCGGCCTAGGCAAAAATTTCTTAGATGCAACACCAAAAACATGAGCCATTAAAAAATGGGTAAATTAGACTTCATTAAAATTAACAGCTTTTGCTTTTTGAATGACACTGTTAAGAGAATGAAAAGACAAGCCAACACTGGGAGAAAATATTTGCAAATCACATAAAGCACTTGTACCTAGAATGTATAAAGAACTCTAAAATCTCAATAACAATAATAATAGTTTAAAATGGGCAAAAGATTAGTGCACTTCAAATTTGACCCTTCATGAAAGAAGCTATAAGAATGGCAAATAAAAACATAAAAAGACACCCAACATTGTTAGTCATTGAGGAAATACAAATTAAAGCCACAGTAAGATATCATTACATATCTATTAGAATGTCTAAAATAAAAATAAAGATGACTATCACGAGCATTTCCAAGAATGTGGAACAACTGGAACTCTCATAATCTGCTGGTAAAAATGTAAAATGGTAAACCACTTTGGCAAATTGTCTGGAAGTTATTTGAAAAGTATAATATTAATTAACCTACTGTGTGACGCAGCCATTTTATGGCCAGGTACTTATCAAAGCGAAATGAAGACATATGTCCATACAAAGACTTGTACGTGAATATTGTTGGCACCCTTATTTGTAAGAGCCAAAGACTGGACACACTGCAAATACCTATCAAAAAGGTGTATGAATAAACAAACTGTGGGACATCAATACAATGGAATATTACCCATTAGTAAAAAGAAACACCCAACAACATGGATGAATCTCCAAAAATTATGGAGTGTAAAAAGCCAGCTTAAAAAGAGTCTATACTTACATGAAAAAATGCTCATCATCACTCACCATCAGAGAAATGCAAATCAAAACCACAATGAGATACCATCTCACACCAGTTAGAATGGCAATCATTAAAAAATCAGGAAACAACAGGTGCTGGAGAGGATGTGGAGAAATAGGAACACTTTTACACTGTTGGTGGGACTGTAAACCAGTTCAACTATTGTGGAAAACAGTGTGGAGATTCCTCAAGGATCTAGAACTAGAAATGCCATTTGACCCAGCCATCTCATTACTGAGTATACACCCAAAGGATTATAAATCATGCTGCTCTAAAGACACATGCACACGTATGTTTATTGTAGCACTATCCACAATAGCAAAGACTTGGAATCAACCCAAATGTCCATCAGTGACAGACTGGATTAAGAAAATGTGGCACATATACACCATGGAATACTATGCAACCATAAAAAAAGGATGAGTTTGTGTCCTTTGTAGGGACATGGATGCAGCTGGAAACCATCATTCTCAGCAAATTATCTCAAGAACAGAAAACCAAACACCTCATGTTCTCACTCATAGGTGGGAATCGAACAATGAGATCACGTGGACACAGGAAGGGGAACATCACACACCGGGGCCTATCATGGGGAGGGGGGAGAGGCGAGGGATTGCATTAGGAGATATACCTAATGTAAATAACGAGTTAATGGGTGCAGCACACCAACATGGCACATGTATACATATGTAACAAACCTGCACGTTATGCACATGTACCCTAGAACTTAAAGTATAATAATAATAATAATAAAAGAGTCTATACTGTATGATTTCATTTATATAAAAGTCTATGCAAACTGAGCTATAGTGACAGAAAGCAGATCAGCAGTTGCCTGGGGATGGGGGAGAAGGGAGAGACTCCAAGGGGTACGAGGAAATTTTGGAAGTTGATGGATATATTCATTATCTTGATTGTGGTGATGTTTTCATGGGTGTATCATACCTTATCAAATTTTACACTTTTTTTTTTTTTTGAAACAGAGTCTTGCTGTGTTGCCCAGTTTGGAGAGCAGTGGTGCAATCTCAGCTCACTGCAGCCCTCTGCCTCTCAGGTTCAAGCAATTCTCGCACCTCTGCCACCCGAGTAGCTGGGATTACAGGCACATGATACCATGCCCAGCTAATTTTTGTATTTTTAGTAGAGATGAAGTTTCGCCATGTTGGCCAGGCTGACCTTGACTCCTGACCTCAAGCGATCCACCCACCTTGGCCTCTGAAAGTGCTGGGATTACAGGTGTGAGACACCACCCTGGCCCAGATTTTACACTTAAACAGTTAATTTTATGTCAATTATGCTTTAATAAAGTGGTATAAAAAAAGGGATACTGTAAACATGTAAAAATAGGTAAAGTATGAAATACTGGTTATACCTACTGAATCTGTGTTTCTCCAACTGATAACCTTCAAATCCTCGGACCTGTTCTCAGCCTAACCTTCCAACTGTATCTCCCAGTGACATCTTAAATTCCAGTTAAAGGAGACTGTTTCCTGAATAGGTGTTAGCTTTTCTTGTGCATTTTGTCACCCTGACATGAGCTGCCCACCATCTTCTGATCCCCTCACCAGATGGGATCTGAACTCCCACAATGCTTTGCATCTTTCTTTAAGGTACTCATCACTCTGTGTTACAGCTTACAAACACATTTCTTACCTCCCCTATAAGATGAGAGATTCTTGAAGGTAGTGAACTATATATTTATTATTTATCTTTGTACCCCAATGGCAACTTAGAGAATGTCTTGTCAGTAGCAATGATAAATATGTTTAACTGAAGATTTTTTAAATACTGTCCCAAAGGATTGAAAACGTTTCACTGTGCTTAAAAATATGAAACCTTTCCTAATTGTGGTGCATGCAATCTTCATTCACATAAGACTGGGTATTTCTCTTATATTTAGTTTACTTGATGTCTTAAGCTGTCATAAATATCTTTCGTTTATGATCTCTAGTGACATTTCTCATTACCTAAGTATCAGTAGCTATTCTTTGTAGTAGATTTGCAAATGCTTAATGATCACTCTTATAGTGCAGCAGTCCCCAACCTTTTTGCCACCAGGAACCGGTTTTGCGGAAGACAATTTTTCCATAAAATGTTGGAGTAGCAGGAAAAGGGTTGCGGGATGAAACTGTTCCACCTCAGATCATCAGGCATTAGTTACATTCTCGTAAGGAGTGTGCAACCTAGATCCCTCATGTGCGCAGTTCACAATAGGGTTCATGTTCTTATGAGAATCCAATGCCACCACGGAAGTGGCAGGTGTGACAGGAGGCAGAGCTCAGGCTGTAATGCTGGCTCACCCATAGCTCACCTCCTGCTGTGTGGTGATGGACCACACCCCTGTGACAATGTGTACACTCACATTTTGAGCAAAACGGCATAGGCTGTAATGCCAATATAGTAGAGAAAAATAACAAAATTCTGCTTCTGAAATATTTCTTTGTATTTTTTCATCCCATGGTGACATAATGAAACCCAAACCCTGTCTAAGAAATAGTTTGAGATAAAATCTAAGAACAATTTTGTTGCAGAGTTAAGGTGAACAAGAAACTGGGTTAAAAGGAGAGCTTTATTTCAGCTCATATATCTGACAAAATTGGGAAATTGGATAAAAGAAATTTAGGAAACTGTACTGAATGAAAATGTACTGATGTTTTGTATTTGTTCTGATGTAAAAGCATCTATTTCCTTCACACAGAGACGGACACATAATGGTCTCAAATCTAATGGAAGTGCTCATTTCCAAGGGTATTGTAGTTTTGAAATGAGTTTATTTGAGGATTCTAGGTCTAATTTCACATTGTTAAACTCTAAAATTACAGAAGCCTTTTCCAAAGTAATACTTGAACCTCTGAATGGCCTCATAGTGCACCTCGAGCATAGGTTTGTTGTGTACAAAATTTGGTGGGCTTGTTTGCAATACAACAAGCCCTTCAATGCAAAGCATTCAAATCCTCCCTCTCTGTAACAACTGATGCCATATCTTAATTCTTGCCTTTCCCATGGGATAGATTTATTTTTCTTTTTCTTTTTTTTTTTTTTTTTTTGAGACAGAGTTTCACTCTTGTTGCCCAGGCTGGAGTGCAATGGTGCGATCTCAGCTCACCACAACCTCTTGCCTCCCAGGTTCAAGCAATTCTCCCCGCCTCAGCCTCCCGAGTAGCTGGGATTACAGGCATGCGCCAACACACCTGGCTAATTTTGTCTTTGCCTCCCAAAGTGCTGGGATTACAGGTGTGAGCCACCGCGCCTGGCCTTCCAAGGGCTAGATTTCTTCCTTCGCTCGTATAAGAACTTGGCCTGGGTGATGAAGTGACAGCCACTGAAAGTTTCTAAAGCAGGTAAAAGGGCAGACGTTAAGAGTTTAGGGTTTGCAGGTAGACCTGGCTTTGATTTCTTTTTTTTTTTCTTTTCTTTGAGGTGGAGTTTCGCTCTTGTTGCCCAGGCTGGAGTGCAATGGCGCAATCTTGGCTCACCGCAACCTCTGCCTCCCAGGTTCAAGAGATTCTCCTGCCTCAGTCTCCCCAGCAGCTGGGATTACAGGCATGTGCCACCACACCCGGCTAATTTTGTATTTTTAGTAGAGACAGGGTGTCTCCCTGTTGGTCAGGCTGCTCTCAAACTCCTGACCTCGGGTGATACGCTCTCCTCGGCCTCCCAAAGTGCTGGGACTACAGGTGGGAGCCATTAGTTCTGTGGCTCTGATCTAGTTACTTAACTTTCTAAGCCTTAATTTCTTCCTCTGCAAAAAGAGTCCCATGCATGTTAAGAGCTTAGCATGGTGCCTGGCACAGAAAGCACACATCAATACATTTATGCTATTAATATTATTAACAGAAATATCTTAGTTTTATTTCAAGAAAATAGCCTCCTTTGCTTTTGATGCATGAGTCACAAATTGAGAATTACTTATTCACATTGTTATTATAAAATAGCTTTATATGCTAATTTTAAAAACCTGATAGTTTGGATGTGGACAATTTTCTTGAAAACAGTTCTGGAGAATTTGGTGGTTGTGTATCTAGTGTTTAAAAAGCCAGCCCAGCTTTGCCACAAAGACACAAATATCAGTGGCTCCAAATAGATACACAGATGGCCTTATGGAGCCCCAGATATTGTCTTACACAGTTCACTGTGGGCAGGAAGAAGACCTATTTTTAAGGAGAGGGAAGACGACTCTAAGTGGTTAAAAATAGGATGCTTCTCCATCCTCTCTTTGCTGCTTTCACCCTCCATGTTTCCGACTATCCCCATTTTCCCTAAATTCCTCTTATCATCTCTGTACATGTTTCCCTCCTCCTTTTCTACTCTAGAAATGGTACATAATTATGAGAGAGCAAATACTTGACACCATCCCCAGAAAGTCAGTGATGGGGATAATGCGTTTTTTAATCCCAAACATCTGGCCTCCTTTTATTTGCCTGCCAGAATGAGGTTTCTTGATTATTCAAAAAAGTCCTCTTAATGCTGGTGCTCACAAATGAGTAAAAAGGTTAATAAATTTCAGATCTACTTAGTAATCCAGGGAGATAGAAGTCTGCAAACAGAGATTTTTCTTTTTAGGTTGAATCTGACATTATGAAAAGCTACCCACCTCTTATCATACTCAAAGTATTTACCCAACCTTTAAATGCTGGGTAGCAAGACTGTGGTGAAGGAGCTAACATTAATCGTGGGACCATTTTGCAGAATCTCATGCACATTAACTCATTTAATTTTCATGACAATCCCTTGAGGAAAGCATCATCATTCCCATATGACGTAAGTGAGGACAGGAGGGGGCTTTGACATATCCTATTGCAGAGAGGCCCATGCCAATGCAGTTTCATTAAGCCCTAGTGATCCCTTGTAAAATTTAGTCATCCTCTGCAGCCAACCTCCCTCATCCACACAGTGGTATCATGCTGCAATACTTTGATACAAGTGCCTCTTTGCCACTGTGCAATGCCAGTTATAGTGAGATGTAGCTCCCATTTCCAGCCACCTTCTGTGGCCAGCCAATTCATGAGACCATGGACAAGTGCAGACTCCATCTTACTAGGAGAGGAGACAGTGGAACTGATAGCCCCTCCCTCAGCAGTACAAATACAACATCTGTCTCCTCAAAGCTATTTCATCTGCTCCGGTTACGTAGAGGCAGGCATGCAAGTGGCTTTATATTGGCTGGGGCAGTGGAGGTGGCAGAGGATGATAGTGGGAGGTAAGGAGAGTTTTCTGAACTGATACCTCTCAGTAAACCTTGCATGGCCAGGGAAGGGGTACCTGGTGATTTTGGTCTTTGGTTACAATTCTGGGACAAGAGCATCATTTACACATGGATTATCAAATTTAGCTCTTATAACAACCCTATAAGGAAGGTTTGTTCGTGTAATATAGTAGTTACAAACATGGGCTTGGGCTTTAATTACAGGTCTTATACCATTCATGTGGAGTTCAAACATGACCACTTGTTATCTGTGTGACTTTCTGCTCCTTGTGCCTATTTCCTCTCTGTATCATGGGAACAGTGATAGTACCTACCTTATGTTATTGTGAACAGTAAAAGAAATAATCTACATGGTAGTAAATGCTGTGTAAGTGTTTGCTATTGTTATTTTTATTTTCCAGATGAGGAAACTAACACCCAGATAGGTTCATAGCTGTTGAAGGTGACCTAGCTAATATGTGCCTCTGAAACCCATGCTCTTAGCCATTCTTACATGGTGGTGTTACTTAGCCTTTTCCACATTCTGGCACACATGGAAAAAATGTATGTTTATAATAATGATATTATTCATACACAGCATTGGGGAGAATTAATAGGATAGCTCAAGTCTTAAGGTAACTGGTCTGGGAGGCCCTGACTGTCTGAGGCCCCCTCTGATTAACTGACACTCTGGCTGTACTGGAGCAGGGAACAGGACCTGCTTCTCCAGGCCAATAGTTAGGTAAGTCTTCCTGGAGAAAATTATGTTTTAGGTGTGACTGAAAGATTAGTAAAATTTAGTAGTGAAAGCAAAGGATGAGAATGGGGAAGTGGGGAAATCTGCTTAATTTTGTCCTGTGGAAAATGGAGATCATGGTAATACCTATTTCACAGGTTAAAAATGAAATACAGGAACATACATGGAAAAGGCTTTGTAAGATGTGATATCAATGTTAGCTGTTACTTACTATTCTTGAGGAAAATGAATAAAATATTTAAAACCATAAAAGTGAACAGGGCATAGTGTGGTTGCAGAGAGAATACCTCTACCAAACATTCACTTGGGGAAAGTTTACAGCTTTAATAGGACTCGTATCCTTTCATTCATCCATTTATTCATTCATTCTTAACCAAATAAAAGTGGACATTAGCTTTCTCCAATATTTGTTATGAGGCTTATCCTATTTTCATCAATAACCAAAGCAAGTAGGAATAAGATCAAGAATCCTATAATCTCAAGCCAGGTGTGTCTCTGAAGTCCGTAATAGTTTGGCCATATCTGGGGAAACGGCATGCCCGGCCATCTCAATGTGATGGTCCCAGGGCTTCGTGGGTGAGGACTTGTCCAGAGGGGCAAGGCAGCTAGGCAGAAGCAGCTGGATCCCAAAACAAATCTTCGATCATTGGAGGGAAGGGGTTTGGGGCTGTCACTCAGGTTGTCTCTGGCTCAGGGAGGGACGTCTGCATCCCGTGGAGGGAGCATGGGAAGGCTGTGAGTAAAACTTGCATTGACAGCGTTGTCCATCCCTGGGGTCCAAGGACATCTGCCTTGGACCTCCTGCACTAAGCTAGAGTAAGCCAAGAAAAAAGAAGGGAAGAGAGACCTTCTTTCCAACTATGTAACACAATACCGAGAAGCCTTGCCACTCTGAGGGCTCCATGGCATCAGCTGTGGCAGGGGATGTCAGTACCTGCTGGATATGGTGACAACCAAAGGATGGAGGTCACAGAAGAAGAGAGAATAGCAGGTGCCATGTGGGTGAGAAACAGATTTATTTATGGAAGATATTTATAGAGTGATTAAGGGCAAAAAGTAGGAAAACATGGGTTACATACAGAACAAGGCAAAGATAGTTAAACCTTGAAATTTTCCTAAGTCTTCATAGCCAGTTCATTTCTGTGCCCTTCAGCTACATACATGTTGAAATCCAAGATGAGCTCTGTAGACTAATTCATCTCAAAATATTATATATTTTTAGAAGTGTTTTTTTTTTTTTTTTTTACAAAGAGAGTTCATTTAAAATTTGTCCAACTTTGACATTTTCTTTTCTGAGTTTGCTGTAAGATTCAAGTTGAGTAATTTACACAAATGCATCAATATTTTAAAAGCTACCAATCTTACACATGCAAAAAAGAAGGCTTACAATCTTCAGTAATCTTTAATGTAACACACATTCATTATATATGAACTCTCAAAGGAGAAACTTGCATTGTTCGGAATCCTAAGTGCTACACAATGGCGGCTTTGGGAAACTTAAATACCACACTTTTGCTTTGTAAAACCATCATTGAGTGACTTTGGTGGATTAACCCTGAAAGTCATCATGACTGTTTTGTCTTTAATAATCTGGACCAAGCGAAAGGAGAAAAGTTTCTATGATGTGACATTCTTGTGGTCATAGTTTTATACAAGATTCACTCCTTGAAATTTGACTCTGATGTTGGAATGCTCCTCAATTCTCGGAGAAGCTGACTCATTCTTTGTGGCTGAACGCAAATGTCACCTCTTCTGTGAACTAGTCCTCAAAACCTTGAGCAAGATTAATTGCCCCCATGGAGCTTGGTACATGCCTTTGTTATGGCACCATTATTACATCGTGTCTTAGCTAGTCATGCATTTGTTTACCCAATAAACTGTGAACTTCTTGGGGTCAGGAATGGTTCTTGGTACAGGAGGCACCTAGTAGACATTTGTAGAATTAGAGTACATATCTATCATCAGTAGATACAACATTTAAAATATGATAGCTTTGCACACTTGTAAAAACCAAGAGAAAAAATGTTCAAGGAGCCGTTGCCATCCAGATGTAGGACAGAAAAATGAATTTTGGGATGTTGCCATCTTAAAATCTCCTTTAACTGGAGAGATTGAAGAGAAGTCAACAATATTTTGAGGTGAATGACTGAGTTAGTGAGTAAATGAAAGTTTCTCTTTAGCCAGTGTGTACTTGATTTATACCTACATTTGAAGCTATCATTCAGGGGAGGGAAAGGGATGGGTTCAGTATTTGTTGAATGAGTTCTGCCTACTAGGCTCTGTACTAGGAAGTTTCCATTACAGGATTTCACTTTAGGTGCAACCGTCCTGCTGGTTGGGTTCTATCAGTCTTTTTTTTTTTTTTTTTTTTTTTTTTTTTGTCAAATGGAGAAACAGAAACTGCAAATTAGTCAACTTGTATTTTCAGAGAGATTTAGTAATGTGAACAGTCATTCATCTAGTACATGGCTGGACCAGAATTCTAACTCAAGTCTGAAAAAAAGTCTTAGCATATACCTATATGTATTAGGAAAAAAGGGAGAATTCAGCAGTTATTATGATAAATGAGGGGCAGCCCTCATCTTGTAGTTTACACTTACCCTCTTAAATACGTATCTAAGGAGAAGGGGGAGATGGGATGGGGCTTGGATTAGGCAATATGTATGGTGGTTAAGCAAGTGGACTCAGAGTTAGACAACCTGGGTGCAGAGGCTGGTTCTGTCTCCTTTTAGTTGTGTGACCTTGAGCAAATTATTTAACTTCCTCGAGCCTCAGGTTCTTTAACTGTAAAAATTGGTGGAGGAGAATAATCATCATTTCTATCTCACTGGATGTTGTTAGAATGAAATGAAAGAATGCACATAAACAGCCAAATGTTTGGCACACACTAATGCTCAAGACCTTATTATCATAATTATCCAGTGCTCCATATTTACCACCCAAAGTCAACAGATAATTGCTTATCCTCCTACTTTCTTAATGTTTAGTAGATGTAATGTTAAAGTGGAAGACAAGTTCACTCAATGGACCTGCAGCCAGAGTATTTGGTTTGGAATCATTCAGTCGGAGTTTGGTTACTGGTTCAGCTTCGTAATCTTGTCTAGACACATTGCTCAGCTTCTCTGGACTCAGTTTTCTTATCTGTAAAATAGTGATTGAAACTATACCTAGCTTACAGAATTCTTGCCAGGCAAGAATTGCTAAGACAAGGAGTACACGAAAGGACATTTAACTTAGTACAAGAGAGTCAGGAGGATCTCCTGGAAGGGAATGAAGCCCAGGTGGACACCTAGAAAAGAAAAGAACCTTGTCAACTCTGATATACACTTATGTCAATAATACATTATTATTTAAATAACATAAGTATATATAACTAACATTTAAAGTTATTTTGGACTGTATTTCCCATTTTACTGGTTTTTCTTCCTGATTAAACCTTTGAATTTCATTAAGTTTTAAGCAGAGAAATGCTGTGATTTTTTTTTTTTTTGGTAGATTGTAATTATCTCCAAAATTTGGTCCATCATTTTCCTAAAGATGTTTCTAGTGAAACGCTGGTCTTCTGCAATGTCTTCAATCATCAACTGTGTAATGTGAGAACTAAAATAAATATAGACTGAACCTCTTTCTTGCTTTCATATTGAATGAGATAAGTGCAGGAGCTGAGAAAGAGAGGGAGAGAGAGAAAAACACATGTTTACATCTTGGATGTGATCCTGAGTTATTCCCTGGATATAAATAAGACACTTTGAAAGGCACATTAACTTTTCCAGGTCACTAGGGTTTTCATTAGAATGCTGGACTATTAATAGTTCCCTAGGGAGGCAAAGGAAATGATGCCCTATTCCTTCTCACTCCCGGAGTTCTTAGCATACTGAAGAACAACATTCTCTTGCAAGTGTTTGGCTCACTATGTGCTGGTATTGTTTATAAGGTCAAATTTTGGATTAACCTTTTGAGATTAAAAAAAAAAATCAGACAAGGGAATCTTTGTGAACATTTTATTTCTTAGGGAAAATCATTTTACATGGAATTTACCTAGTGTACCACATAAAAATTTTAACACAGAGTACCTAGCACAGTGTAAAAATATATTTCCCTTGAGTAGCTTAAATGTCATCATGTTTGGTACAAAATAGGAAATACTTCATTTTGCAAATTACCTTGCCAGAGTTTCTCTGCTGTGGTCTCATACATAACAGTGACATCTATATAGAAAAGGATAATTGAGGAATTACCTAGTGAATTCAAACAGCAGCGTCAGTCACAAGTGATAATTCAGAAAGTATTTTGTTTTGTTACCTTTTATTTTTAAATGATTTATTTATTATTATTATTTTTTAAGAAACAGAGTCTTACTCTGTCGCCCAAGCTGGAATGCAGTGGCCTGATCATAAGTCACTTGCAGCCTTGAATTCCTGGGCTCAGGTGATACTCCTACCTTGGCCTCCTGGGTAGCTGGGACTACAGGCATGTGCCACCATGCCTGGTTAATTTTCTTTTTTTCTTTTCTTTTTTTCGCCTGGTTAATTAAAAAAAATTTTTTTTGTAGAGATGAGGTCTGGCTGTGTTGCCCAGGCTGATGGAAAACTGCTGCCCTCAAGTGATCCTTCTGCCTTGGCCTCCCCAAGTGTTGCAGTTACAATGAGCCACTGCGCTTGGCCTGTTTTGTTATCTTTTTAGAGCAAGATTATCTGTCTAAAGAATTAAAAAATTACCTATACATATTTCAGTGTATGTCTGAAGTATTTCTGGGAGATGCATTGAACAGGCCACATTGGGATGAAGTGGATTTGTTGGAATAGTGAGATCTGGCACACGGCTGGTCATGTCAGGTTTTTGCTGGACTATAACTGCTTGAGGACACAAACTGTATCTTATTTATCTTTGAATCCCTCTGATGTCTTGAATGTAGTAGGCATTCTCTAAATAGTTATCAAGTTGATTGAAATTCATTTTGTTATGAAAATAATTTCTGAGCCTCCTAGGAATCAGACAGTGTTTGAAAAATATATCCTTCAATGCTCATTATTACATTTGGTTTAGTTTCTCATGGGGACCTGTGTATGTTATTGAAACGTGAAATATATTTGTAACAGGAAAATATGGATGTGACAAGAAAAGTAGCCGCAAAAATTAGGCAACCTTTGGCAAATATGGGTAAAAATCGATGCAGACCTGTCTGACCTCACAGAATTCTTACAGATTAAGAGTTTTTGGAAACTGCACGGTTATTGTACGTTATACAGTTTGTCTTACTTTTCTCTTTTGACAGTTTTATTATTAAGTAAGCCAGAAAATGAGATGAGGAGATGCTTATCTGTGTGTGTGTGTGTGTGTGTGTGTGTGTGTGTGTGTGTACGTAAACAAGAAGTCAATACAACTTCACCTCAATAAGATGAGTCCTGCTTAGGAAGATAATGACCATTAATTGAGAGACTAATATGTATTAGGCAGTCTTTAAATGCATTCACATAGTTAATGCATACAACAACCCTATGAGGTAACTGTTATTCCATTTTTAAAGTTAATAAGCTGATGTTCAGAGATGTTTAATAATTTTCTCAAGCTCACATAGTAAGTGACTGAGCTGGGATTCGCACCCAAAACTCTTTGAGTAGTGAATCAGTGTTCTTCCTCTGTATTGTGCTTGACACAGAGAAGGCACCCACGCACGCTTATTCTTGGCAGTGTCAAAACATCTTTTTCTTTTTGGCACCATTTGTCTGTAATTATTACCTGTAGAATCTTTCTTTGAGCCTTAGAGCCAGATTAAGGCTTTGCTTCTGTACAGCAGTAAAATAGTCCAATCTTAGCTTCCAGTACTGGCAATTATTTTCTGGAAAGTCGGTAACTGGACAAAAGTGAGTCATTTTGAATAAAAGAAAAAAAGTGAAATAAGCATGTTTAAATAAATAAATAATAAAAAGCAAAATAACATTTTCGTGTGTTTCCTTCTACTCAGAATTCAAATTGCTCAATTAGTTGCATTAGGAAAAAACAAAGGATCAAACACCCTCATATATTTTTTGAGACAAAGTCTGGCTCTGTCGCTCAGGCTGGAGTGTAGTGGTGCAATCGCAGCTCACTGCAACCTCTGCCTCCCAGGTTCAAGCCATCCTCCCACCTCAGCCTCCTGATAACTGGGACTGCAGGTGTGCGCCACCATGCCCATGTCCGGCTACTTTTTGTATTTTTAGTAGAGATGGGGTTTTGCCATGTTGCCCAGGCTGGTCTCAAACTCCTGACCTCAAGTGATCCGCCCTCTTTGGCCTCCCAAAGTGCTGGGATTACAGGTGTGAGCCATGGCACCTGGCCTCACTTTTTAAACCATTGAATTAGTACCCTAGAGTTTTTACTTTCAGGCAGTAATAAAGATGCCCTATGGAAGAGCTGCAGGTGGAAGAGGTTGAGAAGGATTCTGTGTTTCATGAGTTGATACAGGAGTCAAGGTGGTATTTTGTCTGGGGAGGAGAATGGCGATGTAAGAGAAGCATTAGCTAGTTTCTAGTCAATCTTCTTTCCTATGCACACAGGATAATTGCAAAGTTAAAATTAAAAGACAATTTACCTATCTGACTTTTTTGTTCCAGTGATGTCATACTCAGAAGCAGTTAAAATAGCAGACAAGGAAACCCGGGTCTGCGGAGATCTAAACAACCTGTTTCTTTGTTGTATTATGTACCAGGTAAAGTGGTAAACAGGAGAAGAACAGTTCCTAACCTCATGGAGCTTATAGTCAAGACATGGAAAGACATATTTTCATATAATGGTATGTAAGAACTTTCAGAGACATTGCAGTCAAAAAAAATTCAACTCCAAGGGTGAAAACTTGCCTCCAAAACGCCCCTGGAGCCAGGCTACTGCTGGGAGCGTTCAGAGGGACTGTGGGAAGACAAGATAACTGAAGGAAAAAAAAGGGCTCCAACTAGTTTAAGGTATTGACATCAGCTGGAGATTGCACTGTCCCTAACTGGGGTTACTGTGTTATTAAGCAGTACAGACTGCCTGGACATTAAAAACTCTGACTGGAGTGGGTACCATAGTGGTCTAATGCAAAGTACCTTCTGTTCATTGGTGACTTGAGGTAGGTATATCTGAACTCCAGCAGCTGATCACATCCACTTTTTGTGAAAAGGCTTTCATAATAATTATTTAAAAATTATTTATTTATTTAGGTAATAGTAACAGCACATAAAATTAATCATTTTAAAGCCAACATTTTGGTGGCATTGAGTGCATTCACAATGCTGTGCATCCATCACCTCTAGTTCTATAGCATATTCATCACTCCAAAAGGGAACCCTATACCTATTAATTAGTTGTTTCCCATCCCCCTTTCCGCCTGTGCCTCATATCTACAAATCTGTGTTCTGCCTCTGTGGATTTACTTTTGCCGGATACTTAATATAAACGGCATCATACAATAGGTAACCTTTTGTGTCTCGCTTTTTCCACTTAGCATAATGCTTTTGAGGTTCGTCCATGTTGTAGCATGTATCAGTACTTCATTCCCTTTTATGGCTGAATAATATTCCATTATATGTATACACCACATCTTGTTTATTTGTCCATTGGCAGACATTTGAACTGTATCTCCCTTTTAGTTATTGTGAACAGTGCTGCTGTGTACATGGGTGTACAGTACATGTACTTGTTTCAACACCTGTTTTTGATTCTTTTGGCAGTATACCTAGGAGGGAAATGGCTAAGTCGTATGATATTTTTACATTTAATGTTTTGAGGAACACCAAATGACTTTCTACAGTGGCCGATTGACTTTACCTTCCAACAGTATATAAGAGTTTCAATTTCTCCACATCCTCCCCAATATTGTTTTTTGCTTTTTTGATAGCCATCGTTGTGGGTGCAAAGTGGTACTTCATTGTGGTTTCGATTTACATTTCCCGAGTGACTAATGATGAGCATCTTCCCATGAGCTTGTTGGCCATTTGTGCATCTTCTTTGGAAATATATCTATTCAAGCCCTTGGGCCATTTAAAAAATCATGTTGTTTGCGGGTTTTTTGTTGTTGCGTTGTCATAATTTGTGAGCTGTGTAACTTAACTATGTTATGTTCAAATCCAACACCAAGAGCAGTCTTAGCGATGGGCTTGTTGGGGAGGTGTGGGCAGGGAGAAGAGAACATAAGAGAGGTGGAATTTCGTGTATGGGTGAAAAGGGGTAATGTCAAGATTCACCTTTCCTCATAACTCAGAAGAGGAAGTGCTAACTCTGGCATGCCACTTTGATGGATTTGCCTTCCTAGAATCTGTGATCTCAACTTCATTCTCATCGTCAATGTCCGACTTAGTAGTAAAGATCTACCATTTTTGAGTGCACTGCACACAAATTATCCTCCTTAAGCTTCATAGTTATGCTGGTTGGTGCTATTATTAGCTTGGGGGGATTACGTAACTGGTTCAAAATCACAACTAGGGCAGCGTGCGGTGGCTCATGTCTGTAATCCTAGCACTTTGGGAGGTTGAGGTGGGTGAATCACTTGAGGTCAGAAGTTCAAAACCAGCCTGGCCAACTTGGTGAAACCGTGTCTCAACTAAATACAAAAAATTAGCTGGACATGGTTGTGCATGCCTGTAGTCCCAGCTACTCAGGAGGCTGAGACAGGAGAATCACTTGAACTTGGGAGGTGGAGGTTGCAGTGAGATGATATTAGAGCACTGCACTCCAGCCTGGGGGACAGAGCAAGACTCTGTCTCAAAAAAAAAAAAAAAAAAAAAAAAAATCACAACTAGATGGACATCGAATGAGTAGAATTTCTTCCTCCCAGATCCATGCCCTTTCTCTGTTACTTCATGGATGGCTCGCCACTTGTTTGTCTCATTACTGCAGGCTCCTAACCTTTCTCCCTTTCTTAAGTACCACCTTCTTCAGTCAGTCCTCTGCACTGCTGACACTGGCATTCTTTCTTAAATGTAAATCTTATCAAGCTACATTGCTGCTTGAAGTCTTTTAATGACTTATCATCCTTCAAGATCTACTGTCTTCTCTTTCAAGTTACCATCTTTTACTTCTCTCATTTGTGCCCTACTTTACAGTCCTGTCAAACTACTCCCAGTTTCTGGAATCTGTCAAGCTGCTTCACAACCTCATGCTCAAACATAGAGTTCCCTCTGCTGGGAATGTGCTAAAGGCCCCTCCCCACCCGCAGTACATTATGAACCTTTCCCCCATGCCATAAAATGCACAAATATTGGCAAATGAGGTAGTCAGGGGAAAAGCCAGAGAGGAAGCTGTCATTATTTATATAGTTCACCTTGACTACCTGGAATATCCAAGAGAATTAACTGAAAAACAAAGAAGAAAGTAGTCAGATATAACATTTAAAAAAATCAGTAGGGCTCCTAATCACCAGCAGTAACCAATTAGAAAATGTAATGGAAAAAAGATCTTATCCGTAATAGCATCAAAATGATAAAATATCAGAAACAATAAAAATATATAAATCCACATATTTAAAAAATGTTCTAAAATGCTATCGAAAGATAGAAAAAAGAACACCTGAGTCCATGCAAATATACTGCATGTTTCTGCACAGAAGGTTTAATGTGGTAGCTACGAGCCTAAAGCTTGAGTTTGAATGTCATTTCTACTCATTCCTTCCTTGATCATCTCAGGAAAGTGACTTCACTCCTCTAAGGTCTAGCTTCCTCGTTTGTAAAATAAGAGTAATATTATTAGTTAACTAGTGTGTTAAGTATAAGAATTAAAGAAAATGATCTGTTTAGAACACTCAGCCCAGTGCCAGGCACATAGTAAATAATCAGTTATCTATTATAGTAAAGATGCCAATTATCTTTAAGATGATCTGTGCACTTCATGCAATCCCAATTGAGGATTCGTTTTTGTGAGTGATTATAATTTTATTGGGAGATTATCTTTAGACGGTATTGGTTTTTCGTTTCATGTTTGTTTGGAGTAATGTGTTTTCTGAGTTGCAAATGTCTCACAACAAAGATGTTTCGGTTTTGGTTTTGCCTGGTGTTTTGCTGGTCTCATCTCTTTCTCTTTCTCTCCTGTCTTTTTTTCCCTTCTTTATCTATTATCCTTTAGTTATACTATAGCATACACAGAAAAGTCTACAGTATGTTTACTGCTATCCTAGTCAAGAAGTAGCACATTACCTGCATCCTGGAAATTCCCCCTTGTGCCCCTTCCTAATAACTAACCCTTCCCTTCTCCTCAAAGTTAATTTTTTTTTTTTTAGCACATTCTAACACTTTATTGGAAATTGGTTGCATACATCAATGAAATCAGATCAAAGTAAGAGCATCATTTTCACACAATAATATCCTGATATCTGTGCTATGCTATCTTCTTACATAATTTAATAAATCCCAAGATGTTCCTGATTTTGGTATCAAAGCCCTTAAGTGTCCAAAAATAGCTCTACACAAATAATAATCATAGCATCTAAAATAGCCATCATTATTTTGCATTGGTTCCAAAAGTCCTGGGAATATCTCTTAAAATATAAGTACCTTAGATTGGCTGCAGTGCTGGTGGGAGGGAGTGAAGGGGGTACACATGGAACTAATTATAGCAGGAGCCAGGCAGAGGGAAAAGGCTTCTGAAGGTGGGGAACATAAGGGGAGGGGGGCTGAAGATTTTGAAAGCTGGGCAGGGAACTCAGTCACCCTGCATTTTCCAACATTGCTTGAATGTCAAAGCTAATAGAGACAGAGACTCCAGTGTGAAAAGATGCCTATCACCCCAACTCCCTTGGCATTGCCCAAAGATGGTAGAGCCCACTTCCAGATTATATAGGTGCAGAGATTCCCCAGAGAAGGTTCTGGAAAGTTCTTCCAACTCCTCCACCCCTTTCCCCCTCCTGCCCCTCTCCGACCAGCTATCACCAGCTATACTCAGTTCCCTCCCAACTGAGAAAACATGAGGGAGTAGCACTTTACAGAAAATAACTTTGGGCGGGCCCGGTGGCTCACGCCTGTAATCCCAGCACTTTGAGAGGCCAAGGCGGGCGGATTACGAGGTCAGGAAATCGAGACCTTCCTGGCCGACATGGTGAAACCCCGTCTCTACTAAAAATACAAAAATTAGCCGGGGATGGTGGTGTGTGCCTGTAATCCCAGCTACTTGGGAGGCTGAGGCAGGAGAATGGCGGGAACCCGGGAGGCGGAGCTTGCAGTGAGCCGAGATTGCGCCACTGCACTCCAGCCTGGGTGACAGAGCAAGACTCCGTCTCAAAAAAAAAAAAAAAAAAAAAAAAGAAAAGAAAAAAAAGAAAATAACTTTGAGCCAGTGTGCTGCTGCTGGCCCCCTGGAATCATGTCAGGGTGCCCTTTGCTTGGTTTGACCTGACAGGCACTGGGAAAGTCTGTTCTGGCCCCAGCGTCCCCTTCACCACCTTTAAGGCATCATCAGCAATTAGGTTTCCTGGTCCTTCAAAGCTTCTCAGCACCCAGCATAACACCTGTCTATCTGTGGCGGCTTTACTGCTCACAAACAGGTTTCACTTCCACTAAGTCATGTGGCTCTCACAACCCTATGAGGTAGGAAAGGCAGGGATCATCTGCATTTGAAAGACACGGAACCTGGAACTCTTAGAGTTAGTTCCCTCGACCAAATTCACACAGCTGGCCAGCCGCAGAATCAAAACCAGAACTCAAGTCCACACTCCACAGTCCTTCCCACTGCTTTTCTGACACAGGAAAGAGGCTGGCGGAGGGGACTCCTCTTCTCATCCCTCACCTGGCCCTTTTGGGAGGCTCGCGGACAGCCCCACTAAGGACCCGATGGGTCTGCGTGCGGTCGATGATGACAGCAGTGCCTGGGCACAGCAACGAGGAGGTCGTGATGACAATGATGGCCCGGATGCTGAGGACAGTGACCAGACATCCAGGGTGTGCTTGAGAAGCACGACTGCCACAGGGCCTTGGCTGGCTGCATCCACGTTGCTTCACTCCCAGATTCCAGATCGCGAAGGGTCTGCGGAAAGTTCTGAGGCAAGGATGGCTGTGCGCTTCTAGGGGTTTCCAGGACCCCACCGGATTCAGCAGCGGGAAGCGACCCCCAGCTCTGGAATCTGAGCCCCAGCCAGCACGCAGAATGCGTTTCGGCTCCTCTAAGCCCCCTTAATTGTTTTTTAACAACTTTACCTTCTTTTGGACTTTATATAAATCATATATATGTGCAGTGTGTATTTGTTTGTTTGTTTCTGGAGTCTTTTCCTAAACATATGTTTGTGAGATTAAATCATGTTATGTATGTAGCTGTACTTTTGTTATTTTTATTACGGTATCTATCCTTTCTATTACTGTTATAAATTTGGATTATTCTCAATTTTAGGGTATTACTAATAACCTTGTTACGATTTTGTACATGTCTTTTGATGTATGTGTATATGTATTTCTATTGGATGGATATCTGAGAATAGAACTGCTCATAGGATACATATGTTAAACTTCAATATAATAGATAACACCAAAGAGATTTCCCAAAGTAGTTGGACAAATTTACACTCCTTCTAGTAATGTATGAAAGTTCTGGTTGTTCCATATCCTTCACAACACTTGATGTTGTCAATATTATTAATTTTAGCAATTCTGTTGGATGTGTGGTGTTATTCCATTGTGATTTTACTTTGCATTTCCCTGTTGTCATTGAGCAGCCTTTTACAAATGCATTTTGGCCATTTGGGTATCCTGTCTCATGAAAGGACTGTTCAAGTCTTTTGTCCATTTTTAACAAATTGGGTTATCTGTTTTTTTCTTTAATTTATAGGAGTCATTTAGGTATTCTGGATATGAATTCTTTGTCTGAGACAGGTGTTATAAATACATTCTCCCAGTTTGTGGTTTGGTTTTTTACCATCTTAATAGTGTCTTTTTTTTTTTTCCCAAGGCAGAGTCTCACTCTCTTGCCCAAGCTGAAGTGCAGTGAGGTGATCTTGGCTAACTGCAGCCTCCACCCGCCAGGTTCAAGCAATTCTCTTGCCTCAGCCGGTGAGTAGCTGGAACTACAGGCACACGCCACTTTGCGCGGCTAATTTTTGTATTTTTAGTAGAGATGCAGTTTCACCATGTTGGCCAGTCTGGTCTTGAACTCCTGGACTCAAGCAATCTGCCTGCCTTGGCCTCCCAAGGAGCTGGGATTACAGGCATGAGCCACCATGCCTGGCCTCTTGATGGTATCTTTTGATGTACAGAAATCCCAAATTTTAATAAAGTCAAATTTATCAAATTTCTCCACACCCACAACTTTTTTTTTTTTTTTTTTTTTTTTTTTTTTAAGAGATAGGGTCTAGTTCTGTCCCAGGCTAGAGTACTAGAGTACGGTGGTGTAATCATAGCTCACTGCAGCCTTAAACTCTTGGGCTCTAGCGATCCTCCCATCTCAGCCTCCCCAGTAGCTGGGACTACAGGTGCATGCACTACCACGCCCAACTAAGGTAGTGTCATTTTGGTCGTATATCCAAGAAACTATTTCTGGACTCTCCCTTCTGTTCCATTAGGCAATTTGCTATCCTTATGCCAATGCCATCCTGTCTTAATGCTAAGTCTTGATATCTGATGGAACAAGTTTTCTCATCTTGTTCTTCAAGAGTGTTTTGGCTATTTCTGTTTTATTTCTCTTCTACATAATTTTAGAATTGGCTTGTTAATTTCCATATTTAAAAAAGCTGCTGGGATTTTGAATTGAAATTTTACTGGATATATAGATTAATTTAGGGAGACCTAACAACTTTACAATTTGGAATCTTCCAGTCCTTGAACATGGTACATTCCTCTATTTATTTAGATCTTTATATCCTTTCAGTAATGTTTCTCTGTGAAGGTTTTTATGATAATTTCTTAACTTAGGGTTCCTACATAGTTACATGTGGGGCGGGTTTGAAGTTTCACTCTCATAAGATGATGTATTTTCTTCTAAGAGTGGTCCCAGGTTATGGCAAACTTATTCATAGCTATCTTGGGCTGGTAGCCTGTATGTGTTTGATTCCTTTTTCTTTTCCGGTTTTTTTTTTTTTTTTTGAGATGGAGTTTCACTCTTGCTGCCCAAGCTGGAGTGCAATGGCGCAACCTTTGCTCACTGCAACCTCCACCTCCCAGTTCAAGTGAGTCTCCTGCCTCAGCCTCCTGAGGAACTGGGATTACAGGCACCTGCCACCAGGCCCAGTTAATTTTTTGTTTTTGTTTTTTTTTAGTAGAGACCTGGTTTCACTGTGTTGGCCAGGCTGGTCTCGAACTCCTGACCTCAGGTTATCCACCCGCCTCGGCCTCCCAAAGTGCTGGGATTACAGCCATGGGCCACTGCATCTGGCCCTGATTCCTTTTTCACTGATGGCCATTTTAAGCTCCCGGCTTCTTGCAGAAGCTGTTCATAGTGCTTACTTCTAAAATGAGACTGAAGCAAAGGGTAGGTGGAAAAAGGAGCCCTTCATAGAGTCTTTTATAGTTATTTGTATAGTTGGATTTGTTATTTGATGACAAGAAATACAACTTGAATTACCTGTAAAATTTAATAGCCAACCGTTTCCCCTCCGCCAGCTTAATCTCCCAAACTTTGGCAACCTTCTCGGTCTTCTCCTTTCTTCACAGGCTCATCATCTGTGCTCCAGCACCTAGCTTTCTTTGATTTGTCTTTGTTCCTTGAGAGGGCCATTCTTCTTTTCACCTGAGGGCCTTTGCATTTCTTGTTCTCTAGGTCTGTAATATTCTTCATATTTTTGCCTAGTTAGCTTTAACTCATCCTTCTGTGGCTCTCAATTTCTACAACACATCCTCAGAGCAGCCTTCCATGAATTTCAGACAGGGTCATGTCCCCTGGTAGATGCTCTTCTAATATCTTATATTTCTCTCTTGCACCATTTACCACACTTTCAATTAAATAATTAATTTTGAGAGTAGTTGTATAATTCCAGATGTGAATTTCATGTTTGGTCAGGGAGTATGACTGTCTCATTTGCTGATTAATTCCAGGACTTAGCAGAGTACCTCATACATCACAGGCCTTTGAGAAACACTTCTTGAAGGAATCAACAAGTAAGGGAATAAGATTTTTTAAAGTATACATCATACATTTATTACCAACAACCCCCTCAACTCCAAAATGGGGCACAAGGATTGAAAATAAAAAATTCATTGCACTGCTTAGTAAAGCATTACTAGTAACTTTCATTAAAAATGGACAAGCTTTGTTAAAAATTTATGAAGCCTTCAGATGATTTGGTTACAGATAGTTGTGATATGTGCATTTTAAACTATATGTTAACTGATATAATGGAATATGATTTGAGGAAATGACTCAGCAAATGATTCTACAGACATCCTTGTGAGCGTTCATAATCTGAAACAAACAGCAAAATGAGGTAACCAAATGTACCAACAGGGGGAAAATAGCTTTCTAATGAAGGCCTAACGACATCTGTGAAAAGTATTCTTGAAAGGGAGTTGGGAGATCTCATTCAAAATTATTGCAAGAGGGTCAAATGTAAGAATCTTGGGAAATCACATTTCAGAGAATATATACAAATCTAAATATGCTTTCACATTTTCCAGATTTTGCTCAATCAAAATTCAGGACAGAAAGTCCTAATATGAGATCTTAGGTACCCCCGTCTGCTCCCAATGAATAAGAAGTATGTTAAAGACCACAATTATTGGCATAATAATCCATTACATGTACATCATACGTAGTGTAATCTTTATTTTTCTTCTGAAAAAATAATGTTTAAAAATGGCAAAAAAGTACCCATAGGCTCTTTTATATAGCTGCAAAAATTTATATCTGAACAGATCTAACATGATGTTGCTATACTCAGAATTCATTTCATGGGAACATGCAAGTTAAGTACTTTTTCTAATGTATATAAAGATACCTAATTAATAAGGCACATTGTACTAATGACTAGGAAAAGTAGCTTTTTCTCTCCCACCACCCTAAGAATTCTTGTCATGATTTCCCTTTTGTAGTAAAATTTTAAGAAGCAATTGGCAATTCGGGAGGTAACAGGGTACCTTTTGGTAAAATCTTGAATTTTTGAGCTCTTGGGACTGATCTCTCTTGGGAGTCTTTTCTTTGCATGGGACTCCTAGAGATGTGTGCAGATTTGCTTATTAAATGTTTAGTGTATTAGATCACACATGAGTGTGTTCTGACCAGCTCAGGCTAGCCACAGTGAGCAGCTTTGTGGCTGGCAAAAGAGAAAGAGCAGCTGATTTGTACCCAGCTGCTGTCACCTTGGTGATGTACCAGATAGCAAGCAGGCAGATGTTGGTTTTTTGCCTTTGTCTCTTTCCTCCTAAAACAGTATTGGCTTTCCCATTTGAATGCAGCTGTGAGTTTTTTTTGTGTGTTGCTATTTGTTTTTTTGGTGTGAACTGTTGTCATCTTTCATTTTTTTTAAAACCCCCACACTCCCCAAAACAAGTCAAAACCTCCAGGTGAATGAGATTTTGGGGAGAATCTTAAGTATAGTTTCTGTTTCCCTTAAACCTCTTCATGGAACCTTAGGGATCTTAGGCTCCTGGGTTGGGAAATTTGAATTCCTTTTCTGTTTCTGTTTTGTGCAGTGCAGGCAATGTGGTTCTGTAGTCCCCTATACTTGGAGTGAGTTCTGAGGATACCATCTGTAAAACGTCTCCTCCAGAATCCCCACTGCCTGAAGTCTGTGAAGGCCCTCTGCCCATGAACAAAGGAGGGACTTAATAACCCACTAAGGATTTTGGTAGGAAAAGGTAATTATTTCCCTAGCTGAGTGCTGCCTGGGAGACTCTTCTGCTATCCCCAGGAGTCCCTTCCTCTATGCTTGTTTCTAGGCTCCCATCATCTGACATCTTCAACTTCAGATGCAAGCTGGTCTCTTACTACCTCCCTGGAGTTTTGTTGTTGGACAATTTCCTGTCCATGGATCCTCAAGAGATTATGCTGAAATTTCATTCCCAATGTCATCAGGAGTGAAACTAACCAAAATTGAACTCCAGAGAATGTGCTTTAATTTATAAGAATACAGCTGAGTAATTGCTGTGTTGATCAGAGGAGGAAATCATTCACTATAAAATGCTGTAGGACAGACAACTCATTTTTAAGCAAGTTCATAACAGGAATCACCTAAACAGAATTCAACTTTTATGGATTTTTTTTTAAAAAAGAACCTATTTATTCATCAGACTTAAGAGAAACATTTCATTTCACTTAACTAACAGGGCAGAAATTTTTGATGTCTCGATTACACAGGAAATGTGTTATGCACATGTTCATCAGAGTTTAACGGATGACTTCAGTTGTAAAAAAAGTTCAGCCATGTTGAGACTCTTGCTCAATGATCCCTGGTGAAATCCCCTTCTTGCTACTCACTCTGTAATCAGATGTTACATCTATAGACCCAATTCTTTTGAATGGTTTCTAAAAAGGAGGGGCCATTAGTTCAAATGTGCCATTTTCGCCTGTCAAAAGGCAATTTGCAAATGAACGTTACACTCTAGGAAGCAGAGCTCTTCCACTCTCAGAAAAAAGTGATGATAATTGGAATTTGCATATGTTTCTTTTTTGAGAGACAGACCACAGAGTTTGTTTATGACTATCTTTAGCACCAGCGGGAAGCTCATGATGAAATGGAGGGGAAGAGTTAAAATGTTTTAAAACTCATGGGAAATATGTTCCGAATGATCCAGGGGCTTTTAAAAGTCCATTTTTAAAACATGAGAATGGTGTATTATGGAGTTGTTTTTTTGGTAGCAGGGAAGGGCATCACTTTGCCAACTGCACTTTCTGACCCTGGGGTCAGCTGCTCATTATTTGTCTGAAGAATAACAGGGTGGGACCAAGGCTACAGTCTTTAGCAGTGGAAAAGGTGATTCTTTATGAAAACCTTAGTCTGTAGAAAGGTCAAACCAGGAATGCTGACTCCTTAGCAGCCTAACCCTAACCTCAACACTAACTTGGTTTCTAAACAAGGTAGGTTTTTGTTTTGTTTTGTTTTGTTTTTGAGACAGAGTCCCCCTCTGTTGCCCAGGCTGGAGTACAGTGGCGCAATCTTGGCTCACTGCAACCTCTGCCTCCCAGGTTCAAGTGATTCTCCTGCCTTAGCAGGAGTAGCTGGGATTACAGACACCCATCACTGCGCCCAGCTAATTTTTGTATTTTTAGTAGAGACAGGGTCTTGCCATGTTGGACAGGCTGGTTTTGAACTCCTGGCCTCAAGCAATCCGCCTACCTCAGTCTCCCAAAGTGCTAGGATTACAGATGTGAGCCACCTCAACAAGCCTAAACAAGATAGTTTTTATATGAATAATCTTAGATGACAGGTAAGTGTTCACGAGCGTGTTTTCAAACATTCATATCAGCCCTTAAGGGGGTACCAAACATTCCTCACTCTCTTCCTCTAAGTCTCACACCTGCACTTTAATGTATCCCCATCAGTCAGAATAGGCCAGGTTATGCTGCTGCAACAAAAAAGCTTACAGCCATGTCATGTAGGTTTAGGGATTGCTGGTGGATGAAGAGAAAACCATTATCTGAGGCAGGAAGAATGTTTGTTTGTTTGTTTTTTTCCCTCTGCCCTGGGGACAGTGTTTGAGATGGTGGCTGCTCTGTCTGCTGAGCTCCTAGAATGAGATGAGCAGCACACCCCAGCTGACCTGCAAGGCAAATAAACTTAATTTTATAGCCAGTAAGATTCAGTAGCATAACCTGACTTATCCTGACTAATACAATATTTAGTGTAGTTTTACAGATAAACAGACACATTCTCGTAGAGGGGAAATAGCTATCCCAAGACTTCACAATGACAGGGAAACCATGTATGGGTTCTGTCTAACACATCAGGCTGACTCTTCCTTTGTGTCTGGCAGAGCCATGAAAGATTCGTTTTTCCATCAACTACTGAATTCTCATTCTAATGAAGTCATTCTGATCCCATGTGCCTCTGGGAATGAACGTGGTCTTTTGCAGACAGAAACATAACTTTTTTTGTTTTGTTTTGTTTAGCATTGCAGGTAGGATGACCAACCATCCTAGTTTGCTAAGGGATTTCCCAGGCATGGGAGCATCAGTGGTAAAATAAGGAAAGTCCCAGGCACATTAGGTTGAGTTGGTCATCCAAATTGCTGAAGTGATTTCTCCTAGCAACACTTAGGAATTATGCAGCCTGGATTCCCACTGCACCTTGTAATTCTTTCCGTTATAATATTTATCACATTGTGTTTTAAATGACTCAGACTGTTCAGTGTCTATCTGCACACAAAGCCCTGAACTCCTGAGACCAAGAACTATTTCTTTTCCATTTTGTATTTCAGATACCTTGTATGGTGCCTACCACTTCAAAAGAACACAATAAATATTTATTGAATGGATGAATGAATGCTATTTCTCTGTTGTTTTTCATTTCAAAAACTGGTGTGATGTAATTAGCTTTCTGCTTTGAGGATTAATTCTACCTAGATTATAATTTAACTATAAAGAAAGGTAGGAATCTTTCTTGGCTGCAGCTACAAGCTTGCATAAAGCTTTCAGTATGACCCATAGTGTAAAATTATATAAACTCAGCACTGGGTTTCAGCATACACCGATTCCTTTTAGACTGACTGAATAATTGAATCTCCTTGTTTGGCATTTGTTTAAAGAGAGAAGGTCATGGGACAAATAGTGGATATTTGAGGCTATGGAAACATATGTTATAAATTTGGTTTAGCTGTTTCTGGTAACTGGTATTATTGTGACTGAAGACCCAGGCTTCCCCAGTCTGCCCTCCACCCTCGGGAATGCATAACTAGATGCTTTTCAAAAACCAGAGGCAGAAAGAAAATCGCCATGGGCACGCCTCACTGATGGACTGCATTCATGCCCACTTAAGGAAAGCAAGCAGAGGACTGAGAGACTTGCTCCAGAGAGTCAGACCCAGGGCTTATCCAGTTGAATCTTTTCATAACAGGTCTAAGAGGTGTGCCGAGAAAGAGCTTGGTGGTTTTTGATCTGCTTACGGTCTAACTCCTCAGACATCTTTGTTAATCACCCACAGAGGCTCTCTCCTAAGTGACTAAGCTTTTCTGAGAAGTTACTTGAATTCTATGAAGAGGCCCTCCGGATTGGTGGGAAGATCATGGAACTTGTTTTAAGGGGACTTAAAAAAAAAATCCCCATCCTCAGTTTCCTCATCTGTAAAACGGGTTTCAATTTACTTACCTTTCTCACTTCACAAGATAGTTTGTGAAGGTCAGTGAAAACAGTTTGAAGATTGTAAAATGCAGAAAGAATATAATATATATTTTCTGCCTCTATTAATTCACCTGATTCTTTCCACCTCCTATAACAAAACTTTCCTAAGCTTGCCTTCTGCTTTAGAACTTCCTTTTATTTATCCCAATATTTTTCTCATCACAGAAAGAGAAAAAACGTTTGCTGTGTGCTTTGTATGTACACTGTCTCCATAACAGACTTGTGATGCAGGTACATTATCAGAATTTTACATACAGGTACTAGTTTGTAGTGGTTTGGTAGCTTGTCCAAGGTCATGCATACAGACAGATCTTGGGTTTAGACTCAATTGTTCAATTGTGCCATGCATTTTCCATCCACCACACAATCTTTCAAGTTTTAAAGGGTTTCTCTCCTTTTTTTTTTTTTTTTTTTTTTTTGATCCTGGATTTGGTATACAAGTTCATCTTGGGCTTGATCACAGCATTTTGATTTTCTAGAGTTTGATAATATTCTTCATCTTCTGTCACTCCAGCCTGAAATGTCCTGCTCTTTATTCTGGCAGTCCTCTCCATTTTCTGGATCTTTATACTTGCTTTTGTTTGGACCTTTCTTGAGATGTAAGAGCTAACGCTACATGTAGTAGTCCAGGTGAGGCACTCCAGGGTTGGGTACCAGGGTAGGATAATGTTTCCAGATGTATTTTCAATACTCAACTATGATGCCCAGACATCGTTTGTTCTTTTGGCTGAAGCAAGGCAATTCCAGCGGAATGTCCTCTGGCTATAGCCAGCAACCATGTGGCCAGCCCATAGGGAACACAATGTTTTGAGGTCTCTAAAATCCATTCATTTATTCAACAAATACTTTAAAATACTTGTGCCAATCTCTATTCTAGTTGCTGTGGATAGGGTAAAATAAAACACCTCAAGTCCCTGTTTTCTTAGAGTGTATTGAGAAGTATGGAAAGACAGTTGATGAATACAAAAATCTAAATGACAGGTGGCAAGGGATATGCAGAAAAATGAAACTGGGGAAAGGGAATAAAAGAATAGTGGGTAGCGGGCTTGCTTTTTAAAAATAAGATGGTTAGGCATATTCCTGATAAGGTGACATTTGGGCAGAAACTTGAATGAAGCGGAGGTCATCTCAGGCAACAACAGCCTAGGCAGAGAACAGCAAAAGCAAAGGTCTTGGGGAAGCTACTTGCCATGTTTGAGGTTATGCCAGTGTACTTGGATCAACGTGAGAGTGGAAGGGATTGGGGGCGATGAGGTAAGAGATAAGGCAAGAGCATCAAGATCAAAGGGAGACGGATGATGTGTGGTCTTGTAAATTATGGCTAGGGCTTTGGGTTTTATCCTGTGTGAAATAGGAAGCCATTATAGTATTATGAGCAAAGAGCTGACCTGATCCAACTTAATATTTTAAGAACTTACTCAGACTGCTTTGTGGTGACTAGATTGTAGAAGAGGCATGGTGGAGGCAGGGAGGCCAGTTAGACAGCTGTTGTAATAATCCAGGAGAGAGATGATGGTGTTCTGGATCAGGATGATGGTGGAGATAAGGGCAAAATGTGGTTGGATCCTGGATATAGACTGGCTAAGACAGAAAGAGAAAAGCCAATGATAACTCCTGGTTTTCAGCCTGAGAAATTGGACACACTGGGTGAACAGAGTTACCTTTTATTCAGGTGAGGTATCCTGTGGGAGGCACATGTTTTGTGTATATGTGTGTGTGTGTGTATGTTTGTATGTGGGGGTAGGGAATCAGGAGTTCTATTTTATATATTTTGAGTTTAAGATTATGTCCAAGTAGGGATATCAAATAGGCAGCTAGATATGAGTATGAAGTGTTCAGGGTAAAGGTCAGGGTTGGAGTTATACATTTGAGATTTTTCAAGTCTTGGGGTGAAATGAGATCATCTAGATAAATAGAGAAGTAGATTAAAAGGAGATCACAGGACTGAATCTTGGAGCACTACAACCTACCATTTAGAACTTGGGGAAATAGATGGAACCAGCAAAGAAATGTAGTTTCTTAGAAAGCTGTTTTGGTGGGTTGTGTGACAGCAGCTACCGTAAATACTGATGTATATATTGGAGAACTGCTTCCAAAGTGGAACAGGATCATTGTGAAAAAGCACACATAAAAAAAGAGACTTTTGTCTTATCATTGAAAAATCTGGGCCAGGTGCAGTGGCTCAGGCCTATAATCCCAGCACTTTGGGAGGCCAGAGCAAGAGGATCGCTTGAGCCCAGGAGTTCAAGACCGGTCTGGGCAACATAGTGAGACCTTGTCTCTATTATTAAAAAAAAAAAAAAGAAAAAAAATCTGTGGAAGAGAGGACAGTTGCTCCCAGAAGAGAAAATCAGGTTGAATTAGTTCAGGTTAGGGAAATTTGCTTAACTGACTAGAAAGCAAAGGGATTATATATTCCTGGGAATATAAGCAAGGGATAGAAACAAAGTTCCAAAACTCTTGATACCACAGATATGCAAGTCATAAGTACATGCATTTATAAATTCACAAATCAGACTTATATCAGGATATGTATATTAACAGAATCATCTACACAACGCATATAAATACAGTTTGGCCTTTGGAACACTTTTTTTTTTCCCAGTGGCAATTGGTGTTAAGTTTCCTAAGTCACACAAAGAGAGATTATTTAACTCAGCAGGGTGCAGTGGCTCACACCTGTAATCCCAGCACTTTGGGAGGTCAAGGTGGGTGGATCACTTGAGGCCAGGAGTTCGAGACCAACCTGGCCAACATGACAAAACTCCGTCTCTACAAAATATACAACAACAAAAAAAATTAGCCGGGTGTGATGGTGTGCATCCGTAGTCCCAGCTACTTGGGAGGCTGAAGCATGAGAATCACTTGAACCTGGGAGGCGGAGGTTGCAGTGAGTGCAGATAGTGTCACTGCGGTACACCCTGGGTTACAGACAGAAACTCTGTCTCAAAAAAAAAAAAAAAAAAAAAGAAAACAAAGATTATTTAACTCATGATGTATCTCAAGTATGGGCCTAATTTTTCAATTTTTAATTTTTTAAAAAATGCGTCATAAGCTGTTTTATTTCAGTGTATGGGAGTGTCTAACGGAGCAACATTTTTGTAAGCAAACCTTGAGAATATGTTGTATGAGTGTCCAATCTTTTGGCTTCCCAGGGCTGCATTGGAAGAAAAAGAATCGCCTTGGGCCACACACAAAATACACGAACACTGATAATAGCTGATGAGCTAAAAAAGAAAAAAAAAATCGCACAAAAAATCTCATAATGTTTTAAGAAAATTTACGAATTTGCGTTGGGCCGCATTTAAAGCTGTCCTGGGCCACATGTGCCAGCTGTGGGCTGGACAACCTTGTATTAGAGCATGTTTATTTCTTCATTGGTACCTATTGGTACAAGATGAGATATCCAGCAATAAAAGGCAAATGTAAGCATGGTTTCTTTAAGATGCGTCATAAGCTGTTTTCTTTCAAGAACGAATGTGTTTGACAGAGAAACATCTTTGTAAGAAAATCTTGAGAACATGTTATTAGAAAATGTTTCTTTCTCCAACAGTTCGTATTATATGGCTTTACCTATGGAGCTAAAAGGCAAATGTAAGCATGCTTCCTTTGTTTGTTTGTTTTTTTTTTGGAGAACTGACTCAAACAGATTTTATTCAACTTTGTAGATGAGGAAACAAATGATACAAAATAAGTCATAAGAAATGCTTTCTTATACCACTATCTCAAACCACTTTCAGTGTTTTACAAAATGCTCACACAGCAAATACGAAAATCTTCAACACACTCTTCCTTTGTAACTTGCTGCAATAAATGCAACATTAACAAACATACACATTTCTTCTGTATCAATCTTAAAAGTTGAATTACTAATTTTTATGATGTTACTCATACATATTTTTATTCATATACTTTTAATGACATCATTGCCAATACATACATTATTTTCTTTAACTTTATTTTTATGTTAAGCCAACATCTGTCATGCAGCTATCAAAAATCTTACAGTAAATTACACAGGTTTGTAGTCCAATTTAGACTCTAGCTTGTTAGAATCAGCCACTTTTCTGACTGCTTTCATGAAGTCTTCCTGTACTACAAAATCATGATCAGCACGAATTGCGAACATACCTGCTTCAGTACAAACATTTCTCAGGTCTACTCCATTAAAGCCATCTGAAAGCTTCACAATTGCTTCATAATCTATTTCACCATGCTTTGTAATGGAACCTGCATGGATTTTCAGTAGGTCTAATCTTGCTTGTTCATATGGCAAATCAGTATGTATTTTTCTATCTAATCATCCTGGATGCAGCAAAGCAGGATCCAGTGTATCTGGTCTGTTTGCAGGACCATTTTAACTCTATGCAGAGTATCAGATCCACCCATTTGATTCAGTAACTCCGTTAAAGTACTCTGAATCTCTCTGTCAGTTGAAGTACCCTCAGAAAACAGACAACCACCAATAACATCTATTTCATCCTAAAAATGATGCATAGTTGACGGTCCTTGGCATAATTAAACATTTCTCTGATCAACCACAAGCACCTTCACCAATGTACTTGTCTACAATAGAACTAGACACAGCCTTGAAGAAATTGTAGTCCAGCTGGCTAGCCACGGCTCGTGCCAAGAGTGCTTTTCCCATACCTGGTGGTCCTTGTAGCAAACAGCCTTTTGGAGGCATTATTCCTACCCGCTGAAATAACTCTGGGTTTGTAAGAGGTAATTCTATCACCTCTCTTAATTCCCAGATCTGTTCTGATAGCCCTCCAATCTCAGAATAAGAAACATTCCCGGGGTCCTCATGAGACATGTTATAAACCAGTGGATCCACCTCTCTTGGAGATATCATAATATCTCATGATAGTTAGTGTAGTCATATCCACAGCAACTCCTGTTCCTGGCTTCAGCTTACTTTTGTCAAGCTGTTGACGACAACCCACAACATATCTTGGTCCATTTGTGGCTTTAACAATGAATTTTTCTTCAGTTAACTGTTTAAGCACTTCACCCACAATCTGCCCAACACTTTGTAGGGCCTTCAGATCATTTTAAGACTTTTCAAACTGCTTGGTAAGTTCTTTTTTTTTTTTTTTGTTGAGACAGAGTCTCGCTTTGTCGCCCAGACTGGAGTGCAGTGGCCGGATCTCAGCTCACTGCAAGCCCCGCCTCCCGGGTTCACGCCATTCTCCTGCCTCAGCCTCCCGAGTAGCTGGGACTACAGGCGCCCGCCACCTCGCCCGGCTAGGTTTTTTTTTGTATTTTTTAGTAGAGACGGGGTTTCACCGTGTTAGCCAGGATGGTCTCGATCTCCTGACCTTGTGATCCGCCCGTCTCGGCCTCCCAAAGTGCTGGGATTACAGGCTTGAGCCACCGCGCCCGGCCGATAAGTTCTTTTAATTGTTCCCTTAACTCATTAAGACGGCCGTCGATCTCCTTGTGCTCAAGCAGCTTCTTGCGGTAGTCCTGAAGCACCTTATCTCTAGGGTCCGCCATGATGAGAAGCTGCTTCCCTTTTTAAATGATAGATTTAGAGCGTATAAGTGCAGCTTTTTTACATGGATGTATTGTGTCGTAGTGAAGTCTTGGTTTTTAGTGCAGCCATCACCTGAATGGTGTAAATTGTACCCATTAAGTAATTTCTCATCCCTCACCCCCCTCCCACACCAATTTTCAGTTTTCAATCATGTTCTTAAGAGTGTTTTCAATCGCAGTTCTTGTCTGTGCAACTAACTCATCTGACAGATAGACAATCAAAGCAGTATGTATAAGAAGGGTGAAATATTAACAGATTCTTAAAAAGCATAGTCTCCTTTTATCCTGTGGACCCTTGCACACCCTCCCTTCCCCTAGTGCTGCATCCCAAATTTGGCCAGCTAGAGGTAGGTCTCCAGTTCCCAAGGGGAAGTAGAGTCAGGAAACAAAGATATTGTTCTCAGTTAAGTTTGAAATGTCTTGATCTTTGCAGAAGACAGATTTAAAGAATAGGTCAGGCACAGTGGCTCACACCTGTAATCCCAGCACTTTGGGAGGCTGAGGCAGGCAGATCACCTGAGGTCAGGAGTTGAAGAGCAGCCTGGCCAACATGGTGAAACTCCGTCTCTACTAAAAATACAAAAAATTAGCCAGGCGTGGTGACACAAGCCTGTGGTCTCAGCTACTTGGGAGGCTGAGGCATGAGAATCGCTTGAACCTGGGAGGTGGAGGTTGCAGTGAATCGAGATTGCACCACTGCAGCAGCCTGGGCGACAGAGCAAGAAAGATAGAACTCTTGTGGACTGGGTCATCAGGGGAGAATTGGAGAGGCTGAGACACTGATGGGGTGCTAGAAGGGACCCTCCCCTACACCCCTACTTCATTTTCTGAAGATGTGAATGGAGTGAATGTCATTTCTCCAAACATCACATATACTCAAGCTGCATCCTCTAAGTTCTAGAAAAAGCTCATTGTCTTCTCTGACTTAGTTTCAGAGAAGCTCTATGGCAAGTTTGTCACCAGCGTAACAACCAGGATGTCCAGTTGCCCATTGTGCTGGGGGAGAGTTGGGCCTTGGTGGAAGAAACAGTGGTTGGGAGCCCTGTCTATTGATCGCTGTCTTTAGGAGGAAGGCTCTTCTCGCTCCTCTTCCATGTGGTGGTAGGATGGGCTGAGGCTGCCCCTGCTTGGGAGAGGCTGCGGCCCTTGGCAGACCAAGAAAGGATCAGCTGAGCCTTCTTTTGGATGTCTTCATCTTTTCATAGTTTTCTGAAGGGAGCCTTCTTCGTGCCCACAAACATAGATTTACTATCCGTTTCTTTGTGCTCCAATATTGTCTCCATTATAGGACTTACTGCACCATCCACTTGTCCGTCTCCCCTACCAGACTTGTGAGCCCTTTGAGAGCAAAGACCAAGTTACATTTGTCTTTATATACCACCCCAGGATGGTGTCTAGGTCATGGTAGGCAAGCTATAATTATATGCTACGTTATAAAGAAAAACAAATGCATTCACTCTCCATGCTGTTGAGTGCTTTGTTACCTGGTGGGAGTAACTGGAGTAACTGGAGTGAGTAGAGGAGAGTGCAGGCCTATGCAATACAATGCATTCTGTTCAACAGATGTTAAGTAACAATAACTGCAACCACCTACAGTGTGTCTTCTCATCTTTATTTCTTTTCCTTTAAATAACAGATTGAGGCCTGTTTCCCCAGAAAGATGGATAATTGCAAGATTATCCATCTTACAATCTGTTAGCTCGTCCCCTTCTTTCTAAGACATTTCCTGTCATCGCTGTGACTGTAGCCTTGCCTTAAGTACATTTTATAGTCAGTTCCCTCTTTTGGCCACATTGTGTTCTTTGAAATCATGTCTTTGTAAAATGGAACATTTTCTCCTGTAGTGACAAGGTTGTAAGTAAAACTAAAGGCTGACCAAAGACTCGGTATCAAATAAAATATAGTCATGATAAATAACGTGTCAAAAAGACAAACCTGCAACTACAGTCCTCTAAAGCAATTTAAAATAGTAAAATCACACCCCAAGTCCTATGTAAAAGTCATAAGCACACATTGGTTATACAAAGATATGTGGAATTATGTAAATGTATGTAAAAACATAAAATTACATCCTACTCTATCATAAATTTTTCCTAAAACCAATACGCATTAAGATGAATGTTTTTAACACATTAATGAATAACAATTTATTCTGCTTTTAAATTAGAAATGGAGTATCGGAAGATGATTTAGATCAAGTCTCTTTTTAAAAAAGTCAAGTCTAAGCAAGTTTGAAGTTATGTTCCTTTTGCCCTCTTTAGGTTGTCCTCTTCAAAGTGGAGGCCTTCGAAATGATCCAAGTGATTCCATAGTTGCACCCACCAATTAGTAGGCTCAAGAAATGTTTCCTGTTGTTTATGACAATGATGGTGTTTCTTTCCTCTTCTGAAAAACTCACCCGATATTTCTAATCTTCTTTCTTTCCTTCTCTTTTTCTTTATTTAAACCTAAAGGCATACTTGCTCAGTAGAAGACCAAATCAGAGCTAGGAAAGGACAGGAAATGGCCTTAAATCCCTCAGGCTCTGCTTCCTTCTGTGCGTGATTCTTCCTCGATTTAATTTTTATTGTAGAAACAATAAAACAATTGCTGATTGTGAGCAGACTCCACAAAAAGAACTTCAAGACATCTGTGACAAGATTTCTAAGAGGTCTGGCTGACCCTGCATAAAATTCAGCAAACAATTCAATCAACATTTATTGAAGGCTTACTGTGTTCCAGGTCTGATGTGGGGCTCAGGAGATGTTGAGGCAAAGGGAACATAACTCAGCCTTCAAGGAGCACCTGTGAAGTATGGGTGTTAGGGAAGCTGCACCTAAGTCTAGTTGTGAGAACTTCCTATAGAACGGTAGCAGACTTGGGTCATCTTCTCTGGGGTCTTCTCGTCATATGACTACCAGGTTTGTGATTGATACTGATCTACAACCATGTGTGGTAAGAGGAAGGATATGTAGAAACTGTTATCCAATAAGCCTCTGTGTTTTCTTTTCTTTTTTTTTTTGAGATTGAGTCTCACTGTCACCTAGGCTGGAGTGTAGCGGCACGATCTCGGCTCACTGCAACCTCCACCTTGTGGGTTCAAGCAATTCTCCTGCTTCAGCCTCCAGAGTAGCTGGGATTGCAGGTGCCCACCACCAAGTCCAGCTAATTTTTGTATTTTTAGTAGAGATGGGATTTCACTATGTTGGCCAGGCTTGTCTCGAACTTTTGACTTCAAGAAATCTGCCTGCCTCAGCCTCCCAAAGTGCTGGGATTACAGGCATGAGCCACTGCGCCTGGCCAGCCTCTGTGTTTTCTAGTGAGATTTGAGGTTTGGAATTTGCTTCATGTTTAATTAAGAAAAATCTCATAATCCCATTGAAAACATAAATAAGATTATCATAATGTAAGGGAAAAGCTGATAATATAGCCACAGGGGATCCAGATAAGGAAATAAAAGGGCGAAACAGTAATGAGGAAATGAGCCCTTTGGTCTTGAATTGTGGAACGTATTGAGAAATTGTTTAAAGAGAACCAGCTTGACTGCGCGTGGTGGCTTATGCCTGTAATCCAAACACTTTGGGAAACCAAGGCAGGTGGATCACCTGAGGTCAGGAGTTCGAAACCAGCCTGGCCAACATGGTGAACCCTCCATCTCTACTAAAAATACAAAAATCAGCCAGACGTGGTGGTGAACACCTGTAATCCCAGCTACTTGGGAGGCTGAGGCAGGAGAATCGCTTGAACACAGGAGGCAGAGATTGCAGTGAGCCAAGGTCACTCCACTGCACTCCAGCCTGGGTGACAAGAGCAAAAGTCCGTCTCAAAAAAAAATAAAATAAAATAAAAAGAAGGAGCCAGATTGGATAGAGTAGGCTGGATTTACATAGTTCAACCAATATTTCCCTCAGAGTTTTTAAGGGTTTTTTTCAGGAGACAGTAAGTTGCATACTTCAGTGAAAATAATACATATCTGTGTGCATGGTAGTTTTCTGGGAAAAACAACTAGCATCAGGGATAAGATTATTTTCAAATAATATATCAAAAAATGAGACATGCAAGCAAAGAATGAGTGAGTGCAATTCACATGTTAATGCTTACATGGAATTCTGTTTGTCTGGAAAGTTGTTGCTGTGTGGCAGACTTATCTGCCTTTTTTGCCTTATAAAATAATTCTCAAGTGACTTTTTGATAAGTGTGAATACAATTAGAAACAAGACCCCAAAGGTTTTCTATTTCTCTGGAGCTACATAGCCCTGCATTTGAAACCATTACTCTAAGCCTGTTACATATATATTTTTTTTGCACAGAATACATTTCTAAAAACAGGATATGACCTCAGCAGAAAATTAAGCAAAAACATGTGGTTGTCTTCATAAGCATAATGCTTTAGAAGTCAAAATATATGCAAATAAACCGGAAGGAGGCCTGAGAGCTACCTCTGCCCCATGTCTCCATTGCAGTGTCTTCCTAACTGTTCTACCGTCCTGTCTCTGCTCCCTCCAGTTCAGCTTGCACATGACCTCCCAGCTAATTTGAACAGGACAGATGTCTCCCGCACCAGCCCCTTCAGTGGCTCCCTTTTGTGCTCAGTAAAGACCAAACTCTTTAGCATGGCATGTGAGACCTCTGTAATCTGGCCTTTGAGGCTCATCTTCCCCCATTATCCAGCACACACACCCCCTATATTCTCATCATACTGCACCCTTCATGGAGCATGCCATGTAAATATGTTTATGCTTTTGCATAGAATATACCTTCTGCCTAAAAAGCAGTTCATATGTCACTTCTGAGAAATCCTTTCTAATTCTTTCAGGAAAGGAATGAGGTCCCTCTCTGTGTAAGGGATCTCTTTATATCACTTGTCAGAATGCTTTGTCATTATTCGTCAAAATGGAACCTTCTTTTTATGCCTCCATTGCCAGTAAGACCCCGCAGTTTGAGACTGAAAATATAGGTGCTATGTACTACCGTAATTCCAACATGAAATGCTAGACCACAAGTGCTGGGATTCGAAGACCTGTTTTGTGAGATTATTATCTATTTCTGGGACATAAAAGAGTTGAAGAGTCACAGGGAGCGGGGATGATTTCTTCCAAGAGCATCGACAATAGGTACTGTTTGTTTCTCTCCCTCTACCCACACTGAGGGACTGGAGGGAGAGACTTTCTTCTCTTCTTGAGTCAAGCAAGAGGGCTTCAGCAGGACCATTCAAGAGAAAAACAGAAGTCTCGCAGGGTTTGAGGGCTTCGGTTCTGTGCCTGAGAATATTGAGGGGAAAAGGCTGGGACTTGAGCCACCTGTCTGATGGCAGAGCAGAGGGAGACGGACCTCCACTGGGAAGAAGCTGCACTCCCATTCATAACAGCTGGCAAGACTGCATGAGTGTTTCTCATTGACCAGACATGGACTCATCAACACAAAACAGCCTGGAGCTAGTTTTGGACCGTGCCCAAGAGCACAGCCAGAAGACAGGGAGCTGTGACTTCAGTAGAGGAGGTATGAACATGGATGGCTAGGGCCACAGAGAGGGATGAGAAGCCAGAAGAGAGGCACTGTCCACATGAAGGGGCTTTTGAGAAGACTCCAGTGGGTGCACCTCTGTGGATCCCACAAAAGCACCCATGATAGGAAGGGTCAGCTCCAACATTCTCTGAGGCCAGAGAGCACCAGCGCTCGCAAGAGTACTTGACAGGAAGAAACCTCTTGCTGTTTCTCTCTGTGTTTTCCAGCTCTAGCCCTGGAAGAGCCAGAGTGTGGTGGGTTGTGGGGAACAGAGGAGAGGAGATGCACAGGGGAGGCAGATAGAGGAGAAACTGACCATGGCCCTTCTTTCCCATTGCCTTCTCTGCAGCCTGAGGCAGCCCAAGTCAGGGAGCTGAAAAACTTTAATTTTGAGTGACAATTAAATTATTAAACTGAACTAAAAGCTTACTGTTCTTGTGACTAACAGATACAAGGACTTTGCATTAAGAGTATTCAAAAGAGTTTATGGCAGCTGCCCAAGATTTCTTCCACTTTCCATGTAGGGAAGGAAGTTCACAGAATGGGATTAGACAACTAGCAGACAGAAAGACTAGAGTTTCTACCTGCCAAACCCCAACCCTAGTTTGGAGACCTACTTGTTCAATGTACCAGTGACATTTGTTTATTAATTTGTTGTCTCTTCATACTGAGAGCTTCTTGGGGATAGAAACTCACATATTATATTCATCTTTATAAAGCTTAATGAAGCAGTATCTGCCACATAGAAAATGTTTGTTGAACGAATAAATGAACAAATTAATTGATAAATGGGAGCAATATAGTATAGTGTATTAGGGGTCCAAAGCTGGGCTTTGCCACTGATTAGTTGTGGGTTCTTTGGTCAATTTCTTAACCATGAAAGACTTGATTTACTTACCTTTTAAAGTGGCAACAAAATAGTGCTTACCTCATCAGATTTGAGAATTAGTCGTGAGGTACTGTATTGAAAATGCTTAGCACAGTGGCTAGTACACAATGAATGTTCAATAAATGTAAGCTGTAATGTCATTTTGCTGTTGTTAGATTTGGAGTTGCATGGATTAGTATGTAATGACCACTCCCCAAACCCAGCTGAGCCTGGTGTCCTTGATCTTGGTAGTATGCCCTTGACCCCAACTAGGCCTAGTGACCTTGATGCCTGGATCTCCCTGTTTCACCTCCTCAAGGAGGAAACTTTGTTTTCTGCTGGGCTGAGGAAGGGCAGTTACTTCACTCCACTGGGTAGCAAAGAGTTCTGGCTGGTGGACAAACTGCTCTTACATGGACACTCAAATAAGACTCTGCTTTCTAGAGATATCTGGGACCTCTCATTCCTGAGTCTTTCTGGCGTTCTATAGCACAGGCCAGCCATCTTCTAAGCTCCTCCCAAAGCTGCTTCGGCTTCCTTGACTTTGCTAAATCAGTTATCACTGACACTTCAGCTTCTGATATTTTCTTGTTTTTGCTTCTTCTTTGTCCTTGTGTGTACCTATACCTTAAACAAAGTCTTTTACCATAATTAGGGCAGACAGTAGGGGAGATTGGGAAAAAGCTGCAATAAATATGAGTGTTCAATCTGCCATGTGTATAGCCTGAAGTATGTGTAACTCTAGTAATACGAAAACATAATGGTAGTTGTAAAAAAGAATTTATTTAGCGATATAAAATGTACTTGTCCATATGTTTATACATTTAAAGTTAATAATACAAAGAAATGTGTGCTATTTTGCAAAATAAACCACGTAGAAAATAAACACATCGGTGTTTTGATGAAGTAGCAATCACAAAGAAGCTGAGGTTATTAGAGAAGTCTTCCTGGCAGAGGTAGCAATTTTCCTGGGCTCTGAATAGTGGGTAGAATTTGGTTTTATTAAGGATAGGAAATGGGTCTGTAACTCATTTATACATTAACAATCATGTGTAATTCAGGGTTTTATCTACTGTAATAGCAGTGCCTTGAGCTTCTCAACATGCCTTTTCTTTGTTACCCTTCCTTTTGATAAGAGACAAATCCTCTTTCTTGGAGAACAAAGCCAGCTCAACAGAGGGAAGCAGCTCATGAAGACAGAGAACAAATGACAAGACCCCAGCCAAAGCCAGAATGCCCTTTCCATCATGCAAGAGCCAGTAACTTACCCTCCTTCCCTCCCCCTTTTTTTTTTTTTGCTTAAGCTAGTTTTAGTTGGATTTCAGTCATTTGCATCAGAAAGAGTCCCAACTAATATGACAGGGTAATGAGACTATATTTAACTTGACATTTTATTATTTATTTATTTATTTGTTTATTTATTTATTTATTGAGATGGAGTCTCACTCTGTCGCTCAGGCTGGAGTGCAGTGGCACGATCTTGGCTCACTGCAGCCTCTGCCTCCTGGGTTTAAGCAGTTCTCCCAGCTCAGCCCTCCAAGTAGCTGGGAGACTAGCATCACCACGCTCAGCTAATTTTTGTATTTTTAGTAGAGACGGAGTTTCATTATGTTGGCCAGGCTTGTGTCAAACTCAAGTGACCTCAAGTGATCCGCCTGACTTGGCCTCCCAAAGTACTGGGATTACAGGCATGAGCCACCGCGCCTGGTCTTAACTTGGATTTTAGAAGAACACAGTGGGCAGAGCTAGAACTCAATTTATCGTCTAACTTAAAATTACAACTTGTAGATTGTTTCTCATTACATTTATTGCTGGTAGATAATTCTTATCCTTTGACTCCAGGCAGAATGGGAACAGACTTGTGTCTGCATTTTTCCCTTTGGAGCTTGTTATTTTTCTCATAAGAGATGAATTATTTGTAAGCAAAAATTAAAGATAAAAATCAATTCCCATCATCTTAAAAAAAATGTGGTGAGCATGTCCCTAGAGTTATGAGAGTTGCAGAGTAATTCGTCTGCAGAGTGCTGCTGGAAGGCAGAGCCCACCAATTCCCCACAGTTCAGGGTTAAGGGAACTGATCCTTTAATGCTTATAAATCAGAAGTTTTTGCTGCAGCAACCAGGGAAAACATAGTGAATCTTTAGGTGACATGGCAAATAACTTAATTATAGATAATTAGTAAATAACTACACACTATGGGTCTACTACCGTTTTCAGTGCTTTTTATGTATCACTAAAAACCCAAGGATGAGGTACTGTTACTGTCGTCATCCCCATTTGCCGGATGAGAAAACTGAAGCACCGAGTTAAGCCAGGATAGGCCCTCTGGCAGTCTGATGCCAGCATGACATGCTCTTGATCATTGCACTACACTGCTCTAGGTTTTAGTCAATTTACAGAATTTTACGTGTATATCCTCTAGGTTTTAGTCAACTTCCAGAACTTTAAATGTATAAAAATATGGACATGTGCATTTTATATCTCCTTTGTTGTATAGCAAGTCTCAGGTCTACACTGACAAACCAAGAGATTGGGGTTTAAGTCAAAAGACAGTATTACTGAAATAATCAGGAAAAGTGGGAAAATCAATTTCTGCCTGAAATGCATTCCTCTATTTGTTTTAGTGATAGCCACGTGAGTTTTCTTAGTTGGATTTTAAATATTGCTACTACAAGGGCGGGCATGGTGGCTCAAACCTATAATCCCAGCACTTTGGGAGACTGAGGCAGGTGGATCACTTGAGGTCAGGAGTTCAAGACCAGCTTGGCCAACATGGTGAAACATTGTCTCTACTACAAATACAAAAATTAGCTGGGCCTGGTAGCGCATGCCTATAGTCCCAGGTACTCGGGAGGCTGAGGCAGTAGAATCGCTTGAACCTGGGAGGCAGAGGTTGCAGTGAGCTGGGATCATTAATAATTTGTTAAGTCATTGTAGTGTAATAAGAAAGATATTTGGTGAGCCTCTGGAATTTCTTGAGTGAGAAGGGTGATGAGAGCATCTTTTGTTCTAATGAGGTGACTTTGGGAGGCCCACAGTTTCAGGATGGGAGCTGGTCCCCAGAAAGACCAAGCCTTGTTTAGAAGCTTGGAACTTTTTTAGCATTACCTCCCAACCTCCAGGGAGAGGAGAGAGGCTGCAGATTAAGTTAATCACCAATGGCTACAATCACACCTATGTAATAAGATATCCATAGAAACCTCGAATGATGGGGTTTGGTAAGCATGTTGAGGTGCTGGGAGGATAGCGTACCCTGAGAGGGCATGGAATCTCTGTGTCCTCCCTTCCCCCATACCTTGCCCTATGCATCTCTTCCATCTGGCTATTCCTGAGTTGTACCTTTTATAATAAACTGGTAACAATAAGTAAAGCATTTTTCTGGTTACTGAGAGTCATTTCAGCAAATTATTGAATCTGAGTGGGGGTTGGGGGAACCCCTGAATTTATAGTCAGTCTAGCAGGAATGTGGGTAGCTTGGGCATTCCATTGAGAGCTGGCATCTGAAGTGAGGACAATCTTATGGGACTGAGTCCTTAACCTGTGGGGTCTGGTGCTAACTCCGGGAGTCAGTGTCAGAATTGAATTGAATTGTTGGAAAAGACACCACATATTTGGTTTCTGGTGGAAAGAAACCCCACTAATTTGGTGTCAGAAAACATGGGATTTGCTAGAACAGCCCTGACTAATATTTGGTTTGGGAAGAGAAAGGAAGAAAGGGTGGGAATGAGGAAACTTTGATCCCTAGATGGCTACCTAGTCACCCATGGTATGAAACTGCAGTCTCGTGATCAGTTACTAAGGGTAAAAGATAGGCTGGGCGTGGTGGCTCATGCCTGTAATCCCAGCACTTTGGGAGGCCGAGGTGGGCACTTCACCTGAGGTTGAGAGTTCGAGACCAACCTGGTCAACATAGTAAACCCTGTCTCTACTAAAAATACAAAAATTAGCTGGACATGGTGGTGTGCGTCTGTAATCCCAGCTATTCGGGAGGCTTAGGCAGGAGAATGTCTTGAATCCAGGAGACGGAGGTTGTGGTGAGCCGAGATTGTGTCACTGTACTCCAACCTGGGCAACAAGCGTGACACTCCGCCTCATTAAAAAAAAAAAAAAAAAAAAGACTAAAGGTAAAAGTTACTGGTGGAATTTTGAAATGCTGGTAGACCTAAATTCCAAGGAGTTGGCAATTGGATTTGTAAGACTATGCAAAATAATAACAAGCATCCTAAATCTACAATCTCTTGGTTTTTGTTATTTGTAATAGCTGAAACGAAAGTAAAAGTGTGAGTGCTGGGTTGGGCTTTGATGGTGGAGTAGGCTCAGATTTCGGTTGGTCTGAGCTTCAGTCACTAGCCTCAAAACTACCCCTAAAGGGGAAACTACGCTGAGAAAGTAACTCTAAATCCTCCGGTCACCAAGAAGGTAGACCACATCGGGGAGAGACAAAACCCAAAAACGACTTAAGCCAATGGTGTGGCATGAAGGAGTTGTCTCATTTTGTGGATCAGCTGTCATCAGCTTCCCAAAAAACCTTTACTAAAATGGATTGTGAGAGTGACAAATTTAGGGGCAGTTTCTTTGGTTTTAAATGCTGCAGAGTGCAAGAGCAAGTTTGGTTAATACAGGACCTGCAGCTAACTATGGAACAATTGCAGACCGCTAGACATCATCCAGACACACAGGAGGTTATTCCTGAGAAAACCGGCATCCTGGTGATCTGGATAAAAGCCACTGTAAGGTGTATTTACCCAAAGATGGGGGGCTGTTCAACTCTCTCTACAAACCAGGTAGAACACCCAAGATGAAGCAGCTGATGCTTTGTATGCAAGCTATGTTGGATTGACTTTATGAGGACCAAGATATTCATCCAGGAATATGCCTGTTACCCAGGACATGGTAAATACTGTGAGTAAGGGGGCCCTTCTTACAAGGGTACCCCATGAAATCCTACTGCTGCAAAACTGAACAACAGTTTGAGTAGAACAATTGTCTGGCGCCTAATGTGTGCTCTCAAATTGGTTTGAGTCTTAGATACTTGTTCCAGATCCTGGTAGCAGTGAACAAAACAGACAATTCATGGTCCCCATGGAGCTAATATTTTGATGTTCTATTACAGAAATGGACGTGGGATGGAGACACCTGACATATTCAGAGAACTAAAGGCTCCTCCATCACCAAAGGAGTCTTGGAAATTTACAGCCGTGATTCTATATTGTAATGATGGACGGAACCTTACACTGGGTGGAGGTCAGCAGGACTGTTGGAATGCCAAAGTTGGCTCCCTGAGTTTGTCTTTGAGCTATCTGGACATCCGTGCCACATTTTAGAAAAACTGATGATAATTTATTTTTATGTTAACATTTATCTTACAAGTATTTCATCTGTTATGGGAGCAAAACACATTCCAGAGGGGAAAATACACACATTCCTGTACTCCATGTCCGAGAAAGCAAAGTGAATACTTTCTGCTGCCAATACACTTAATTAGGATAGACAAGGGAGACAGTACCATTTAAAGTCATGTTTTTGTGAAGTCATATAAGGAAATGGACATAATATTGAGTGGTCAGAAATCTATGTTCTAGGAATTTAAAAAAATGCACTGGGTCTGTTTTATAAGAAGAAGAATTAAAAGAAACATGAGTGGGAGTTAAGTATTATTATAAAATGTTCTGCAGATTTAATAATGTGGTTCTTTACAATTTGTCATTCCTGCACAGCAGGGAGATAAGACAATTATTTTTGGTGCTTTATGAGTATTGTTTAAATTATTCAGTATTCTCTTTTATAGTTAAATTGCTGAAGTAAAAATATATCAGAAAATTAATGTACTTTGATTTATACAATAACAATACCTTATAACTAAATATGAGCTGATCACACTTACGTGCTCTTTCATCAAATACTCCCAATGCTTTGAAATAGAAATTATAATTGATATCACTTTAGGTATGAGAAAATTATGGTTCAAGAAGGTTTTATAATTTTCCCAAGATGCAAGCGGTGTCGTTGGGACCAGAACTTGGGAATTCTGACTAGAGATTTTGAGCTGGGTAGATGTAGCGATCAAGAGAATGGGTGCTAGTGTCAGCTGGACCTGGGGTTGTTCCCCACCTGTATCCTTACTTATTACTTAACCTCTCAATCCTCACTTTCCTCTTCTGAAAATGGGGATAATATGACCTACCTCATAGCCTGGTAGTGAGGATTAAATGAGATAATTACTAAATGTGAAGTGCTTACTTGGCGTGTAGTATATATATGTTCAATTAAGTATTGCAAATATTATTGATAAAGAATAAAGTGGAAAATAAAAATAATGACTTACTATTGTCTTCTTATTTGGAAGAAAACAATAGATTAAAACAGTGGAGGCCAGGCATGGTGGCTCATACCTATAATCCCAGCACTTTGGGAGGCCAAGGCAGGAGGATCACTTGAGCCCAGGAGTTTGAGACCAGCCCAGGTAACATAGTTGAGACCACATCTCTATCAAAAAAAAAAAAAAAAAAAATTAAAAATTAACCAGGTGTGGTGGTGTGTACCTGTAGTCTCAGCTACCCAGCTACTGGAGATGGGGAGGCCCAAGATGGGAGGATTGCTTGAGCCCAGGAGGTTGAGGCTGCAGTGAGCCATGACGGAGCCACTGCATTCCAGCCTGTGTGACAAGAATGAGATCTTGCCTCAAAAATAAACAAACAATCAACAACAACAACAACAACAAAAGCCTAAAATGCAAAAGAACAGTGATTCTCAATTGGAGGCAATTTAGTCCCCCACCCCCATAGGTCATTTGGTAATGTCTGTAAACATTTTTGGTTGTCACAAATGGAAGGGTGCTACTGGTGTCCACTTGGCAGAGGCCAAGGCTGTCATGAAACATCCTACAATGCACAGGGCGGGCCCCACAGTAAAGAATTATCAGGTCCAAGTGTCAGTAGTGCTGAGGTTGACAAGCCTTGCATTAGAACAACAAGAATTCATTGAGTATACTTAAAAAATTGTATTTGTTTTTGTTTTTTGATAGAGATGGGGGCCTTGCCATGTTGCTCAGGCTGGTCTTGAACTCCTGGTCTTAAGCAGTCCTTCCTCCTTGGCCTCCTAAAGTGCTGGGATTATAGGCATGAGCCTCCACACCCAGCCCTTATTGAGCCATGTAAACATCACTTCTCCAAGCACAGAAGAATTTGAAAATAGGAGATAATATATTATCTTTGCAAGTGTAGAACACAAAAATTAGTGTAAGGAAATGGCATGGTTTATGTTGGACATATGAATAGATGATAATCTAGAGTTTTTAATAAGGAAGAAAAGTTACCAGTTAAGTTCTTTGTGGTTAAGAGGTGACAGTTTTCAAAACTGACAATTTATGGTTTATTTTTTACAAAATAAATTTTCCTGTGATAGGAGCCCTTAAATTCATCAGCAAATGGCCTCCTTCGCTGGCTTTCCATTATTCATTGAATAATAGCCAGGGCTTTAGTAACAGCAGTAAGATATGATTTAATGAAAATAAATTATAGAAATTTGTATTTAAGTGAGGGCTGGATGTGGTGGCTCATGCCTGTAATTCTAGCACTTTGGGAGGCCTAAGCGGGTGTATCACTTGAGGTTAGGAGTTTGAGACCAGCTTTGTCAACATGGTGAAACCCCATCTCTATTAAAAATACAAAAATTAGCCAGGTGTGTTGGCACACGCCTGTAATCCCAACTACTCGGGAGGCTGAGGCAAGAGAATCACTTGAACCTGGGAGGCGGAGGTTGCAGTGAACCGAGATGGCACCACTGCACTCCAGCCTGAGAAACAGAGGGATACTCTGTCTCAAAAAAAAAAAAAAAAAAAAAGGAAAGAAATTTGTAACTAAGTGGGAAATAATGTAATTTAGATGTATTAGTATTAAGACCAAAATGCAGTATTCTCCTACTTAGAAATCAGGAGACTCAGTACTTTTCACAGTGATCTTAGCTTCCCTTAATTTGAATATTTTAAAGCTAATTATATTATGAAAATGGAATCCCACATACCAATTCACTTAGCGGTATTGATCATGATGGACTAATTTTTCTAGATTTATAAACTGAATAATTTATTATTATGCAATACACCCCACATTAATGGCTTCTACAAAGTAAAAGCAAAAAACTAATCTTTCACCAACTTCTACTCATGTTTGAAGAAGAACTTCCTGTATATATGTCAAAATCAGTCACCACAGAGCCCAGAGGTATCAGATTACATAATGTGCTGGTGTAGAGAGCAGATATAAAGGGATATTTTTTTAATTTTTAATTTTTGTGGGTACGTAGTAGGTGTATATATTTATAGGGCATATGAGAGGTTTTGATGCCAGCAAGCAATGTTATAATGATCACTTCATGGAAAATGGGGTATCTGTCTCCTCAAGTATTTATCTTTTGTGTTACAAACAATCCAATTATACTTTTAGTTATTTTAAAGTGTACAATTAAATTATTATTATTACTGTAGTCACCGTCTTGTGCTGTCACATAATAGGTCTTATTCATTCTTTTTTTGTACCCATTAACCACCCCCACCTTCCCTCCCTTCCCCCAACTACCCTTCCCAGCCTCTGGTGACCATTCTTCTACTTTCTATCTCTATGAGTTCAATTGTTTTTATTTTAGATCCCATATGTGAGAACATGTGATGTGATGTTTGTCTTTCTGTGCCTGGCTTATTTCACTTATCATAATCATCTCCAGTTCCATCCATGTTGTTGCAAATGACAGGATCTCATTCTTTTTTTACAGCTGTATAGTATTCCATTGTGTATAAGTACATTTTCTTTATCTATTCATGTGTTGATGGACACTTAGGTTGGTTCCAAGTCTTGGCTATTGTGAATAGTGCTGCAATAAACATGGGAGTGCTGATATCTCTTTGATATACTGACTTCCTTTCTTTTTGGGCATATGCCCAGCAGTGGGATTGCTGGATTATATAATAGCTTTAGTTTTAGTTTTTTTGAGGAACCTCCAAACTGTTCTCTATAGTATTTGTACTAATTTACATTCCCACCAACAGTGTATGAGGGTTCCCTTTTCTCTGCATTCTTGCCAGCATTTATTACTGCCTGTTGTTTGGATAAAAGCCATTTTAACTGGAGTGAAATGATATCTCATTGTAGGTTGTTGTTGTTGTTGTTGAGACAGAGTCTCATTCTGTCACCCAGGCTGTAGTGCAGTGACGCAATCTCGGCTCACTGCAACCTCTGCCTCCCGGGTTCAAGAGATTCTCCTGCCTCAGCCTCCCAAGTAGCTGGGATTATAGGCATGCACCACCACACTGGGCTAATTTTTGTATTTTTAGTGGAGATGGGGTTTCACCATATTGGCCAGGCTGGTTTCAAATTCCTGACCTCAAGTGATCCGCCCGCCTTGGCCTCCCAAAGTGCTGGGATTATAGGTGTGAGTAGCCATACCTGACCTCATTGTAGTTTTGATTTGCGTTTCTCTGAAGATCAGTGATTTTGAGCACTTTTCTTATACCTGTTTGTCATTTGTATGTCTTCTTTTGAGAAACGTCTATTCAAAATCTTTTGCCCATTTTAAAATCAGAGTATTAGATATTTTCCCATAGAGTTGTTTAAACTCCTTACGTATTCTGCTTATGAATCCCTTGTCAGATGGGTAGTTTGCAGATATTTTCTCCCATTCTGGGGATTGTCTCTTCACTGTGTTGATTGTTTCCTTTGCTGTGCAGAAGCTTTCTGACTTGATGTGATCCCATTTGTCCATTTTTGCTTTGGTCACCTATGCTTGTGAGGTATTACTCAAGAAATTGTTGCCCAGATTAATGTCCTGGAGAGTTTCACAGATGTTTTCTTGTAGTAGTTGCATAGCTTGAGGTCTTAGATTTAAGTCTTTAATCCATTTTGATTTGATTTTCGCATATGATGAGATAGGGGTCTGGTTTCATTCTTCTGCATATGGATATCCAGTTTCCCAGCACCATTTATTGAAGACACTGTTTTTTCTATACATGGTTTTTTTTTAAAAAATGAAGAATATTAAAGAAAGATGCATTGTTTCAGCTAAAGCCAGGCTTACCACCATGATTGTACCCTGAACACTGTTTCAGGAAAGACCTCAAAAGTATTCATGGGCTCAACAAGGGGTATGGCATATGCTTCTCTGGTCCTAGCAGGGCCGGCGTGCTGCCATGGTTGGAGGAGAGGACCAGATGTTGTGCTGAAAGGAGAAGACTGGGGGTGGGGGAAGGGTGGTGGTATCATTCATTCAGTATGTATGTATGCATGTGTTTATTATTTATCCAGTTTTTAAATAGGGTGAGAATACACATCATTTAATATATATTTATTGATCAACTAATATGTGCCAGGCCTGTTTTTGTGCTGGCAACAGAACAATAATGAAGGCAGAAGAGAAGGAAAGGGAGACAGCTTGACAAGGAAACACCTAGCTCCCCCAACCCCTCATAAATTCACACGTTTATAGGTTGATGGAGGAAAAACTTATCTAAACTGAAAATTAGACAAACTATTTATTACACATAGTATACTAACAAAATATATAAATACAACAACAAAAAGTAAAGTGGATTATGAGTAAAAGAATAACTATAGGAACTAATCTAACCTAGGGGGTCAGAGGAGGTAGCCAGTAGGGTATAGTCTTGCTTAGTGTAAAACAAACAAAACCCCGCCAAAAACAAAAGCATGACTTTGGTTTGATAAGCAGCATAATTCAGATATCATATATTCCTAGTTAAGTGTGTGGTTCTAGGCCTTTAAAAGACAGAATCCTGTGGCAGGTGGCGGTCAGTTTCACGATGAAGTTGGTAGAACAAACCAAGGTTGATGGGATATCAAAAATCCTGATTGGCTTTAGTTACCGAGTGACTGCTGGGAGAAATGTGGTTTTAAGAAAGGGTGAGATTGGTGTGTAGGCAAGGAGCTGGGAGAGAACTCCAGGTCTAGGAGATACTTTGGAAGGAGTAAAAAGCAAACAAGAGGTAAACAGAATAATGTGATGGGTGGAAAAGCACAGGAGCCCATGGGGAAGGCTGGGCTTTAAGGGCACAGACAGTGAAACCAGCTAGAAGGCAGGAAGTGCACCCTGGGGTGGCCCTCCCGCACAGGAACCTGACCTGGACAGGAAGTGAAGGGCATCATCTGAGGAACAGGAAGGGGAGATGTGAGGGAAATAAGTGTCTGTTGCATAAACTTTGCTAGAGCTTTTATCCTGTTACAGGGTTGTAGGCAGCTTGGAGCTTCTCTGACAAAATAATCTGGCCTGCTGGGAGGTATTCGTGAAGGACAAGAAGGGAGACGGGAAAGGTTAGAGTGTGGACAATTACTATGGGGCTCTGTCTTGTCTTGGCTCCCTTTTGGGTGACATAAAATATTTGTCTTGGATCCAAACAGGATGAAAATAAGTCTCATTTCCTCCCCTCTCCCAACCCCCTGCCTCCCATGATGAAATGATCTATATGGGACTCTTGGTTGACATATATCTTCGTGCTTTAATACAAACTAAAGGTTCAGGAGTGGGAAGTGGTTAAGAAGTTGTTTGCTGGGGATTATATTGATAATTCATCCTGTTTAGACTGAAGAATGACAATGATAAAGAAATTAAAACAACAAACAAACAAACCCACCAGGGTAAATGGGGCAGGGGAAGCTGAGAAGTTAAAATGAAGACAGAATTGAACATATGTAAATATAAACTTTTTTTTTTAAACCAGCTGTAAACAAAGTGGTATGAGGACAGATGGGAAGAGATCTAAAAATAAACATTAAGTTAAAGGGGATAATTATAGGAGCCAAAATGAGAGGTGAGTGTTGCAAAGGATCCAACTAACTTCAGAGACTTGAGAAGTTTCTTCAAACATTTCCTTTCAGGACACTGTGGGGCTTTCAGTCTTTCAGGATTTACAAGACCTTAAATGTATATGCTTTAAATATACACAAACACTCACATTTCTTTTTGTTTCTTTGTTTTTTCCCATTGGGGGAGAAGAGAGAGTAGGAGATGTGTTCTTCGTTGTCATTTGGAAAACAGCTTCCGGTACATTTTATTTGCTTTTAAAAGCCCTGGAGAATAGTCAGCAAATAGAAATTGGTTTGCAGAAATAACATGGCTTCCTGGAACTTAGGGGGAAGGAAATGGGTGGTTTCTTTAATGACTATAGTATTTGTTTAGTATAGTGTGTGTTATAACTAAAGATAGAATTCTGGCTAATGTCCAGGAGGGAAGGTGAATTTGGATATTAATGAATTCGGAAGCTTCATACAGTTGCGTTGAATGTACTAGGTTAAGTAAGACAATAATGCTCTTTGTTTTCCCTATCGTGGCCAGATCAGAGTGGACTGAAGTTTGTTTGCAGATATCTAATCAGTTTAAATTGAAGGGTGTTATTATTTACATATGAAGAGCTAATGACTTTAATGTAAGCAAGTAAGCTTATTTACAACAAAGAAGTGATTGGGTGACAAGAGGAGTGTCGATACTGCCTTAATTAGTTGATTTGCTAATTATTCTTTTCTGCTGGGTGTGATAGTACTTTTCCTAATAAGCAAGAATGCTCCAGCAAGCGATTTTAACACAGTAGTAGTAGCAATAGCTTCTTGGCCATTTTAGGTCCATTCGTGCTGAAGTTGTTGACTTTATACAATTTTGCAGACTTCATAAGATCTAAGTGTATTCCTGTAGGTTTATCCTATTTATCAGCTGTATGACTTAGCTCAAGTCTGAGAAGCTTAAAAGGCATTTACTGAAAGTGAAAATAAATTAGATGGCAGGTTTGAATTTAAATAAGAATTAAAAATATGTCACACAGCAGTGCTATGCATTTATTTCTTCAGGCTTCTTAAAGATATTGATTGGTAATAGATGCATCCATGCTCATTGGTGTGGGAAGCCCTGGGGGAATGGCTAGAAGGCTCCTTCATTTTCTTTTGTGCAGGCTTGCATTTCTTCTGTATTTGAAAGTCATGATACTGAAGAAATTCAAAAAAATCCCCAGGAGATTCCATGTCCACATAACAAATGCAAACTTATCTTTATTTTAATGTGTTCACTTCTCACTCCTTGACTGGAACCCTTGACTTCTTCCAGTCTGAGAGTCCTGTAAGTTTCTGCCATAGGCATGCACATTCCTGACACCACACTTTTGCTTGGCTGTGCCTCCTGCCCAGAATGCTGTCTATTCTCTATGCACATCCTCTCTCTATGCCATTTTTGTCCTATTTCTTCCTGATTCAGAGAGGGTGGCGATTGGTGGATATGGCTAACATTATTAAGTATATCTCATGCTTTACGTACTGTGGTGGCAATTTATGTGCATTGTTTAATGATACCCCTGTTTTACAGGTAGGGAAAAAGAGGCTTAGAGAATGTCACTGGGCTCACACTAGTAAGTGGCACAAAGCCGGACTATAAATCTAGGTCTTTTTGGTCATTTCTGGACTTAATCTTATAGTGCCTTGAATTGTTTCTTAGCTATTGCATCTACTAAGGCCTTATTTCTCTAACCAAATTGTCAGTGGCTAGAGGCAAGGAGCTTATCTTTTAGTCTGCGTAGAGCAGGCCCTCAATAGTGATAGCCTTCTATTGAAGTGAAAAATAACATGTAAAAAGTTAAAGGATTTTTATTATTTGGTTAAACACTGGAAGAAAGAAACAAATCCCAGGAAACTAATTTCTCAAAATTACTGCATGAACACAAGACACTGTGGTTCTTAATGTGGTCAGCGCCATTCCCATGGGTGTCTGGAAACGTGGGGGGCAGGTCTTAGGTTGTCGGGATTCTGAAGGTATCTTGCAGTTAGTGTGTGGTAGACGGGGATGTCAAACATCTTGCAGAAAGTGGGACAGTTTTGCACCCTGCAGGGGCTCAGTAAGGGAAGCAGCACCTGGAAAACATGAACCCAGATGCCAGATTGAGTTCCAACCAACCTCCACCTTTTACTAACTGAGTAAATCTTTCTCATGTTAACCATGTGCCCTCTCCACTCGTGGCACATGGTTAGTTCCCAATAGCGTCAGCTCATAATCACCGTCCTCTAGAAAAGTGTTGCCCATGGCAAGACATGATCTTTGCGGAGAGACAGAACTTACTAGACTAGTAGTAACAGTATAAAAATCAAGATGTAATGAACATATAGAATGGAATAATAGACAATGGAAACTCCAAAAGATGGGAGAGTGGGGTGGGAGTGGGGATGAGGCATGAGAAATTACCTACTGGGTGCAATGTATAGTATTCGGGTGATGGGTACACAAAGAGCCCAGACTTCATCACTACACAATATATCCATATAACAGAACTGCATTTGTATTCCCTAAGTCTAAAAAAAAGAAACCAAAACTTAAAAAAAAAAAAAAAGAATCAAGGTGTGTTCCAAAACAGTGCTTCTCAAACCTGGATGTGCTTACAAATCCCTTAGAAATCTAGTTAAAATGCAGATTCTGATTCAAGGAGGGCTAGGGTGGGACAAGAGTGTCTGCATTTCTGATAAGCTCATAATCCCAGAGCTGCTGTTGGGTACCAAAGTTCTAAAGTACCTTGAGGGAGAAGCCAACTTAATGAGTGAAATAATGAAGCATTTATTGCATATCTACTATATAACTTAAATGATAAAAATAGAGTAATGGAGGTTGGATATGAGGAGTATAGAATTTGATTTCTTCACAGAAGGAGCTTCCATCTGCTTTGCCACTTTTATCTGAGAGACAGAGAGAAAGAGAGAGAGAGCGCACGCACATTTTCCATAGATAACTATATTTTTCAGGGGAAAAAGGCAGAGAGGTATTTCTTATGTGTGTTTCCCCACACGAAAAGGCCATTTTGGGTACCCAAATAATTTTAGAGGAGGTATTATAACTAAATAAAGGAAAAACTTGGCAGCCATTCTTGGATGCAGGGGGTAAGCCTTGCATATCTCAGAACTAGTGCGAATGGTGTGCATTTGGGTGTTTCTGTGTGTGCACAGTTTTACATGTCTGTGAGCTGGAAAGTATATTGGGCCATTGCTAGGGAATTGATTTCTTAAACATCACTGGAGAAGAGGGATATTTTCCCTTATACAGATTAAAGCCTCAAGTTAAGGGGCAGGAGTTCCTAAGGCAGCCTTGACTAGGAACTTTGCATATTACAGGCAGTCGATGTTATTTGAACGTAGTCATTGAGAGAAGAGACTACTCATTATCCACTTAAAATACTTCCCGGCTGCAGCATGGTGTTGTACGGAAGCCAAAGCAATTGGCTTTGCATTTGGCCAGCTGATTTAGCAAGAAATTTCGCAAATGATGCAGTCCTTACAGATGGTGCTGTTGGGTTTTGTAGAATGTTTTAAAACACTGATGGATTTGACCATGAACTGAATTTCCAGTCTCTTAGATACACCTCTAGCCACCCCTTGACCATCTCCACGGCAGCTGGAGACAAGGAACAGACCTTTCCTGCAACCTTATGATAAATGATTTCCTTTAAAAACCACTTACTTAATAAAAATGATTTGGTGTAAACTTGGCCAAGGGGAACTCTTGAAACGTTCAGTTTCTTTGCCTAACTCTGAGTTGCTTAAGTCACATTTTTGCATGGCTCTTGATTGACTTTCTGGTGCTCTGCCTGGAGGTCCTTGCTTGTCTGTGAGTTGCCTGAGTCACATTTTTACATGGTTCTTGATTGACTTTCTGGTGCTCTGCCTGCAGGTTAAGAAGGAGCCAGTATCTCCAGGAGGAGTCAGAGAGCGCTCTGCCAGTGTGAAGTGTAAATTCTTGAGAGGCTGTGGCAAGGGTCCATGCCTGAATGTGTAGAGCAAGAACAGCTGGAGACTGTGGCTTTCTCCAGGAAGAAGTTTCTAAATTTGCCTCTTAGAAGATACCAGAAAGTTCAAGGTACTGTACCATCTTCACAGGCTGAATTCTTGTTCGGATCTTTACAATAGGGACCGGTTCTGATCTTTGCTGTTGACTGCTTGCTTGTTTTCTTGGTTTCTATTTGAATCATCACCTTTTATTTGTCTTTCTTGGTGCCCTTTTGGTTGTGCTTATTTCGGCTTTATGTAAGCAGCATCTCTGCATGCATAAATGAGGCAGATAAAATTCCCCAGGGTGACTGATCTGCCCTTCATCTATTTTTAGCACTGCAAAGAAGTTACCATAGCCTACAGCATAACTCAATCACTGTAAGCCAGTGAGCACATTCTGAGGTTTTTTTTTTTTTTCTTTTTTTAAATAACCTTTCCTGGAGGCATTTGGTATAGGCTAAGCTTAAAGGCACATGATTCAATCATTGATTATTCAAGACATGTCATACTTAGGCTTTTATAATCACCATATTGTCACTGTCAACTAGGTATTCAGCTCTGGTTTCTAATTTTGCACTGGAAGCTGTACAAAGTCTATTGTGTTGTGTGTGTGTGTGTGCGTGTGTGTGTGTGTGTGTGTGTGGCTCTGGCAATGCAGAAATGGCAACAAGGAAGTATCTAGCACCCACTAAAAGACTGATGAACACCAATTTGCTTTCTCTCAGTCAAGCCATCTTTCTGAAGAGAAACCTTGGCCTGTAGCTTGAACTGTTTGATCCTTGTATATCTTCCATCCCTTCCACCCTTAAGGAACCTCCATAAGGTGAGGACAATATGTCTTATTTACCACCTGCTATGGTCTAAATGTTAGTGTCCCCCTCAAATTCATAGGTTGGAACCTAATACCCAATGTAATAGTATGAAGAGGTGAGCCCTTTTGGGTAGTGATTAAGTCATGGTTCAGTGCCTATATTAGTCGGGGTTCTCTAGAGGGACAGAGCTAATATATATATATATGTGTGTGTGTGTGTGTGTGTGTGTATATATGTATGTGTGTATATATGTATATATTTTTTAATTTTATCAAGTTTATATAGTTTATTTAGTGGTATTAACTCATACGATCACAAAGTCCCATACTAGGCTGTCTGCAAGCTGAGGAACAAGGAAGCCAGTCCAAATACCAAAGCTGAAGAACTTGTAATCCAATGTCTGAAGGCAGGAAACATCCAGCAGTGGAGAAAGATTTAGTCTGGGAGGCTAGGTCAGTCTAGCTTTTTCACATTTTTTCTGCCTGCTTTATATTCTGGCTGAGCTGGCATCTGATTAGATGGTACCCACCCAGATTAAGGGTGGGTCTACCTTTCCCAGCCCACTGACTCAAATGTTAATCTCCTTTGGCAACACCCTCACAGACATACCCAGGATTAATCCTTTGCCTCCTTCAATCCTATTAAGTTGACACTCAGTATTAACCAAAACAGTGTCCTCTTAAAAGAGGTGCCTTGCCCTTACTGCCATTTGGTAATATAACAAGAAGGCATCAGTTTTGAAGCAGAGAGCAAGTCCAGACACCAAATCTGCTGTCACCTTGATCTTAGACTTTCCAGCCTCCAGAAACTGTAAGCAATACATTTCTGTTATTTATAAATTACCCATTTAAGGTATTTTGTCCTAGTAGCCTGAACAGACTAAGATGTCACCTTACCTCTATAGTTCAGCACAGGGCTTAAGCTTAAGGAGGCAGTTATTCTTTTGTTCATTGATTGATCAGTTCTTTAACAAATGTGTGTTGGTACACACACATTCCAGCTTGTCTTGGAATGAAGTTTCCCCATCTTTGATAGGAATACATGCTTATCACTTCCATTCTGGCTGTAAGAGCTCCCCTATACCTCCTCTACTTCTTGGAAGCATGCTCCTCTAAGGTTGTTAGCTCCGCCCTCTTATCCAGATTTGCTCTTTTCCTTTGCATCTGCAGAATCAGCACTATTTCTATAACAGAGTGGTTTCCCCTACTCCTGAATATCACTGATTTCTGTTATTAATTTCTTTCATTCAAGGTTAAAGAGGTAGTTATATGATGTGACCTGTGATGGTTTCATGGTATGTCTGCTTTGGCTTGGATAAGTCACATCCCCCAGAACTCCCTTTCTAGTATGTTTCTGACTAGGGTGGTCTACAAGGAGAGTCTCTTGCAAAATTTGGAAGATGGAAGCGAGGCAGCAGCCACTTTGTAGCACACACGTACCTTCTCCTAATTATTGAAACACTAATCTAGGTGCTGCTGGGAAGGAATTTTGCAGCTGTAAAGTCCCTAATCAGTTGACTTTAAGTTAGTCAAACGATATGTTATTCTAGGTGACTTAATCAGTCAAAAGTTTTTTAAAATTAGATTCTAGATCAGACCAAGGGAGAGAGTACAGTCATGGGTTCTTAGTTTCTATTTCTCATTGGGCCAGAAAAGCCCCTTCCTCATCCCTCTTTTCTGCTTGTTACTAGAGACAGAAACTAAAAACTATGGCTTCAGGCTGCTAAAAGCCTAAAACAAAACAAAACAAAACAAAACAGAACAACAACAACAAAATAAAGTGGTTTGGATAAGCTTGATCTATACCCTCCCTGAGGTCAGAGATTCCAAGTAGTAGAGCAGAAGGAAAGTTGTAGAACTTTTCTACATTTTGGGACCAAAACATTCATGTTGTTGCTGCTCTGCTGATTTGCCTTGTTGGTGTGAAGCAGCAGCTAGGTCTATAATTGCTTTACCTTCCAGATGTGTGTACTTCCAGTTTCACTGGCTCTTGGGTTAAGTGTGTGTGTATAGCTCCATGACTAAGAGCCCCGGCTTCTGCATGACATCCTCATCACTGAGCTCATCCTTGTGGTAGTCTAGCCTGCTTATGACTTTCCCTTTCTGATTACCTGCCTTGTGGATGTCAGGCCTGCTTAGCCAGCTCCTGCAGTTGTGTAAGATAATTCTTTGTAAAAAATCAATGGATAGATTAAAAAACAAAAACAAAAACAAAAAATCTTCTGCTGGTTCTGTTTTTCATGTCAAACCCTGACTGATACATAAACTGAAGAAGCAATTGTTGCCTTATATATCATGAAGTTGGACAGTTTGGAACCCAGATGTCCACCAGCATTCATTCAATTATTCATAACTGTGCCATAGATGACAATATAGCAATAAACAAAGCAGATATGGACCCTGCCCTTGGAGAGTAGATCCTAGCAGGAAACAGATGTTATCTAATATTTATAGGATAATACATTAGCATGGAGTTGTCAGAAGGTGTAACTAGGAGACCCTGCCTAAACTTAGGTGTCAGAGAAGGGAAGTAAGGGCCTGGGAGAAAGAGTGAGGGTCTGACAACAAATGAAAGTAATTCAGGAGGTTCTGCAAAGTTGTTGTTCATGGCAGTAGAAGGGATGAGGCTTGGGAGATAAACCACAGAGAGCTATGCAAGCCAAGATAACGATGTCTGACTTTACCCCAAGGAACAAATATTTTTATTTAAATACCTTCGTGTTCTGGAATCCTACATAGTTATTTTATAATGTCACAACATGGTTATATTTTGAACCTTTGAAGATCCCATGGTGTTAGTGTGTTTGATACAGCCATTCCTGCCACTGTGCTCTTATTTTTTTGCACATTTTTTACAATCCTCTTGTGTAACCCATGTTGCCCTTTCTATTGTGCAAGCATCAGTTGGCTACTGTCATACTATTTTTAACTCGTTCTCCTGCCTTATGCTTTGAATTCTCACCCATTGAAAGGAAAATAAAACAAAACCTGCACTTTTCACATTAATTTACCTGACAGTTTCGTTTTGTCAGCGTTTACTTTCTGTTCTATTTAGATGTACAGAAAAGCTTCCAGAGGGTGGGCAGTTCCCCAGCCTCATTATTCTTGGTCTTCTGTCATCACCTACGGTGTGGGAGCTCCGTCCTTCCTGAGGCTGTTAACCCTTTCTGACTGCTGAGCCGTCTGATGCTCTAAGGATTTTCTTAATGAAGTAATTGATTTACTTAATGAAGTAAATGCCATCCTTGAAAACTAGGGCAGTAAATACCATCAATTCTATGTAGTAGAGAGAGGAAACACTGAAATGGTGCTAGAAGCTGCATGACAAAACCAGTCACAAATCTGAATGAGGTTGAACAATGTGAGCCTAGGATCAGTTTTTTCCTTTTTTTTTTTTTTTTTTTTTTGAGACAGAGTCTCACTGAGTTGGAGTGCAGTGGTGCAATCCTAGCTCACCGTGTGCAGCCTTTAAGTCCTGGGCTCAAGCACTCCTCCCGCATAGCTGGAATTACAGACAAGGACCACTGGGCCTGGCCAGATTTTGCCATTTTTTTTTCTCTTTCATTATTTTCAGGTTTCCCTGTATTCTCTATTCTGGTTTCCGTGTAGATGTCTTTGGGAAAGCAATGAAGTACAGAGGTTAAGCCAAACTGTAAAGTCAAACTGATTTGGGTTGGGAGTCAGGTTCTACTATAGCCTATCTCTATACTTGTAACATGGGAGTAATGTTACATGTAATTGGTAAAAAAGGTGACATGTGCAAAGTAACTAGCTTAGTGCTAGGCACATAGACGGGGCTCAGTAAATTTGGTATATTAAGCATCATGATCTTTATTTTTCATCTCCAAATATTTATTCTGGAAACTGGAACATGCTGATAAGGTAAGCATGTGACATTGGAAATGCAAAATAAAATTTACATTCTCTAAGCCACAAACAGCTACATTCACATAGCACTGGGGGAGGTGGGCAGGAAGAGGATAACCTACTCCCAGCCAAAGGAGGCTTCTGACAAACTTTTCCAGCAGCAAAGACTCATGTGTGAGGATCTCAGCACCTGAGCACTCACCAGTCCTCAAATCCTGGAGTCTTAGACCCTCACATCTTAGAATCATCTCTTAACAAAATTTTATTTTTAAATTGACACATAATTGCACATATTTAGAAGGTACATAGTGATGTTTTGATACATACAATGTAGAGTGATCAGATCTGGGTAATTAGCACATCCATCATCTCAAACATTTATTATTTCTTTGTGTTGCGAACAGTCAATATCCTCTCTTCTTGCTGTTTGAAAAAATATAATATTGTTAACTATAGTCATCCTACAATGCCACAGATCACTAGAATTTATTCCTCCTATCTAGCTGCAATTTTGTATCCTTTAACAAATCTTTCTCTATCCCTTTGTTCTGCCTATTCTTCCCAGTCTCTGGTAACCTCTGTTCCACTTTTTACTTCTCTGAGATCAACATTTTTTAGCTTCCACACATAAGTAAGAACACGTGGTGTTTGTTTCTGTTCCTGGCTTATTTCACTTAACAGAATGTCTGCCAGTTTCATCCACGTTGCCATGAATGACAGGATTTCATTCTTTTTAATGGGGGGATAGTATTTCATCTCCTATATATACCATATTTTCTTTCTTCATTCATCTGTTGTTAAACATTTTGGTTGATTCCTTATCTTGGCTATTGTAAATAGTGGTGCAATAAACATGGGAGTGCTGATATCTCTGTGATATATTAATTTCTTTTCCTTTGGATAAATGCCCTGTAATGAGATTACTGGATCAAATAGTAGTTCTATTTGTAGTTTTCTGCGGAACTTACATACTGTTCTCCATAGTGGCTGTCCTAGTTTACATTCCTATCAACAGTGTATAAGAGTTCCTTTACAAAAATTAGCCGGGCATGGTGGTGTGTGCCTGTAGTCCCACTAGGGAGGCTGAGACAAAATAATTGCTTGAATTCAGGAGGCGGAGTTTGTAGTGAGCCGAGATTGCGCCACTGTACTCCAGCCTGGGTGACACAGCAAGGCTCTGTCTCAAAGAAAAAAAAAAAAAAAGTTCATCTTTCTCTACCTCCTTACTCACATTTGTTATTTTTTGTCTTTTGATAATAGCCATCCTAACTGGGATAAGATAGACAGTATCTCATTGTAGTTTTGATTTGCATTTCTCTGATGATTAGTGATGCTGAGCATTTTTTCATATATTTGTTGGCCAACTGTACATCTTTTCTGTTTGGATCGTTTGCCCATTTTTTAATTGGATTTTTTTTCTTGCTATTGAGATGTTTGAGTTTCTTGGTATTCTGAATATTAATCCTCTGTCAGATGAATAGTTTGTAAATATTTCCTACCATTTTGTAGGTTATCTTTTCACTCTGCTGATTGTTTTTCTTTTTTGTTACCCAGAAGCTTTTTAGTTTGACATAATTCTATTAATTTTTGCTCTTGTGTCTTGTGTTTTTGAGGTCTCATTCATAAAGTCTTTTCCCAGACTAATGTCCTGAAGCATTTCCTCTTTATTTTCTTCTAGTAGTTTTATAGTTTTGGGTCTTACTTTTAGGTGTTTAATTCATTTAGGGTTGGTTTGTGTATAGGTGAGAGGTGGGGGTCTAGGTTCATTCTTCTGCATATGGATATCCAGTTTTCCCAGCACCATTTATTGTAGAGACTGTCTTTCTCCAATGAATATTCTTGGTGCCTTTGTCAAAAGCAGTTGGCTGTAGATAGATGGATTCATTTCTGGATTCTCAGAATTGTTCTCAGTGAACAATTCTGTTCCATTGTTCTATGTGTCTGTTTTTATGCCAGTACCTTGCCATTTTGGTTACTATAGCTTTGTAGTATATTTTGAAGTCTGGTAGTATGATGCCCCCAACTTTATTCCTTTTGCTTAGGATTATTTTGGCTATTCAGGGTCTTTTATGTCTCATAAAAATTTTAATATTGTGTTTTTCTATTTCACTGAAGAATGTCATTGGTGTTTTAATAGGGATTGCACTGAATCTGTATATTGCTTTGGGTAGTACAGTCATTTTAACAGTATTAATTTTCCCAGTCCTGGAACATGGAATGTCTTTTCATTTTTTGTGTCCTCTTCAATTTCTTTCATCACTGTTTTACAGTTTTCTTTGTAGAAGTCTTTCACCTCCTAGATTAAATGTATTCCTAGGTAGTGTGTGTGTGTGTGTGTGTGTGTGTGTGTGTGTGTGTGTACTTATTGTAAATGTGGTTGCTTTCTTGATTTACTTTTCAGCTAGTTTGTTATTTGTATATAAAGATGCTACTGATTTTTGTATGTTAGTTTTTGATATGGTTTGGCTGTGTCCCCATTCAGATCTCAACTGAATTATATCTCCCAGAATTCCCACATGTTGTGGGAGTGACCTAGGGGGAGGTAATTGAATCATGGGGCTGGTCTTTCCCATGGTATTCTCGTGATAGTGAATAAGTCTCACGAGATCTGATGCGTTTATCAGGGGTTTCTGCTTTTGCTTCTCCCTCATTTTCTCTGACCTCCACCATGTAAGAAGTACCTTTTGCCTCCCGCCATGATCCTGAGGCCTCTTCAGCCATGTGGAACTGTAAGTCCAATTAAACCTCTTTTTCTTTCCAGTCTCGGGTATGTCTTTATCAGCAGCATGAAAACAGACTAATACAGTAAATTGGTACCAAGAGTGGGGTGTTGCTGAAAAGATACTCGAAAATGTGGAAGCGACTTTGGAACTGGGTAATAGGCAGAGGTTGGAACAGTTTGGAAAGCTCAGAAGAAGACAAGAAAATGTGGGGAAGTTTGGAACCTCCTAGAAACTTGTTGAATGGCTTTGACAAAAATGCTGATAGTGACATGAACAATAAGGTCCAGGCTGAGGTGGTCTCAGATGGAGATGAGGAACTTGTTGTGTACTGGAGCAAAGGTGACTCTTGTTATGTTTTAGCAAAGAGACTGGTGGCATTTTATCCCTGCCCTAGAGATTTGTGGAACTTGGAACTTGAGAGAGATGATTTAGGGTATCTGGCGGAAGAAATTCCTAAGCAGCAAAGCATTCAAAAGGTGACTGGGGTGCTGTTAAAAGTACTCCATTTAAAAAGGGAAATGGAGCATAAAAGTTCAGAAAATTTGCAGCCTGACAATGCAGTAGAAAAGAAAAACCCATTTTCTGGGGAGAAATTCAAGCCAGCTGCAGAAATTTGCATGAGTAGCAAGGAGCCTAATGTTAACACCCAAGAACATGGAGAAATGTCTCCAGGCCATGTCAGTGACCTTCATGGCAGTCCCTCCCATCACAGGCCTAGAGACCCCCCAGGAGGAAAAAGTGGTTTCATGGGCTGGGCCTAGGGTCCCCGTGCTGTGTGCAGCCTAGGGACTTGGTGCCCTGTGTCCCAGCCACTCCAGCTGTGGCTGAAAGGGGCTAACATATAGCTTGGGCTGTGGCTTCAGAGGGTGGAATTCCCAAGCCTTGGCAGCTTCCACATGGTGTTGAGCCTGCAGGTGCATGGAAGTCAAGAATTGAGGTTTGGGAGCCTTCACCTAGATTTCAGAAGATGTATGGAAATGCCTGGATGCCCAGGCAAAAGTTTGCTGCAGGGGTGGGGCCCTAATGGAGAACCTCTGCTAGGGCAGTGCAGAAGGGAAATGTAGGGTCAGAGCCCCTACAAAGAGTTCCTACTGGGGCACTGCCTAGTGGAGCTGTGAGAAGAGGGCCACTGTTCTCCAGACCCCAGAATGGTAAATCCACTGACAGTTTGCACCATGCTCCTGGAAAATCTGCAGACACTCAACAACAGCGTATAAAAGCAGCTGAGAGGGAGGCTGTACCCTGCAAAGCCACAGGGGAGGAGCTACCCAAGACCACAGTAACCCACCTCTTGCATCAGCATGACCTGGATGTGAGACCTGGAGTCAAAGAAGATCATTTTGGAGCTTTAAAATTTGACTGCCCCACTGGATTTTGGACTTGCATGGGCCCTGTAATCCCCTTTTCTGGGCCAACTTCTCCCATTTGGAACAACTGTATTTACCCAATACGGTTACCTCCATTGTATCTAGGAAGTAACTAGCTTGTTTTTGACTTTACAAGCTTATAGACAGAAGGGACTTTCCTTCTCTCAGATGAGACTTTGAACTGTGGACTTCTGGTTAATTCTGAAATGAGTTAAGACTTTGGGGAACTGTTGGGAAGGCATGATTGGTTTTGAAATGTGAGGACATGAGATTTGGAAGGGCCAGGGGCGTAATGATATGGTTTGGCCTCTCCCTATTCAAATTTCAACTGAATTGTATCACCCAGAATTCCCACGTGTTGTGGGAGGGACCTAGGGGAAGATAACTGAATCAAAGTCTTTCCCATACTATTCTTGTGATAGTGAATAAGTCTCACGAGATCTGATGGGTTTTTCAGGGGTTTCTGCTTTTGCTTGTTCCTCAGTTTCTCTTGTTGCCACCACGTAAGAAGTACCTTTTGCCTCCCACCATGATTCTAAGGCCTCCCCAGCCACGTGGAACTGTAAGTCCAATTATACCTCTTTTTCTTCCCACTCTTGGCTATGTCTTTATCAGCAGTGTGAAAACGGACTAACATAATTTTGCATTCTGTAGCTTTACTGAATTCATTTATCAGCTGTAAAAGTTTTCTGATAGAGTCTTTAGGTTACTCTACACATACGATCATATCTACAAACAAGAACAATTTTACTTACTCTTTTCCAATTTGGGTGCTTTTTCTTTCTCTTGCCCAATTGCTCTGGCTAGGCCTTTTAGTACTATATTGAATAAGAGTGGTAAGAGTGGGCATCCTTGTCTTGTTCCAGTTCTTAGGGGAGAAACTTTCAGCTTTTTCCAGCTCAGTTTAATGCTAGCTGTGGGTTTGTCATATATGGCTTTTATTGTGTTGAGGTATTTTCCTTTCATATGTAATTTATTTAAAGTTTTTATCATGAAGTGAAATTGCGTTTTATCAAATGCTTTATCTTCATCTATTCATATGATCATGTGATTTTTGTACTTCATCTGTTGACGTGAGGTAATACTTGTACTGATTTGTATATGTTGAACCAGGCTTGCATCCCTGGGATGAATCTCACTTGATCGTGGCATATAATCTTTTAGATGTGTTGTTGGATTCAGTTTGCTAGAGGTTGTTGAGGATTTTTGCATCTGTGTTCATGAGGGATATTGGTTTATGGTTTCCTTTTTTTGCTGTGTCCTTTACCTGTTTTAGGTCTCAGGGTTATTAAGCATTATGATCTTGAACAAGGCGACTTCTCCAGAGGCAAAGGGGGATTTAACTGCCCTTTACTCAGCAGTTTACTCAACAGTTTATCTTTTCCCTTTTTACTCCTTTTCATACAGTGGGAGTAAGAAGCCTTGTTTGCTTTCAGAGCAGTACCTGATTTTTCAAGTTCCAAATCAGGAATCGTGAGAGGCAGCCAGGTTCATGAGTTGTGAGGACCCTCGCAGAGCTTGTCCAGATTATTTTAAAAGTGCGTTGGGCCGGGCATGATGGCTCACACTTGTAATCCCAGCACTTTGGGAGACTGAGGCTGGCAGATCACTTGAGGTTAGGAGTTTGAGACCAGCATGGCCAACATGGTGAATCGCCTGTCTCTACTAAAAATACAAAAAGTGACCAGGTGTGGCGGCACACACCTGTAATCCCAGCTACTTGGGAGGCTGAGGCAGAATTGCTTGAATCTGGGAGGCGGAGGTTGCAGTGAGTTCGTGCCACTGCACTCCAGCCTGGGCGACAGAGTGAGACTTTGTCTCAAAAAAAAAAAAAAAAAAAGAAAAGTGCATTGGAATGAAATATTTTCAGAAATAGTGGTAATGGCTTACAGTATTGTAACTGTGTAATTAATGCCACTGACTTGTACACTTAAAATGGTTAAAATGGTAAGTTTTATGCCATCTGTATTTTACCACAATAAAAAAAGTACTAAAAAACCAAACCAAAAAAATTTAAAAAAGAAACAAAAAAGGAAATTAGAGACAGGCCTGCTGGCTGTCTGAATAATCCCCTCCTCCCACTACCAAATGTAGGTTAGCTCGGTAATAACGTGACCCACTTAAGAACTGTATGGGGACTATTATTGCTAACTGATTCCAGAAGGTGAGTTAGAAAAGCCCATATCTAACCTCCTCACTTATACAAGTGAGGTCGGAGACCCTGAAAGTGTGACTTGCTAAAGACTATGTAGCACCCGAATACTCTGGGGATGAGGTCACCAACGCTGCACAACACCATGCTGATTCACTGAGGCCACTGGAGCATTCCAGGCCTTCCGAGCGCTGAAATAAGGCCTCTTTTCTTCCATTCTTACTCCAGGTGCCTAATCCTTGTCGCTAAGCATCCAGTTGCTCAGGGTTCTAAAATTGTACAAAGCAGGACCAAGGTATTAGGTTTCAGTCACAGCCAAGCAAGTGTGGACAGTGAATAATGTGTGAAGATTCCATAGCTTGATCACAGTCTCTTCTGTCCTGCTGTCTGAACTTCATTGTCAATCCTCGAACAGGTCACACTCTCATGATAGGGACTTTTCATATGCTGTTCCTTCTACCTTGAATTCCCTTCTCTACTTTGATAATTCCTATTCTTCAGGTTTCAGGTGAAACATGGCTTTGTTTAGAAAGCTTTCCTATCCTCCCAGCCTATGTTAGCTCAGCCTATTGTGTAATTTCTTAGTAACCTACACTTCTTTGTAGCCTTCATCATACTGGTAATTATTTGTATTATGTTTGAGTTCCATGCATGAGTGCAGGATCTTGGTCTGTCCTGTCCACCACTGTTTCCCAAGAACATAGAGTCTGTCTGGCACATTTGTGTTCATTAAAGAAAAAAAATAAATTAACCCTGTCTTCTCATGGAAGAATGAAGATAATGAGATACCCTTACTTGTATTAGCAGGCATGTGTGCTGAAGGAAGTAGGGCAGACACTCCCTTTAATCTATAAATACTGATCTAGGCATTAGCTGATACACCAAAGAAATATACAAATGAGCAGGGTAGAGGGGCTGAGTGCAACTGCTCACATTTGCATTGTATGCAGAGTAAACAGTAAATCGACAGCAGAGGGGATATAGGTTGGATATAAGGCAACGTTTTCTGGTATGATATTAAGGATTGTTAAAAATGGGTCGGATAACAGAGGAAGGTGGTGGAAACACCTTCCCTAGCGGCTTCAGAAAACAGGCCAGAGTTCCACTTTAGCCAGTTATTTTAGGCCTACTCCAGGCAGCAGGTAGACTAGACATCCTCTTAGGGTCCAATCGTTCTGTTCCTCTGACCCATAATAAATAAAGCTATAGATGCTGTTGTTGCCAATACATATGCAAATGCAAAATGCTTCTGCACAGTCTTGTGGCTGTAAATGTTGCTAGTTCATTTTCTACTTAGCGTTCTCAATTCACCTTTTGTTTAGGAAATTACCTCAGTCTTTAAGCACGGCAATCTCTTTCTCTAAAGGACTTATTCTATATTTCAAAGCAAGAACTGCAATGCATACCAATTTAACTTTTGTATTGACACTTACCTTAAAAAGTGGAGAATACAAGCTAGGAGAAAGAATTTAAAAATAGCCTGCTAGTTCGACTAAGTTCCAGCATACAAACAGAGTGGTCTGGACATGTTGTGTGTTGTAATCCCAGTGAGGAGGCTGGGACAAATTTTCTTTCTCTGCCTTTAAAGTGAAGGAAGGGAATGGTCTTGAATATGCAAATGAATCTAATTTAATTAACTTTTACGACCACAGCTCCTTTGAGATAACCATGGGAGCCAATTCGATTCCATTAAAATTCAACTATTTCCCTAAAGCTTCGATGAGACACCCTTGTCTGTTATAAGAAAAAAACAAAACCAAAAACAAAATGTGAAAAGATCTAATCAGAAACAATGAAAAAGAGTAAGTTATCTGCTGCAGTTCTGCTATTTGGTCTCACCAGAAGCTGCTCACACAGTCATTTACTTCGCTGCCAGCAGCAGAGCGAAATCATTCCAGGTCAGTCATGTAACTGCTGACCCAGAGTTTATCCTAAACTGGGACTATGAAAGGTAAAGGTAATGATATTTCATGCTTCTGAGCAAAAACTCAAGCCTCATGAGGCTGAGGGAAGAATTGCCTTGACCTCAGGCCAGAGATGAAGACGAATTTATGCCACTTCTTCCTTTTGTAATATTCTTTCTTGTCTTCCCCCTGATTACAAATATAATACATATTTATTGGCCAGGTGCAGTGGCTCATGTCTGTAATCCCAGCACTTTGGGAGGCCCAGGCGGGCAGATTGCCTGAGGCCAGGAGTTCGAGACCAGCCTGACAAACATGGTGAAACCCCATATTTACTAAAAATACAAAAATTGGCTGGATCTGATGGTGTGCCTGTAATCCCAGCAACTCAGGAGGCTGAGGCAGGACAATCACTTGCACTCAGGAGGTGGAGGCTGCAGTGAGCCAAGATTGTGCCACGGCAGTCCAGCCTGGGCAACACAACGAGACTCTGTCTAAAAAACAAAAAGCACTCCATATTTATTGTGAAAAATAAAAAGAAAACAGAATGACTGAAAGAAGCTGCTCAGATCTTGGAAGAGTTTGGAAGGCTCTTTCCCAATTTTGTTGCCTTCTTTTCCCCTTAATAAGCAGATTTTAGAGGACTTTGTGAGTGGTGGTGGCGGTGGTGGGGTGCTAAGTTTGTAAAGTGGGGATATTACATTCAAGTTCTTTCTTTCCTTTTTTTTATCCTTAAAATTTTTTTTTTATTGTGGTAAAATACTCATAACATTTACCATTGTAATCATTTTTAAACATGCAGTTCTGTGGCATTGATTACATTTACATTGCTGTTACCCATTGCTGTCATCCCCCTCCAGAAATTTTTCATTTTTCCCAACTGAAACTCTGTGCTCATTAACAATAACTGTCCAGCTCCTGGCTACCACTGTTCTACTTTCTGTCTCTATGAATGTGACTATTCCAGGTACCTCATATCAGTGGAATCATACAGTATCTTTTTGTGATTGGCTTATTTCCCTTAGCTTAATGTCCTCCAGTTTCATCCATGCTGTACCATGTATCATGTCAACATCTCCTTCTTTTTAAGGCTGAGTCATATTTCATTGGACATATATACCACATTTGCTTATCCATTCATTTGTCAATTGAGACTTGGGTTGCTTCCACCTTTTTGCTATTGTGAATAATGCTGCTATGAATATGGGTATACAAATATCTCCTTGAGACCCTGCTTTCAATTATTTTGAGTATACACTCAGAACCTTCCTTTTTTTCTTTTAAACCTACATTCCGCACCACTCACCCCTCTTGTTTCTAACACTATGCAATTACATAGCTGCTCATGGTTTCTAAATCCTGGCCCCTGAATCATTGTTCACAGTTGAAAAGTATGTGGTGGGTCCACCCATTGTCTGATCCACCTGGAAGTGCCTTGAGACAGGTTTGGCAATGTGCCGTTGGGTTTCTGGGAGCTGTGCTACCTGCTAGTTCTAGAAACATTAAATGTCATATGACTTAAATATTGCAATTAATTTTAGCATGACCAGAGGCAATATTTCTACTTCTTCACATAGGTGAGCTATGTCTAAAACACAAATCTTCTGAAGAGTAGGTCACAGTGCTCTGCATTATGTGTTTATATAATTGTGCAGGCTACTAATTGGAATGTAGAGTTAAAGTTACTGTAGGAGGTTTTTTAACTGAGTAGATTAAAGAACTCAAAGTTTATATTTCCTTTAGTTAGATTTTTAAAATAATAAAGTACTGACATTCTAACAAAAGATACACAATTATAAAATCATTAGAAAGAAAAAAGATGTTGTGATAAACAGACCACTTCTGTGGTTATAGGACAAAGGAGAAAGAAAGATAATAAAAAACAATTAAAACCAAAGTTATTTTCCCACCAATAATTTTATCTGTCTTTCTTTTCAAGCCCTTAAGTCTCAAAATTATTCCCTCTTCCATGTCCTAGTCCAGGATGAATATTCTGTGCCTGAATTATTGCAATTTCAACAGCTAAGCTCTATTGAACACTTAATTCCATGCCAAACACTGTTAGTCTAAAGCATGTATCAGCTTACTTTAACCCTTATATCAATATTCTGAAGTCGACTGTATCACTAGGGGCAATTGAATATCTAATATTCATTCTCCTCTCTTCTTGCTTGCCAACAGAACACAATTTTGCTTGGAATATCAATATATTCAACTAAATACGCATGTTCCCCGTCTCCATCACCACTAATGAGGCTCTGTGATCCAGTTCTGGCAAATGGGAAGTAAGTAGAAGTCTGCTGGGGGCTTCTGGGAACCTTTTCTCTTTCCTGATAAAATAAGACACACGTAGCTAGATTAAAGCTCTCGTCCTGCCCCTGCTTCTTTCTGTTTTAAGTCTACGGCCTAAGACAGAACTGTTATGGCTGGAGTGATATAGCAGCCACCTTAGAAACACAAGGCAATGAGCCAATCTGCTAAGAAAGGCAGAGTTGAAAGCTAGAGAGAACCTGGAATCCTGGTGGCATTGCTGAACAGTTGAATCATTCCCAGCAACTGCCTACCTCTGTACTTTCAGTTACAGGGGAAAAATAAACTATTTGTTTAGGCTGTGAGTAGATGGGTGTTTAGTTACTTGCAGCTGTAAGCCTTCCTAATCCCATGTTTCAGTTAAGGAAATAAAAGGCTAAGTAACTTACTAAAATATATATGATCCTTCAGTGGTGATATGGTGATTTGTACTTATATCATCTGACCTAGAGTCGGAGCTTACTCTCTTACACATGGTTCTATATCACGTCCCCCTTGTGCTATACTGCCAAGTCTACTTATGAGTTTTTCAGGAAATAAACTTGATCTTGAGCCTCCCTCTTACTTCTTCTTCTCACAGATGCCAGTGTGATACGTCTAAAGCCAGATCTGACCTTCTCACTTTCTTGCTTAAAACCATCAACAATATTTCTTTCTGTAGAGTTGGGATGTAACCTCAACTGTCTTGAGAGCCAGGTAGGTAAAATAATTGATAGAGACAAGCAGATCGTAAGAAAATCAATTTTGTTGGTGTATTAGTTATCTACTGCTGTATAACAAATTGCCCTGCAAACTTAGCAGCTTAAAACAACAAATGCTCATTTCTTGTATAGTTTCTGAGGGTCAGGAATCTGGGAGCAGCTTAGCCAAATGGTTCTGACTCAGGTCTTTCATGAGTTTGCAGTCAAGATGTTGATGGGGGCTTCAATCATCTGAATGCTAGAATGGAAGTTCTGCTTCAAAAAGACTCATTCCTATGGTGATTGCTGGAAGCTTCAGTTTGTCACCATGTGGGCCTCTCCTCACAACATGTCAGCTGTTTTCCTCCAGAGCAAGTAATCTAAGAAAGGCAGAATGACAGCTAGCCTGGGAAATGGAATAACATCACTTCTGTCATATTCCATTGACATATCAAACATATCAAACCTGATACAGTGTGAGAGGGGACTGTACAAGGATGTGGATACCAGGAAGTGAGGATCAGTGGGGACCAGCTTGGAGGCTGACAACAACAGGTAGATATTGGACAAAAGGGTGATATTTGCTATTTAACTTCAGCCAATTGTTCCACTATGTGGAATACAGGTCCTATGTTATTGGATTTTCCCATTTCTCAAATAAAGTCAGAAATACAAATTTCTGAGTTATATCCCATGATAGTAAATGCTGGCTCAGAATTGCAAAAAATCCTGTGCAGGTCAAATAAAATACAGATACCATTCAGATATGGCCGGTGAGTTGCCATTTTGCAACCTCTCTGACCCATAGCTTGGAAAACGTATGTAGGTCCAATTCCAATCTGTGATACTGCCTGAAGTGATATTTTCAGTAGGACTTTGAAGACAAGTCGGAGCCTAGCTAGGAATGTACCATGGTAATTTAGTAATGTCTTCCATGGATAAAGGAGGGGAGAGTGATGACATATGTGCCTCAGATTGACACAGATGGCTATAATTCATTACCCAAACTAGGATACTTTTGAGAGTAAAAGGAGGTGCTATATTAATTATGCTGACACAGTGACCATAAATTAGCACTGACTCAGGCAAACCAGGATGTGTGGTCACCACCTGCACCACCCTTAGTGAAACCTTCCCACTGCTGAACCCCACTGCCCACACTCCTGCTGTTGCCCCGCTCATCCTATCTTCTCTTCCCCACTTATCTGCTTCCTCCTGGAGTTCAACTTCTTCAAGTTCCAGTGGAAGTATCACTTTTTTCCCGTTGTCTTCACCTCCTCCCCTCCTTTTCAGGTGAATCGCTCTTTTACTGGAGTTTTGTAGTATTTTATACATATCTTTAATGCAGCATTTCTGACAGCAACCTATGCACAGGGACCAGTGATTAAATCCTAAATATTCATTTAGGATTCTCAGTACCTATCTCAGCATCTGGCATACAGTAGGTGCTTGATGATAATTTATTGGAATTTTATTTTGAATCTCACCTCCCCTTTTTTTCTCTAACACCCTCTGCAGGAGATGATAATGAATAGTAAAAAATGCCAAGCACACAGTAAGCAGGAGGAACAGAGGAAATCCACAGATTGGATAATTGTTTCTTGAGTAACTGACCATCAATCTAAATAGTGGTTGCAGTAATTTCAAATTCTTCTCTTCTTTTTCACTTCAGGTGAATGAAACCTGTTTTCACCGAGAATGAGTTTCTGTCTTGACAGTAAGAATGGCTACTATCGCCCATAGTGTACAGACTAAATTCTCAGTGTATGTATGTGTTTTATAAAAGCTATCCCCTTGGAAGTTCATAACTAAGCAGTGAAACTCAATCTCAGGCATAAACAGGACATGTAGGAAGATTTATTCTCTCATGTACGCATCTAACACTTAGTAATACTTGTGCATTGTCTATAAACCTCAGGGGGGACAATAGAAACCGCTGGATAGCAATGCTTTCTATAAATGCCCATGAGTGAAATTAAACTGGAAGATGTTAAATGGAAAGCTCTGTGGGACTGAGGCATGTTTTTGTTGGAGATGGCTAGAGTGAATGGTAGGACACTATTATAATCCAACAAATTATTATTAATTTTAATCCTAACGTCAGAGAGGTGGGGTGGAGCAAAGGATAACCATATGCTACCTTTTCTTTGGCAGGCTTTCATTTGGTCTCTTTTCAAATCAGAAGACTCAGAAAACTTGGATCCACTTCTGGCTTTGATCCTTCTGGGCAGTGTGATTTAGAGTCAGTCATAACTTTTCTCTGTGTTATCTTTCTGTTTAGGAAGGGACTACTAATGGCACCAATTTCACAAGGTTATATGAATAAGGTATGTGAAAAGACTTTGTAGATTGGGGTGATGTCTGCAAATGGTAGTTGGGACTATTCTTAGGCTGATGTTCAGGCAGGGTGTTGGAGAGAGAGTGGGAGGGAAGAACGGAATGAACAACCATCCTTAAGCCGCCCCCAGGCCTCCCCTGACTGAAACCCTGGTTTATCCCATGAAAGCAAGGTTAATAATACTATCCAATAAAGCAGGAACACTTAGAAATTAGTCTGGAACAAGATGGAATTTGCCAAGGAGGGTTGGTCCTGACATCACATGCTTTAAACCTGTGGCTGGCAGCCAGTTGGTTGCTCTATCATTACCTGCTCTGGAGAGGGCGAGTCTAAATCGGAATGCTCTTTCCTTGGTTCAGGCTGTTTCTGCTGAGTCTCATCGTGTTGATTATAGTTCTTCTTCTCTGTAACTGGCTGTTTCATTCTTGACTCACCTCCAGACTCATAAATAGCCCACAGAAAACACAGAGGCTTTAAAAGTTGCCTATCTTTTAACCTTGTGCCCTAATATGTTTTGTAGAATTGTCGAGACATACAGTATTTTTCCTGCCTTTCCAATACCCAGTCAGGAGCAAAAACCATGATAAACTCCCTTCGCATCTTTTGTAGGAGAGATAGACAAACGCCGGAGAGTTTCTCTGCAATTGTGTGGCCTTGGGTGGTTTCTTCAACTACAGAAAGAGAGGTAATAATAACTAACGTGGAGGCTGTTGTGAGCATGAGGAATAATTTAAGGAAGAACACCTGGTACATGGCAAATGTCCCATAAACATAATTGTCATTGTTATTAATAATAATGTGAAAAGCATTCAGAACAAAACATTTGAAATGAATCCTGGAAAGATTAATTTATGCTTAATAGTTGAGAGACTATCTCTCAATCTTTTCTATGTGGTGATTTAGAAGAAAGTGCCTGCTCTAGCTGGAGAGAGAAATGTCACACACAGACATTTAAATAATGCAATGGATGGAGGACATTTCAATATATTGAAAAATGATTAAAGAAAGTAACCCAAGACGGACCGAGTGTACCTACAGTGATTTTGTTGTTGTTGTTTGGTTTTTCAGTTGAGCAGATGCTCTGGGTGCCACTCCATCATATATTGGAAAGAGCATTACTTTATGGTAAATCATGACCACGGTGTGTGACAATGAAGTTGCATCTGAAGCAGCCAGCACCCTATATGCTAGTTGGCTTTTAGACCAGGAGACTGTGAATGTGTAGTCAGGATCTCTTTAGGGCTGGCTAAATATATACTACCTACTATCACTCACTGGAGCTGCAGACCCTAGTCTTAGAGTTTCACTTCTTAAAGACCTTCATACTTATTAAAATGGTAATATCCTTGCTGTCATCAATCACTGACACATTGGTATGAGTGAGTTTGAGTCTGGTTTGAAGAGTAGGTTTACTGGAGGGGGAGACTAACAGGGAAACTGGGAGGGAACCCACAGCTACTCTGCAGAGAAGGAGAGAGGGAGGTGCAGAGGAGAGAGGGAGGTGCAGAGGGGAGGGTGGCCATACTAAGACTGTCCTGGCTAGAGAGGAGGACTGGGCCATTTTGCATTTTTTTTTTTTTTTTTTTTTTGAGACAGAGTTTTACTCTGTCCACTAGGCTAAAGTGCAGTGGCATAATCTTGGCTCACTGCAACCTACATCTCCCCGATGCAAGTGATTCTTGTGCCTCAGCCTCCTGAGTAGCTGGGATTATAGGTGTGTGCCACCACGCCTGGCTAATTTTTGTATTTTTAGTAGAGACGGGGTCTTACCATATTGCCCAGGCTGGTCTTGAACTCCTGACCTTAATCCACCTACTTCAGCCTCCCAAAGTGCTGGGATTACAGGTGTGAGCCACCGAGCCTGGGTATTTTACATTCTTAAAGTAGCTTTATCGTCCATGCCTCTTCTCCTCTATGCTAGCACTGGTTACACTTACAGAGATGGAGCACGATTTTCTTCCTTATTCTTCTCTTTGTTCTAGGAACCAGAAAGTACAGGTGTCAATCTTACTAGCAAGGAAAGAAGGCCTCAGCAATAGCGAGAAACCGAACTTATTCGTGAGGCCTTGCATTTTGATGTAAATTGTTTCCAGGGATTTAAAAATATTCAATAAAACACAAAAAAAGTAATGAAAAATTTTTAATAGCCTGAGGTGAGTATAGTGTAGTTCTTCTGGTGGAAAAATTATGTAATGTTAAATCATCCTTCTTCATGAAGATATATGTATTCATATACGAAACTGAGGTTTCATAGGTTATTGTGAATGGTTCAAAGAGCTATGGATAGGCTGGGCATGGTGGCTCATGCCTATAATCCCAGCACTTTGGGAGGCCGAGGCGGGGGGATCACCTGAGGTCAGGAGTTTGTGACCAGACTGGACAACGTGGTGAAACTCTGTCTCTACTAAAAATATAAAAATTAGCCGGGCATGGTGGTGCACACATTTGTAATCTCAGCTACTGGAGAAACTGAGGCAGGAGAATCACTTGAACCAGGGAGTGGGAGGTTGCAGTGAGCCGAGATCACTCCAGTGCACTCCAGTGTGTGTGACAGAGTGAAGCCTCATCTCAAAACAAAACAAAACAAAACAAAACAAAGCAAAAAAGAGCTATGGATAGAGTGATGGGAAAACTGAAAGTAGATTTACTGTGAATTTTTGTTAATCGCCATCTATAATTATTTTTATATTTGTGTACTTATTTATTGTCAGTTTTCCCCCCTAGAATGGAAACCCAGTGAGAGCAAGGACCATTTCTCTGTTCTCCACCATGTCTCCCACCACCTAGCACAGCGGTTGGCATATGTTTGAGGAATGACAAATTTGTGATCCGGTTTTATCCACTGGATCAAAATTACCTTTTTCCTAAATTTACTTTAATATAAGCACTAAAATGAGATACCTGAAGATTGTTTAAAACATAAAAACTCAATCCTGACATGAAATTATTTATGATAATCATGAATGTATCCTCTGCTAGACCCAGATTAGTATGACTGTATATTTTCAACATCTGTCATTTTAAAATAAATTATTCAACATTATTAGATTTCTTATAAATGACATCAATCAATTAGCACTGCAAGGCTGAGTCTTGAGAGTTTTTTTTTTTTTTTTTTTTAGAGGCTGGGTTGGTAAATGTCTTAACTCTTCATATTCCCTAGAAAGGATGAAAGCAATCTGGGTTCCCAGCAGGCTCCCTCCCGCCCATCCCTATTGAAGATTTAATTAATGTGCCCATTATTTTGGGCTGCCCATTCCAACACTGCTGGACATAGGTAAAGGTAAGAGTTTGAACCAGGAGAATGGGACTGAAGCCCCTGCTTCCCACCATTGGGAGAGTTACAACTGGCACTTCCCATCGTTTAGTGGCAGTGAATCAAAGACTCTTGTGCTGACGGCTAAAGACTCACTTTTATATAAAGGCCCTGCCGGGCCTTTACATATTGAAATGAATCATTGTCGCCTGTGTCAATTTTGCTCTTCATTTGCTTGATGTATTTCATCACATTTGGAGGTATTAAGAATCACTGTTTGAGCTATTGTATTTATTGTCACACAGTTATACTTCGGGCTTTCCGCAAACCTGTAGAAAATATTCTGCTTTAAGATATTAATGGGCTATTAGCATCCTGCATTGTCAAGGCATTTAGTTCTAAGACACCTCTTAAAGTTTAATAAGACAAAAGATTTGCTTTTTCTTAAATCTCTAGATTAGGGTGACCGGCTTGTCCTGGTTTGCCAAGTACTTTCCTGGTTTTAAAGCTGAAAGTCCCACATTCCTGGTGTCCTTCCAGGCCTGGATAAATGGAGGTTAGTCACCCTATCCCTACTTGTGTTGTTGGGAGACCTTATCAGGATTTCTTGAAACCAGAGCATACAATTGATTTGAGTCCAGCTTTACAAGTTAAAGAATAATAAATCTCCACCATGGCAAAGAAACTGAAGTCAATAAGTAGTAAAAGTATACTAAGGAAGAATAAGTAAAAGTATACTAAGGAAAAAACCCTCAAGACTCAGCCTTGCAGAGTTCTTTGAAGTACTGCTCTTTGGAACCAGCCTGGGATTCAGACATTTGTGCCTTGCTGCTTTTCAATCCAAGGAATGCAGGGTCAAGTTATCAGAAGCATTTGAAGTTGTTTAGAGAATTGTGAAGAATTTCACTGGGCTAAACAAATTATACATCTCGGGATTGATTGCAGAGGGGCATAGGATGATAGTGTCTGCATCAAAGATAGCAGCGATGCCTTTGATAGAATGAATCACTGCTACTAAATCGTCTTAAATGAGAACCAGCTTTTCCCTCCAAACCAATCGGATTGATCTGTGCATTGAAAAATGTTTCTGTCACTCCTTTTGCTGCGTTGGAGACAAGAATGCTGCAAGAAGTGCCAGAAGTCGTGCTTGCTGGGATTGAGAATATCGTATTTATGGTCTGAGCGCATTATCATTTGACCACTCCTCTATCGTGCATGCTAATTCCTTGAAAATTACTAAAGGACCCTCTGAACTTCTCAGTCTGCTTTTCCAGTCCTTTTTTTTGTTGTTGTTGTTATTGTGTTCCATGTTCTTTTATGTGATGGTCATTGGGGTGTGGCCACAAGAAGCCACACAGCAGAGGCTCAGGAAAACAAAGCTTATTATCCCCACAGGGTCTGGAAACAGGAGGCATCTTTACTGGGGTTTTCATGGGAAAGGTATGGCAGAGTAAACTGGTTAGAACTGGCTATTTTGAATAATTCCTGTAAGCTTTGGGCTATAGGAGTGGTCTTTAGTTGCCTGGTATGTGACCCTGGGATGATTAAGGCAGAGGAATATTGCCTCCTGGTAGAGGAGGTATGGCTCTGGACTGGTTGGTTTGCATATCAAAGGCATTCTCCATGAGCCCTCTGCTATTTCTAAGAACTGGCTAACCCAAAAGGGGCAGTCTCTTCTCAGCTAGATTTTTAAGATGTTAAAACATCATAACAGGTCAGGCACGGTGGCTCATGCCTGTAATCCCAGCACTTTAGGAGGCCAAGGTGAGCAGATCCCATGAGGTCAGGAGTTCCAGACCAGCCTGGTCAGCATGGTGAAACCCCATCTCTACTAAAAATACAAAAATTAGCTGGGTGTGGTGTCGAGTGCCTGTAATCCCAGCTACCTGGGAGGCTGAGGCAGGAGAATGGCTTGAACCCAGGAGGCAGAGGTTGCAGTGAGCCTAGATCGTGCCACTGCGCCCCAGCCTGGGCGACAGAGCAAGACTCTGTCTCAAATAGATAAAATAAATAAATAAATAAATAAAACATCATAATTACAAATACAAATTGACACTTCGCTGATTCCCAGAGAGTGAAGGCAGCATGGCATAGCAGAAAGAGTGAGGTCTGAAGTCAAATCGTATGGGTTTAAATCTTGGCTTTGCCTGATATGAACCGTAAAGTGTAGGCAAGTCTGTTATTTCTTTGGGTCTCAGTTTATCATCTACAAAATAGGCTTAACAATTCTTGTCATGATTGCTGGGAGGACTAGATGGGATGATATATGTGAAAGTTCTTAGTAGGTACAGAAATTATATTAAAAAAGAAACAAATCCACATGCTGTGATGCAGTGTGGACTATCTTCGGTCACCTACCGAAGATGTCAAAGGTGGTCTTAAACTGCTTTGGTTTGGTAAATGTTGGAGTAGACTAGAAGTCAGAGAGTATGGGATCTACACTTATCTGCTCTCAGGCTTTGGTTTACAATGAGTTCAAGTGTGGGGATTGTGTCAAATGATTCCTGGAATCCCTTACATTTGTAAAATTCTATGAATTTGTGAAGTCTGCAAAATGTGAATCTGAGTTGTATGTAGAGCAACTATTAGACCATTTATCACATTATATATATAAAAATATATATATATAAAAATACAATTTTTTTTTTTTTTTTTTTTTGAGACAGAGTCTTGCTCTGTCGCCCAGGCTGCAGTGCAGTGGTGCCATCTCGGCTCACTGCAACCTCCATCTCCTGGCTTCAAGCCATTCTCCTGCCTTAGCCTCCTGAGTAGCTGGGATTACAGGTGCCTGCCACCATGCCCGGCTAATTTTGGTATTTTTAGTAAAGATGGGGTTTCACCATGTTGGTCAGATTGGTCTTGAACTCCTGACCTCAAGCAATCCACCCACCTTGGCCTCCTAAAGTGCTGGGATTACAGGCGTGAGCCACCGCGCCCAGCCCTATCACATTATATTTTACAGAAGCCATCATCCCACACCTTTGAGCCTAGTCCCAGAAAGAGCGGTCCCCTGCATACCATTCAACATGACCTTGGGCGTTCTTTCCCCACTCCCCAGCCACAGCTGTCTGGGCTAGGGTTGGAAACCTGTCCACGGTAGGCCCCTTGGAGTCTCTTGCTGGACACTTGGGATTAGAATGGAGAGAGTCAAGTTAACAGACATAGCTGGACCTGGACGGTCGCCAGTACTTGTTGGAGGCTGAGGGCACCATCCAATGTAAGCCATGGTGGATGGTGTAATAGGAGAGCAAAGGAAGGCAATCTGGGAATGGGCTGGATGGGGAGGGAGAAGAGGTGGGGGAAAGAGAGAAATGTAAAATGAGGGAAGCAGAGGAAGAGATAACATGGCAATGAAGAAAGTAACATCTTTGGTCATTTTCTGTTCCAATCACCCACAACAGGCCTGTTGGTTCTCTTTTACCTTCTGTTTTCTTTTACCTAAGTATATTTTAGTGGCTTTTCTATTCTTGATCTCCAACCATGCCCTAAGACATACGGTAACACAGACTGAGGATTCTCTGATGGCAGGGCTTTGTCTCATTCCTTTTTGCAACAAGCACAAAGTAGATGCTCAATGAATTTATACTGAAATGACATGAAAATCATATGTTTGTGTATGAAGTGTCACTACTGATGGCATTTATATGAAAAATGTTAATTAAAATAGGTAATTATGTTTCAACAGGCATTTCCCTGGATCTTCTCATTTGGTCTACAAGTATTTCAAGTATTTTCTTTTCTTTACTTTTTTTTTTTTTTTTCCCCAGAGATAGAGTCTTGCTCTGTCATACAGGCTGGAATGCAGTGGCATGATCATAGCTCAGGCTGGAATGTAGTGACACGATCATAGCTCACGCATGGTTGCCTCAACCTTCTGGGCTCAAGTGATCCTCCCACTTCAGCCTCTCCAGTAGCTGGGACTACAGGCTTGTGCCACTATGCCCAGCTAATTTTTCAAAAATTTTTTGTAGATATGGTGGGGGGTTCTCTCTATGTTGCCCAGGCTAGTCTTGAATGCCTGGCCTCAAGGGATTCTCCTGCCTCAGCCTCCCAAAGTGCTGGGTTTACGAGTGTGAACCACCACATCTGGCCCACAAGCATTTTTGAGTGCTGTCTTCACTGTGTTGTTGGGACCCACACAGGCTCTAGCTCACTGTAGGGTTTATTTTAAAATGTCTGTTGAACGGAATGGCTCAGGATTGCTTTACATACTGTAGAGATATAAAAAGAAACATAATTTATGGTTGCTCTACATAAGCAGTATCTAGTATAGTTGGGAAGATACATGGAAAAAAAAATCAAACATAGTGATTTGCAGTGGATTTCAAATAGCTGGAAGAATGGAGATTCAGTGAGGTCTCATGTATTTAGAGAAGTTTTGTAGAAAATCAGGAAGTTGAGTTACACCTTGAGAGCTGGGTGGGATTTGGCATGGTAGAGATAGGTAGAAGACATGGTAGAGATGGTAGAGATAGGAAGAAGACAAAATGCTTAGCAAAAGCTTGGGGGACAGTAATGAGAATTTTGTTGTAAACACAACTTACAATTTAATGATTCACATGAAGAAACCTGAGACACTGTGTCCAAGTACGGGAGCCAATGGAGTGCCACGGCAAGGGTGCTGACGATGGTGATAGACTTTCTGGATTCAAATCCCAGCTCCTCCCTCCCCCCTACCCCCCCCACAACTGGCTTTGTGGTGTTGGGCAATTTACTTAACCTTTCTGTGCCTCAGTTTCCTCATCTGTAAAGTTGGGGATAATAACAGTACCCACTTCATAGGGATGTTGTACAATTGGAGGGGAAGCTGTTTGTAAAGTTATTAGATTAGTGTCTGGCACTTGGTAAGGATTTGATCAATGTCAACTAATTGTTTTTGTAATGGAACTCTGGTGCTATGCTGATTGAAAGAACTATCCAGTTAATTTTGAACTGGATATAGAATAGCAGATCTCTTGGTCATTAAGTAAGCCAGTTACTGTCTGAATTGGTGCTGGAGTACTGGTAGGAACTGGTTTATGGTCAGAAGAACATCGAGTGTGTAGAACTCAGTGGAAGGCTTTGAGAGCCAGGGAGAGGAATTTGGACTTGGGAATGATGGGCAGGGCACAGTCATATTTCCTGAGCAGGGGAGTGATGTGATGAAGGTGACCGCAGGAGAGCCGGGGCGGGGGCAGTCCATGAATACCAGTGAGGGAGTGAGGAGGTTAATGAAATAATTCAGGGGTGAGGTGATGAAGGCCAGGGACAGGACCGTCGCTGTGAGAGGGAAATGCGGTGGGAAATTGGAGAGACTTCAAAGGGAAGGTGTCCACTTCTCACCTCCTCTACTGCTGCCACCCTGATCCAGGCGACTGTCACTTCCTGTGTGGATTACTGCAATGTTCCCCTAATCCCTCTGCCTCTGGCCTTGCCCTGAGGTCTAATCTCTTCACAGGTACCCCTTTGCAGTCTGGCAGCTCTCCTACTGCCCTCTGAGGACAAGCTGAACGCCTCGCTTGGATCTATGAGGCCCTCGTGGGAATCCCGCTTCCACTGGCTTCATTCCCTACTAGGCATCCACCTCACTCCACAAAGCTGCCATCCCTGACTTCCTCCAACACATCAGGCCTTCCTCAGGGAACTTGCCTGTGCCTGTTCTTAAACATCTGCCTAGGCTGAGTGTGGCTGCTCACGCCTGTAATCCCAGCACTTTGGGAGGCCCAGGCAGGTGGATCACTTGAGGCCAGGAATTCAAGACCAGCCTGGCAAACATGGCGAAACCCTGTCTCTGTTAAGAATACAAAAATGAACCAAGTGTGGTGGCACATGCCTGTAGACCCAGCCACTTGGGAGGCTGAGGCACGAGAATTGTTTGAACCCAGGAGGGAGAGGTTTCAATGAGCAGAGATCGTGCCATTGCACTCCAGCCTGGGTGATGGAGTGAGACTCTGTCTCTAAATAAATAAATAAATAAATAAATAAATAAATAAATAAATATCTGCCTAGATAAATCCTTTACCTCTTTTCTTGTTTAAGTGTCTGCTTGAATGTCATCTTATTAGTGACAACTTCCTTAGCCGCCCTTTTAAAACAGCAGCCCTTCTTACCTTGGCACTCCCTGTTCCCCTTACCCTGTCTGGCTTTGTCTTTGTAGCCCTTATCACTACCTGACCTGGGAGCTCTTTATTTGTTTATTGTCAGATTTCTGCAGTGGGATGTGGGTTCTATGAGGACAGGTATTTTTGACTGTCTTGCTTATGGATGTATCCCCAGGAACTAGAACAGTGCCTGGCATACAGTAGGTGCTCCATAATGTGTGTTGAATGAATGCATGCATAAGATGCAGTCAGATTTGTTGTGTTAGGCACAGTGCCCAGGGGCCCTTCAGAAGCCGCCTTATTTATGCTTCCAGTGACGCTGGTCAAGGAATGTATTGTTCTTCTTGTTTTACACATGACAGCGCTGAGGCAGAGACCAGAGGGGAGCAGGGGCACAGAGTTGGTAAGTGATGCAGTCAGGATTTGTGTCCAGTTCCTTTGACCTTGGTGTCACCATTCTGCATGGCTAAGATGAGACGGGGAGGGAGGAGTCAACAGGATGCCGGGGCTTCCAGGTTCTGGAAGATGGAAACGCGTCAGAAGCACTGACAGAAATGCAAATGCTGGGAAGAAGGCCAGAGCTTCAGAAAAAGAAGTAGCTGAGGGAGGAAATGTTGGATCAAGTAAATATTCAGGAAGAAAATCCTGCTTTTAAGGAGAATGACTAAATAATATATTGTCCAAGACCCTTGTGAGAGTGAAAGTGGGCACTATTTTTTTTTTTTTTTTTGAGGCAAGGTCTTGCTTTGTCGCCCAGGCTGGAGTGCAGTGGCATAATCTTAGTTCACTGCAACTTCCGCCTCCCGGGTTCAAGCGATCCCCTTGCCTCAGCCTCCTGAGTAGATGAGATCACAGGCATGTGGCATCACGCCCGGCTATTTTTCGTATTTTTAGTAGAGATGGGGTTTCACCATGTTGGTCAGGCTGGTCTCGAACTCCTGACCTCAGGTGATCCACTTGCCTCGGCCTCCCAAAGTGCTGGGATTACAGGTGTGAGCCACCATGCCCGGCTGCACTATTAATAATAAGGTGCAGCAACAGGCATACATGGAGGTTGGCCCAGCAAAGGGGGACGAGCGGTGCCTTTGGACTTAAGTGATTGGAACATCCACGAGAGTTATGGCTAGAGATTTGGGTATCTCCCTTCTGGAGATACACAGGGAAGCCACAAGGTTGGGGTTCTCATCATCAGGGAGAAGGAAGAAGAGAACATGAATACCAGTTTTGAGACCCTATCTAAGTGGGAGGAGAAGAAGGAGCCCATAGAAGACAGAACTGGAAGGGAGAAGAGGCATAGAGGTCAGGAGGAGAGGGGACAGGAAGGAGGGGGAGCGGGGGAGGCCACATTTTTCATGCAATTTAAAAGTAGGTCAGTGGGAAGCTGGTAACAAAAACAAGATTAGAGAATCACTTCTTTTTTGATTTTGTAACAAAATCTTCATATGTTTCTATGCAGTGCTAAAAGGCATTTAATTAAAGCAGCTTTGAATTCATTTTGACTTGAGAACATTTTTTCTGTGACTCCCCTATAAACCTTGAGACTCTTTCGGATGCTTTCTTTTCTTTTCTTTTTTTTTTTTTTTGAGACAGAGTCCTTGCTCGGTCACCTAGGTTGGAGTGCAGTGGCGCGATCTTGACTCACTGCAACCTCCACTTCCTGGGTCCAAGCGATTCTCCTGCCTCAGCCTTCCAAGAAGCTAGGACTACAGGTGTGCGCCACCATGCCTGGCTAAATTTTGTATTTTCAATAGAGACGGGGTTTTGCTATGTTGACCACGCTTGTCTAGAACTCCTGGCCTCAAGTAATCCACGTGCCTCAGCCTCCCAAATTCTGGGATTACAGGTGTGAGCTACCACTCCCTGCCTGGGGTGCTTTTAAAGGCTGGATCAGGAATCGGGTTTTGGTGTCCCAGCCTGAAGTTTAAAAAAAATTTTTTTTATTTTAAGAAATATTATTTGTTTCTGGGTAATTTATTTTTATTTTTATTTTTTTCCTTTAAGTCTGGGTTACATATGCAGAATGTGCAGGTTTGTTACATAGGTATACATGTGCCATGGTGGTTTGCTGCACCGATCAACCCGTCATCTAGGTTTTAAGCCCTGCATGCATTAGGTATTTGTTCTAATGCTGTCACTTCCCTGGCCCCCCACCTCCCGACAGGCCCCGGTGTGTGATGTTCCCCTCCCCGTGTCCATGTGTTCTCACTGTTCAGCTCCCACTTATGAGTAAGAACATGCCGTGTTTGGTTTTCTGTTCCTGAGTTAGTTTGCTGAGAGTGATCAGCCTGAAGTTTTTTCCTGTACCTTCGCATGGCCCAAGGCAATAAGAGGTCCTGCATTCAGAGTGGCGTTGACACAGATCAAATGTGGGCCCCAGGTGGAAGATACAGAAGCAAAGAGGATAATTCTGTGATTTCTTTGGGGTCAGAAAGTTTAAAAATTGAGTTTCTGAGCCAGCATGAGTAATAGTGTCTAAACTCTGGTTTTCCATGGTAAAGCAGAAATTTTAACATTTCATGAACAATTCAAGCAGGTATTTTCCTACCTTGGCTTCTTCCTTCAATGGAGGGAGGGAGATGGGGTGGGGGAAGCAAGCAAGCCAACAGAACCCTAGTTCAAAACATAATTGAAATGACAGCATTAACAACAATGCTGGTGTCTCGCAGTAATGTGGTTCACCAACTCTGATGGTCTGTCCCATAATTGGGAAGAAGAGAGAGCTAGGTTGCTGAGCACAACATTTTTGTCTATCCAGACATGATAGTCCATTTGGCTCTTGCCAGAAGGTGCCTTTTCCAGGTAGTGACGATGTGCACTTAGCGCATGGCTTAGTGTTCTCAGTTTATTAGACAGTAAATTCTCAGGACAGAGGCCCTGGAAACAGAATCACTCTCTCACATTCTCTGAATGCGAGTATGAGTAATTGTGTTGGGTAGCAGCGTCCGGCAGAGGACAAGCAGCAGGCCTTTCCCGCAGTCTCTTTTTATCACAGCAGAAGTGTTACTGGGCAGAAATCACTGTGGCACACAACCCCTGGGCACCAAAGGGAATAAAATCTCACAGGAATTCAAAGAGAACAAAGTTATTAACATTGAACCAAAGCCTGCTGGCGTACATCGCAGAAATCGAACGGATATAGAGGGCTCCTGAGAGGACAAAATGCGTAACTCTAGGCTACCCTGAACCAGATGCTAATATCAGTACCTAAATACTGGTTTTCACGGAAGCGGTTTGTCTGTAGCTGGTGTTCATGCCACATTGGACGAGTGTGTGTCAAGGCTGACCTTGAGCAGAATGAGGAAGCAGGAATTTGTTTTGGCACACCACACCTCTCTGCCCTTCTCAACTCCACCCTAAAGACTGAGCCCTCTTCAACAGTCCCATGCAAGGGTTTGTATTCAAAATGAGAATTTATTGGCGGTATAAGGTATGGCACCGACGATGCTCAATACGCTCCTCCTTTCTCCTTTGATCACCTCCCTCCTTCCTCCTCTCCTCTTTTCCCATCTGTTTTATTTCCATGGCTTTTCTTTTCCCTTCTCCCTTCTTTTTGACTGTTGTTCTTTTCTTTTCCAGAAATATGAAACAGGGAGAGAGAAAAAGGACGGGAGGGGGTAGGTAGGGTGGGGCTGGGGAAGACAGAGAGAGGAGTCAGTGAGGCAGGGTTATCTGTAGATTTTCAATCTGTAAGTGTTTGTTGGGGTTTCTTTGTACTGTTGGTGTTTATTTTCACCTCATAGGGTTGTTGGGAGGATTAAATGTGGAGTGTTTAGCTCAGGGCCTGGCATGCAGTAAGGTCTCAGTAAACACTATTTATTACTATTGAAAAGTTTACCCTTGGAATAAACATCTTCAGATCTAGGCCATCTATTTGGGGAATGGGGGATTTCTTCTCTCCTCTTAAAAAGTTCCTTTTTCTCAAGTTCTTGTTTTATTTTTATCTATTGTTATTATTATTTTTAGCGGCAGGGTCTCACTCTGTTGCCTAGGCTGGAATGTGGTGGCGTGATCAAAGCTCACCACACCCTCAAACTCCTGGGCACAAGCAACCCATCTGTCTCAGCCTCTCCAGTAGCTGGGATCATGGGTGCATGCCACCATGCCCAGCAAATTAAAAAACTTTTTTTTTTTAAAGAAATGGGGTCTTGCTATGTTGGCCAGACTGGTCTTGAACTCCTGGCCTCAAGCAACCCTCCAGCCTCAGCCTCCCAAAGTACTGGGATTACAGGTGTAAGCCACAGCACCTGGCCCCTTTTTCTGAAATTCTTTTAGGATAATTACGTATATACATGCACATAGTCATATGCACATGAATGTACATACATACACACAGACATTTTCTTTCTGTTTTACAGAGGGGGCTCGATGCAGAAAATGAAGCCAAGGCTTCAACTTTGGTCTAGTAAAGTAGCTTTCAAAAAATTTTAACCTCCACAACTGCCGCCTATACATACTTCTACATAAGA